>NW_023458555.1:102585236-102588663 GCF_013731165.1 Rhagoletis pomonella | reverse complement strand
TTTGTGAGGTTGCATAAATTATTATCTAGATAGTAAAAACACTCATATTTCAAAATGGTTCTCTTTTTTATAAAGCATTCGCATTTCTGGAAAATATATTTCAGAACGAATGGATAAGGATTGAGCCAACAGCTTCTGGAAGCAAATTCAATGTTTGGCAGCAAATGTCAGTTACGCGATTTTGCAGAATGACGATACGCGGTTTTGTACTTTATACGACGATATGCAAGTATGTATATGTGTATAGCCAGCAAAAACTGCGGAAAGAGATCCGAAAACTGAAAGAAAGGTGAATAGTAAAGTGCCACGAAGGGTTGTGAAACGAAAACTTTTCCGGTTGGTTTTCTGAAATTTTTCATTCTGAACTTCAAATATGCTTTTTCATAGTTAATTATACTCAGAAATTAATTATACTCTTAATATGTGCGTCTGCCGGCATAAGAACCTGGGACCTCATGAAGGTTACAAATAGTCGCACGCTTCTCTGCACACTCAGCTACTGTCGAATACGTATATGTACATGTTTTCAAATGTTCAGTTCGACCAAATATTTTAAAATTATAGTTTTCAAATAACGTGATATTTTTCGGTAGTTTCGGATACGAATATTATATTAAATATTAAAATTTTACCAAAATTGGAAAATACAAAGGTTCACAAGCACGAAATGGCAATACCGCTCAACAATATTTGTATATGGCAAATCAGATATTTTGTCATTTGCGTAATTTTTATTGGGCTTATGTAGCAGCATTGCGTTCACACGATTTGGCCACCAGGGTTGTTTTTCATTTGCCACAAGAAGGCAAATATTTGGCTTTTCTGATAAATGACAAATGTAATTTAGCGTTCACATGATTTATCTACGAATTTGACAAATTTTTAGCCAAATGTAAAAATCGTGTGATTCCAGCTTAACACTCACAACGTAATGAAGCCAAAATATGTAAACATAAGATAGGATAAGCGTTCACTCTTCACGGTGTCCTTGAACCAGATTCAACTGAATCGGTCTGGAACGATGGAATTTCCGATTAGATTATTTTGGGGGGTGTTCCCGAGTGAGAATACGTGAAGTTCAAAATCGTGGCAAATTCCGTTTTCAAAAATAGAAACTTTTCCGATCTTCAGGTAGGTTTTCAATAAGGTTCTAGATGAATAATTATATATGTTACATTTCCCTGGAAATCCCAGCGTTGCGGACGTTCGGACGTTTCTTCTAACTTTTTTGCCGAATGAAATATAAGTTAAACATTTTGTGTGGTAAAATAATGGAAGGTTTATAGCCGTAGTTATGAGAACAAAATAATGGAAATTTGAATTTGTAATAATGTCGGGGTATTTGCCTTCAAAATTTATGTTCGGACATTACTGAAAAAGGAAGCGATTTTGATATGACCATCAAAGTCAACAGATTTGCGCAAATTGTCATGCACGGACAAAACAATCTACAAAAATACTTTGAAGGGAAAATAATGAAGTTTACAAAATGTGATATAAAAGCAAACTAAAGATTGGATTAACTTTAAAACAATTGTATATGTGTGTTCGGGACGTTACGTTACGGACGTTCCTCTTTTTTTCGTTGAAAAAATTTATTTTTTTAAAGCGATATTGTTGTATTTTATTAAAAGATATTGCTCTTAAATTTGCTATGGCATAGTGCTATTTAGAGCTTTGTTTCAAGAAGTAAGAGGGGCAAATCAGATTTCTCAAATAAATATGAAAATAAATATAAAATAAGAATATGTTGTACTATGCCATTTTTACACAAAAATTAGAGAATTTGAAGCTAATGTATTTTTTGCGATTTTGGTTGACTATTTCTCGGATTCGCCCATATACAAGTCGATTGTCTACATATTTATACATATATGTGTAGGCCCGAATATAGTGTGCTGGTGTTTCCACCTCAGGGCCGGATTTTTCCTTAAATTTAGTTGGAAGATAAAAATTATAAAATTATGTTAAGTAGATGATTTGATTGATGAGCTGAGCGCTCAGAATATATGAGTCGGAAAGGAGTCCTAGGTAAGTAAGAAATATGAGTTTCAAAAACAAACATTTTTTTACTCTTATATGAATCTTTTAGGAGTCATATATGATCCAAGTTATGAGCCAGCACTTTGTGCCAGTATAAAAACAATAACGACTAGAAATTTATATCTAAACTTGTTTATACAGATATGAAAAATAATTAGGAAGGAAAAATAAACAAAATTTAGCTGCAGCAACTGCTATTACATGAATGCTGCAATATATGAACATATGTATATATGTATGCGCAGAGGTTTGTATATAAATATCCAACAGTATTTGAAATGAATTCCTTGCTAACATGGCTCTAAAGTAAGATCATTAAGAGAGTTGAAGAATAAAGCCAATAGGAGTCACAGAACAGCATAGAAGGAGCTCCGAAAGTAGGCATTTATGAGGCCAATAAGAGTCATTTAAGAGCTTCAAAAAGAGTCCAAAATGAGCCGTATATGAGGCCAATAAGAGTCCAATATGACTCATATTGAGGCTCATTTGATGTATGAATTTAAGCTCATATAGGTCGACCTTCGCAGGAAGGGAAACACCCTCATTTCGGACTCTTAAACGAGCTCATAATGAGCACAAAGGCTCCGAAATGGGACTCCTTAAAGACTCATTTATGACTCCAAATGTTTGCTGGGATCCAATAAATGCGAAAGCGCATGTCTAGGTACACATGCAAGTGTGCTAAGGTCATTTCCATGCGAGTCAAAACAACTGCCAATCTAGCCTAATGTGAAACATAGAAAGATTCCTCAGTCAACATGTGTTGTCTAAATGTTGGAGCATAATGATTTTCTTAACGCCCATGAAACTTTTTGAGTAAGAAATTGTAGAGTGACCATCAAAGAGATTCGAGGTTATTTACAACAGGGGAAAATCAGAAATCAATAGAAGCCGAACGCATTTAGCTAAAAAACAATAAAAACTATTTTACGCACTCACTTGATCTGTACAAACAGTATAGCAAAACAAATTCTCCCTTTAGTCGAAGTTGTTATATAACAAAAAAAAAAGACCTTCTCCACATACTACGAAAATATTTGGTATTTTTCAAAAGCGCTGAATAAGTATGTAGTGATAACGTTAGAAATTCGTTTATATATTAAAAAAAAAATTATGGTTAGAGGGGGGCACGGCCCATATTTAGTACCTGTCCCGGACGATAATACAAGTTTATACTATTAAATAAAAAAACTAACTAATAAAAGAATAGCTATAGAGTAATAAGTGTTTATAGTTAATTTTTTTGAAACCAGATAAAAGTTGGCTGTTATAAATGGACCAAAAGTTGGCTATTGCAGTAGCCGACTACTAAATTCCCCACAGGGTGTATGTACTAAATGACAACGCGTAAATCGTTCAGTATCAACGTTTTAATTTTACTAGT
>NW_023458555.1:102583589-102585136 GCF_013731165.1 Rhagoletis pomonella | reverse complement strand
TTGTCCCGTATTCGGCTCTCATAAATATGGTACCTATCCATGCTCGTATTGTTTTACAGGCTAACCTAATATTCGCGGCTTGCGTTTTGGTACGCACGCCGTAGAATTTTTTTTCTTGCGTCACCCTAAATTATCTTGCGTGCGTTTGTATTTGATTTCATTGAGTGAAATGTCAAATCAAAATGTCACGCAGAACAAAAATTGGAAATTGAGTTAGCTTCGTACGCATGCCGTTCAATTTCGGCTAGTCCCATACAAGTTGTATGCGCATGAGAAATTTTTGACAGTAAATTGGCGGCGTGCGTGAATATTAGGTTAGCCTGTTACGCGGTCGCGAAAATATATATATAAAGCAACATGCATTTCAAAGTTCGATTTACAAATGCTCAACACAACCGTGGCGCAGTCGTTTGCCTCATAAACTGAGAAGTTACCAGCTGAACGATAAGGTGCAATGTAAGGGTTTACTTGTTATTTGTTCAAAATCTTAAGTAAGGTTTTCTTAATGGTAAAAAGTGAGTCGGTGGTGTCAAAATAGTCGTAATGCTTATTAAAGTCCTGGCATAGGCATCGAAAAGCATCATGCATTTCAAAATTTGTTCTACAAATAGTTAGCTTAATGGGCTTGTAATGTCTTGAAAGTCTGGGAGGAATACAAAACGTGATCTGGTTTAGTAGAAAGGGACTACTGACCATCCCGTTCAAGATCTTAATCATAAACAAAACCCCGAGCATCTCTCTACGGCTGTGAAGCGTTGGCAAATTAATGAGTTTCAAGCGGCTTTTTACGGTGGGATATTTAATGTCGAATCCCAAGGCAAATTGTTTAATGCGAATAATAAGAACTGTTTCTGTACCGACTCAAGTCTGTGAGAATGCGTTTGATATCTAGGGTTCCATACGACGGACCCATATTCTAAGATCGGCCTGACTAGGGAGGTGAAGATAGTAAAGCTGGGATACTATCGATAGTAATATCGATAGTATCGATAGTTGAAAACTTTCGCCACTATCGATAGCTTTCGAAACCTATCGATGTCGGTTTTAGCGAAACTTCTCTCTTTACATCTCCTAACATTTCATTAATTTTTTTTTTATCAAAGAAAATTCACAACACAGTCGGCAAACATAAATTTTAGTTATTGGAATTTTTAGCAACTATAAGGTTACACTGAGTTATATTAAAATTTAATAAGCTATAAAACCGCTAACACAAAATTTTTATAGAAATTCGAATTAAAAAGCTTGAAATTTTAATGATTTTTTAGTTTTTTATGTTTTGTACAACTTTTATAAAAAATTAGTAGACACTAAACAAACAAAAAATTGTCAAAACTGCTAAAAATATTGTGGTGCTATTATTTTGACCAGTACTTTATTCGTTTTCTTATAATATGGCAAACTGTTAATAATTTCCTTTGTCCGGATTTTGATATTCGCCTCCGTGTTTGATCTCAGTTGAACTTTTATAAGTATGAGTTGTCAATTTAAACGAATATCTTTTGTTTTGTTTTGTAGTATTAGAAATGTATTATTATAGCCAATTT
>NW_023458555.1:102582391-102583489 GCF_013731165.1 Rhagoletis pomonella | reverse complement strand
TTTTCGTATTTCTGAAAATTACCGTTATATGGGAGGTAGGCGTGGTTATTGTCCGATTTCGCCCATTTTCAATACCATCCGTCCTATGCCCAAAAGAAGTCCACGTACCAAGTTTCGTTAAGATATCTCAATTTTTACTCGAGTTATCGTGTGCACAGACGGACGGACGGACGGACAGACAGTCACCGCTTAATCGATTTCTCTTTTCATTCTGATCATTTATGTATACATTTGTCTATATCTATCTCGATTCGTTTTGCCTGTTACAAACAACCGTTATGTGAACAAAGTTATAATACCCTTGTGCACAAGTGCGCTCGGGTATAAAAATAGCAGGTTGGGTAGCTGGCGCGGCCAAGTCTCCAGTATACTTTTGTGTGCGGCGAGCGGAAAGACCTAGTTTCTGCTCCGCGCTGTGGACAAGCTGTTGATCATGGTCGGAAAGGCCGAGTTTCCGATTCATGTTCCCAAAGTCATTACTTTGTATGTGTGGCAGGCGGAAAGGCTTAGTTTCCGCTCCGCGCTGTGGACGAGCTGTTGGACGTGGTCGGAAAGGCCGAGTGTCCTATCCATACTGTGACCATCCGTCCTGTATTATACGGGACAGTCCTCTTTTTTGACCCATTGTCCTGGTAATTTATTTATTTTATACGGGACGCAAAATGTTCTGTATTTCTTTTAATGCCCTGTATTTGTCCCGTATTCGGTGTTCCGACGCCTTAACAGCTCATTAAAATGGCATGCCTACGAACGAGTTTTAAGTGATGTTGGTATATGATTGTAATTTTCTTTATAAACGGTTATTATTTTCTAATCTGGATGCCTGTGATTCGAATCGAGGAATACATACAGCGGCCAAAATAGAAATTAGGACTCGACATTTTAGTAAGTTTGGCTATTTTTCCTCAGTTTATTATTTATTTTATGAAAGTAAAGCTCTTTTAGTAACAAAAACCATATAATACCAAACTTCCAACTTTGTGCGAAAACTATAAAAATTAATTCTACAATATTTCGCCAAAATTTCAAACTTTTTAATTAGAATCTTTAGAAAAAATTTGGTTTGCAGTTTTGTAACTCATTAAAATTTAGTATAAT
>NW_023458555.1:102575647-102582291 GCF_013731165.1 Rhagoletis pomonella | reverse complement strand
TGCTGGAAGTCGAGGATGCAAAGATTACACAACTGCAGGAGAATTTGGCTAGAGATAACGAACAAATCAAGGATAGACAGGATAAAGTCGAGGCTAAGGTAGAAGAGTTGGAAGGTCGCCTCCGAGATATGCAGTTGAATCGTCCAGCTACTTCGACGAGCGCACCCAAAGTAAAAACCCCATCCTTTGACGGCACGATTCCTTTCCAGGTCTTTAAGCTCCAGTTCGAAAAAATGGCTGCAGCAAATCATTGGAGCATGGAGGATAAATCCGCTGCACTATTCGTTGCATTGAAAGGACCTGCGGCAGAAATCTTGCAGACTATTCCCGACTGTGAAAGGAACAGTTACGATGCGTTAATGGGTGCAGTGGAAAGACGTTATGGTAGCGAGCACCGGAGACAGATTTACCAGATGGAACTGGAGAATCGCTGCCAGAAATCCAATGAGACTTTACAGGAATTCGCCTCTGAGGTTGAAAGGTTGGCTCATTTGGCAATTGGAGATGCATCTGGTGAGCACCTCGAAAGAGTAAAAATCCAGAGGTTCATCAACGGAATGCGGGACGTGTATACCAAGCGCGAGACGTATGCAAATCCAAAGCCAACATTTGCTGAAACGGTATCGTATGCTCAGACACGTGAAACGGCAGCGCTCCTAAGTAGACCGGCCTACAAAGCCCATCGAGTAGAAGTGGAAACACCTGACGTGATGAACGAGATCCTGAAAACACTCAAGTCGATGGCAGGGAAGAATACTCCTGGTGCAACCGAGAGGAAGGATGGTGCTAGAAAATGTTTTAGTTGCGGAAAACCAGGCCACTTCGCACGCGAATGTAACACGGGTTCCAACAGGTCAAACAGTTCAGCAGTACGTAAGCGCAGGACTGAGGATGACGAGCCCGACTCCGATCAGTCGTTAAACTGAAACGAGTCAGCAGGAAGGGCCGCGTGCTGGCTCCAGAAGTTGAAGGGCCCATAATCTCCGTCTCCCAAATTGGCCGGAATGCGAGCAACCTCACTATTGGTGGATGTGTGAATGGGCAGGAGCGAGTGCTGACAGTGGATACTGGAGCGTCACATTCCATTATTCGACCTGATGTGACTACTTTTTATGTGAAGCCACTACCTGGAGCAAAGCTGCAGACTGCAACTGGTGAGCGAACCCAAGTATTAGGAGAAGTACTATGCGAGGTAATAATCGACGGGTTGGCCTCGTACACGAAGTTTATTGTCGCAGACATTGTGGATGAAGTCATCATCGGCGTGGATTTCCTACTTGGGCAAGGCATGAAGATTGACCTCCAGGGAATGATCCTAACCTATGGCGACAGAAAAGTGCCACTTAGGGTTGGTTACGACAACCAGTGCTTCAGCAGACGGTTGGTCTTAGAGGAAGTGCCGAAGATTCCACCAGAAAAGGAAGTGGTTAGTTGGGAAGAGGTTGACAGTGATGGAGACGAAATGGTTTCGTCAGGAGAAGGAAGCGGTTCACCGATACAGGAAAAGCGTGACGGTTCCGCCAGCTCAGTGAAGAAGAGGTCACAACAAGGAAGTGGTCATGGCGAGCCAGGCAGTGTTTCCGGCAGGAGGAAAGCCACTGAACCACGTTGCAATAGTGATACGCCGGTGGCCGGAAATGGAAGCGGCTGTGAAAGCAGTAGGCGCGCTTTGAAGTGTCCCGGAAAAGGTGGCCGGCAAAGGCGAGCAGTTAAGCCGGAAGCTAAGGATGAGGTAATACATGTGCGGTCAATGAAGTTAGCATCGGCGGAAGAGCGAGATACGAAACGACGGCGGAAATTTCAGCGTAAGGATCCGGATGTAGCAAGATGTGCTAAAGGCAGTGCAGCACGAAGGCGGGAGTCTGGGTGTCATGGACAGAGGATGCGGCATAGATCTGGCGAAAAGGGTGCCCATGAGAAGAGACATGGTCTGGTCACCACCAGTGGCCGGCAGAAGCACGACCATGTGAGATGGTGCACTCCCGGAGATAAACCGGAAGCAATGTCCAGTAACGCATTGTGGTTGTACATGTCGCAGCAGAAGAAAAGCTTTACCTTCAAGCAAAGACTTGACTGGAAAGATCCGTTGAAGATTGACAAACGGCTGAAGGACGCAGTGCATCAAACCCAGACAATGGGGAGACCGAGGACCAAGATGAAAGTGGTCCACTAGGAAAGACTTGCAGCGGTTGGGCGGCAAGTATGTCTTATCGGGACGATCAGACTTAGGTGGAGGGCAGTGTGGCGAATACTGCGGCAACACAAGCTATAAGTTTAATTGTGCTAACAAGTAGTAAAGCGTTGTTATTGCTTTAGCAAGTATTGTAAAGTGTTTTTACTGTATTAGCAAGTATTGTAAATTGTTTGTTGTACAATAAAGGTAATTGTACTACAATTTGGTCATCGTTAGCATTTATTTAACAATCCAGCGATACGAGCCCGAGTATATTTGGGAAATCCCTCAAGGTTTCGAGGATAATCGTAACAGTATGAATATTCGTATCCACAACACAGCAATACGACTCAACTGGACTTAGGAACCCGCTGATGTCCGCAGCAAACCAGACTTCCAGAATCGTCGCGATGGATTTGTTTTCTGCTATTTTACTGCAGTGTATTAGGACAATGTTATCTGCTTTTGTCATTAGCCGCAAGAGCCAAAACTTGTCTTCAAGCGTCTAAATGATTTTCGCAGCAAATTGTTCGCAGATTAGGCTTCGAAATGCCGTTAGTGGTAATTTTTTCGAAAATTTTAACTAAAAAGTTCGCGATTTTAGTTGGGCGACAGATTTAGAGAAGTAGTCTATCTCTAAGTTATTCGCACATTCGTGTTTAATAAAGCTAGCCACAAGAGCCAATACTGTCTACCAGTGTCTAAGCTTCACTAACCACGATGGCCGAATTTTAAAATAAAACGCAAGAGGTGTCCGAAGTAGATCATGCGTCTTTATTAGTCGCTGTACGAATGAAAAAATTTACATTGGAGTATGATCTTAAATAACTAAAATTGAAACGATGTGAAACAAAAAGGACAACAGTTATAAACATTCGCAAAATTGAGTACATATGTGGTGGATTTTGACATGATCAAAAGAAATTGAGTCTAATTCATTGTTAAGTAACATAAAGAAATGCTGTACTATTTAACCCAAGCTTTCAACAAAAGCCTTTAACAGAATCTTTTAACAAAAGCTTTTAACATAATATTTTAACAGAAACAGGGTTAACTAACGAATAACATGTATAAATGATAACATAAGTATATAAGTGAGCATGATAATAAATATAGCATGCGTGCTTCCGGATACAGTCGCTACAATGGTAAATAAAAACTTGTTTTTTTTTAATATTTTTGAAGTGAAACTTCTTAGGCGGCGGTATCGCAAAAATGGAGAGTGAAATTTTTAAAACTGAAAACGTTTCATGAGTGAGAAGGAAGATATAGGTAGTATAGGGAAGGGGAAAAAAGAAATAAAGCGACGCATGACGGGTACGAGTACCTACATATGTGTTTATGTATGTTTGAATGCACGTATGTATGTATGCATATATATATGTATACATATATACATATGTATGTATGAACGAACTCATTTGGCATTTCAGCGTTGCCGCTACCAAGCAATATATGTATAAATGATGCAAGCGTGCTTCGCGTACCTACATCCATTCGTACATATGTACATATGTTTGTATGGATATATTTGTGATGAAGCAAACGGGCTTCGTTGATGTACCGATGGGCATATGTATGTACGTATGGACAGCAATGTTTTCATGTATGTACATATGTTTGAATGGTTGTATATATATTTGTATGTATGTACATATGTTTGTGTATGTACATATGTTTGTGTACATGTATATATGCACATATGTAGTACAAACGAAAACAAATCTAATAAGCTGCTCGTTGATATATGTAAATGGTCGCGTTCATAAGACGTAGCTGTTTAGCTCATCTGCTACGAAACTGCTGGCAAATGTTGAACCCAACAATTACGTCTTAGAAACGGCTTGATGAATATGCTGCCAAATGAACAGCTGATAAATGTAAACTAACACCCGATTTACATGATTCAAGTACTTGAAAGCAATTCTTGCTCATTCTCTTTTGTGTTTTCTATTTGCTTTTACACGTTTCAATTCTGTTGAATTCAAGTTTTTGGTTCTTTAAATGGGAAGCAACGAAAATACCAAAAGCAAAGCAAGAAAATTGAAACGACTTGACGGTAAAGACGCATGTGTGCTCGTCCCTTTTCTTCTCACCCCCTCTTTTCCACATGCGAGCAGAATTGAATTCAATACTTGAACTATGTAAAATCAGTCAAATGAAATTGCAACAAATAGAGATAGTTGCGCCGATACTATTTAGAATTCAACGCTGAGCGGCCGCCGTGTTGAAAAAATCGTTCAATGTTAGAATGAATTAAACAGTTTAAAATTATATAGCAAACATCTTAAAAACATATATTTAGAAACGTAGTATTATCTATTATAAAATATTTTAGTTACTTTATCACGTCAGTAATATAAAATATAATAAATTTGTTTGCAACTGCCACCTAACAAAGCGGCGTTAAATTCAATATAATCGGCGTAAGTCTTTTCGATCAGCTGTTTAGTCTAAGCCCAACACGTTGAGTTCAGGTAACGTAAAAATTTTCCGCTGGAATAAATTGCGAAAAGTTGCCAACTGTTGGGCTGAGCGTAACTACTCAACTGCGCGTTTCTAAGACAAATAGCCAACGGTTGGGCAACAGCTACGTCTCATAAACGCGCCCAATGCGAACTGTACCGATTGTCAAAAATTAAGTGTTTGTTGTACATTTGTTCATGTTTGTCATTGTGCGTGTAATTTTCTAGAGTAGTTTTGTTCTCTCACCAACTCCTTGTATTAACTCGTCCTTCGTTGGTATACTCTGATGAACATATGTGAGGATGATAGCAAGGCCAACTTATATAAGGTAGTGTTACAGGAGCAGTTGAAATTTTCGCCCGATGTTTCTTAAAGAAAGCCATAAACGTAGCGACCGTTGGTTCAACTTGGTGTTATTTTGTTCTAGATTGTGCCGTTTGTGGGCCTGTTGAATGAATTTATGTCTTGGTTGTATGAAAGATCAAAAAATTTGGATTTTCTGGCAAGTTGTACAACTTATCGCTACATTAATGGCCATGTAATACAAACTCAAACCGAAAATGGATAACTCAGCCGAAATAGGTACGTGCTTCCGTTGAATTTTATAAATGTAATCCGAAACTATGAAATTGGAAGAATGAGATTTTCCAATGAGACTGCTCGCAAAATTGCAATGTTTATGGGCAAAACGTCCAACTTGATTGCGGATTGATTTGAACCAACGTTTTCGGCTTGCATTATGTCAAAAGGATGTGTTTGTTGTAATTCATTCTGTCATTTACTTCCACTATGCGTAGGCCAATTATGAAATCATTACATGCGTTTGAGTAGAAACTGAATGAATGAACACCATTTCATGATTTCAATTAACGCGAAATAGAGTTTATGCACTTAATTTTTACTCAGATCGATGAAATGATTTCGTGAATTGGACTACGCATACATGTGATACTTATGCTTATAATTTATAAAGTAATTTTATGTTTTTATACTCTTACTACCACATGAATATATGAATTCGTGATAAGAATATATTAATTCGCCTTGAAAGATAAAAAGCGAGTAAGAATAAATGCCGAACAAAGGAATTTGTCTTCTATCAACTTAAATAAATGCATTTTGCAAACAAAAGTGCGTACGTTACTTAGTGCGTTGGTAATGGCGAAATCGTAAGGATCTATTGATTGCATGATAAACATTTTCATTTATTTGTTAAACATACAATTACTTCCATTACAACCCGATCCAATGGATGCCGGAAAATGAATAAATAAATTATATGTATATCAGACAATTAATAAGATGAAATGAAATAATTCTTTGATTTCTAACCAAACCTATGTATGTACCTCAATCGCCTAATAGTTTGCCGAACCGTAAACATATGTTTACACATCCAATTTCGTGAGTAGGTACCTGGTACTCACACCTTTTTTAAGAAGTTTCACTTTTATCATGTGTAAGGTGTTACACACGCGTTTTTTTTTTTAATATTATTTTATTTAAATAACACGTGGGTCGCTTCACTATAAATTAAATCGGCCACTGAAGTGATTTGACAGTTGCTCGAATTTTTTCGTTTATATATAAACACGTAAACAATACATACACAAAAACGGTACCAGACTGTCTCGTTTAGATTAAGAAATTTTTACATATAGAGAATATAGCTTTCTGCCAATATACATAGAACCAGATTCAACTGAATCGGTCTGGAACGATGGAATTTCCGATTAGACTTTTTTGGGGGAGTGTTCCAGAGTCAGAATACGTGAAGTTCAAAATCGTGACAAGGACCGATTTCAAAAACGGTAACTTTTTAAACTTTCAGCCGACATTTTCGCATTTAAGTATAGTATAAATAAGACTGTATATGAGTAGTTCTTTAAATATCGAGCCCTAACCGCCAAAATAATGTAAGCAACATTTTTTTTCAAAATTGTCTCTTTGAGGCATAAATATTCCTATAGCATCTAGATGCATTTCTGCATCAAAAAGAAAATTT
>NW_023458555.1:102574348-102575637 GCF_013731165.1 Rhagoletis pomonella | reverse complement strand
TAGTTTTTATTGTTTTAGTCAAATGCCTTCCTTTAAGCTCAGATTGGCTGTATGCAAGAAGATCATCTTCTGTTGATTTCTGATTTTCCCCTCGAGTCTCTTTGAAGGTCGCTTTACAATTTCGAGCACAAAATATTTGATTAACCATGGGGAAATCATTGAGATGACAACACTTAATTTCGGAACCTTTCTATGTTTCACATTAGGCCAGATTGGCGGTGGTTTTGTGTAGCACGGAGTGACCTTACCACACTTGCATGTGCATCTAGACATCCGTTCTCGCATTTATTGGATACAAGCAGACCCGGAGAACTTCGTCCTGCCCAAAATTTCTCTCTTTATTTAAAATATTTGGTACAAAGTTTTGACCACAATTCACGTTCACATTTAGTTTTGTGGTCGTCAGAAAGCATATCCTCCATTGCCGTCTTAAATAACCTAACGAAAGCGTTATGTCCGCGAAGAAGTTCTTGCGCCTCGATGATGAATCGTCGTATAGAAAAGGTGGTGGCAATTTCAAAATGAGAGAACATCATTGGTCCACAGAAATCCAATGTACATAGACTTATTTTCGACGAAATACCATAAATGTCTTGCAAATGAATTCGTAGGCATTCATCAAGAATTGTGTTTATTTTGTTTAGTCGCCGTAAAGCAAGGACCGCAATGGTTATGGTGGTCGATTTAATGGTGGTAATTTGATTTTGATCCCTGCTGTCTCCAAATGACTTCACTTGACGATTTTTAGCAATAACTCGACTCCAAAACCACCCCTACCGTTACCAATATACATCTTGTTTATGAGGCAAATCGGACCATAAATACGATTTTTAGTAATAACTCGACTCCAGAGCCACCTGGTGAGCCATTTTTTTCACAGAAATATTTCCCTTCAGGTTACCAATACATATTTTGAATATTAGCCAGATCAGATCATAAATACGATTTTTAATAACTCGACTCCAGCGTCACTTGGCGTTTTAAGTTATGAGCCAACTATATAGGGACTTTAGGACAAAAATTCATTCGGTCGGTTAGGAGGAGTTCACTCGAAAACACACGTACCGAAGAATTATATATGTATTTATAGATAGGTAAAAGTTTCAGTATACTTAGAAGGCGCCGCGCCTTTTTTTATGCTAGCCCCCACTTTTCTCCAATAGTATGGGATTGATTTCAAAACCTTCATACCAAGTTCCAGGACTCTACCACAAATGCTTCCAGAAATATGCGGTGGCTATAACTGTAGGATTACAAAGCCTTTTTTGTAACCGCGCAAAACTCAAAGT
>NW_023458555.1:102573034-102574248 GCF_013731165.1 Rhagoletis pomonella | reverse complement strand
CATTCATCAAGAATTGGGTTTATTTTGTTTAGTCGCCGTAAAGCAAGGGCTGCAATGGTTATGGTGGTCGATTTAATGGTGGTAATTTGATTTTGATCCCTGCTGTCTTCAAATGACTTCACTTGACGATTTTTAGCAATAACTCGACTCCAGATCCACCTTGCGGCTCTTTTTTTCAACAGTATTGCCCATACCGTTACCAATATACATCTTGTTTATGAGGCAAATCGGACCATAAATACCATTTTTAGTAATAACTCGACTCCAGAGCCACCTGGCGAGCCATTTTTTTCGCAGAAATATTTCCCTTCACGTTACCAATACATATTTTGAATATTAGCCAGATCAGATCATAAATAAGATTTTTAATAACTCGACTCCAGCGCCACTTGGCGTTTTAAGTTGTGAACCTAAACTATACAGGGACTTTGGGACAAAAATTCATTCGGTCGGTTAGAAGGTGTTCACTCGAAAACACACGTACCGAAGAATTATATATGTATTTATAGATAGGTAAAAGTTTCAGTATACTTAGAAGGCGCCACGCCTTTTTTATGCTAGCCCCCACTTTTCTCCAATAGTATGGGATTGATTTCAAAACCTTCATACCAAGTTCCAGGGCTCTACCACAAATGCTAACAGAAATATGCGGCGACTATAACCAAAACAGCCTATTTAAAAAAATCGGTACAGCCGTTCGCCAGAAAAAGGTGGCACTTCTCTTAATATAATTAGTATAGATAATAAGTATCGATAAATAGCCAATACCCGCTTGCTTTACGGCGCCTTAAAACGTTTCGAACTGTAATTCATTCAATTCTGTTCTATATAATAGATCGGTCCCGGGTCCACCTATAAGAAAAAAGTATCCTTTAAATTAATCCACGCAGTAAGCTGCCTACGCGCCAAATTTCAAACAAAACGAAACATATTAGAAGAAAAAATGGATCCTATATGTTAATCTAGGAAAAGGCTACCTACGTACTAAATTTCAAGCAAATCTGACGATAAATAAAACTTTTTCGAATGAATCGGACTATAGTCCACTTCACGGAAAAAAAGAATCATATATACTAATCTAAGCAAAAAGCTACCTACGTACCAAATTTTAAGCAAATCGGACCAAAAATACGATTTCCTCGATTGGATAGATTCCTGGTCCACTCCCCCGAACTAAACCTCCTACTGTCCATGTACCGATCCCCCCCGGTACC
>NW_023458555.1:102571141-102572934 GCF_013731165.1 Rhagoletis pomonella | reverse complement strand
CAGCTTGCTCAAGAAAATCGATGCCTAACAGCGTTCGATTGTTTTCAGCATTTGCCAAACAAATAAAACGTATAAGTTTGAATCGCTTTCCAATTATAATATCGACGATAGTAGAGTAAACCATCTGCTGGCGAGCAATGCCATCAGCTAATTTAATTTCCGCAAAAACCTTTTAACACCTTTTTCTTTCAGCTTCTCATAAAGTTTACTACTTGCAACGCTCGTTCTAGCAGCTGTATCTAGATATGCTTCACCTTTCAAGCCATTAATGTTTATGTCAACAGTTGGTACATTTCGACCTATTACGGTGGTTTGTATAGTGTTAAAATCGAGTTTCTCGGGGCTACTTAACGGATTTTTCTGATTGCAGTTTGGACAATTCGACCTGTAGTACCCTGGTGTACCGCAACCATAACAGCTAAAAGTGGTTTCTTTCATTTTCTCTGTGGTTTTCTTTTCAGATTCAATTTTCTTAAAACAGTTTTCCACGGAATGATTTTTCTTTCTACAGTAGGAACAACGAAGGGGAATTTTGCTAGTCGAGTTGCTGGCTAAGTCAACAGCTTTATAAACTTCTTTGCTCTCACCAAGTAGCAACTCTGCTTCGCGAGCTTTGTCTAACAGCTGGCTAAATGTTCCTACACTTTCACGAGGAATTTTCTCTCGTATCTTTAGAACTAATTGGGAAAATATCATGTTGATCATGGTTTTTTTTCGCTTAGCTTTTCAGAAAGTTGGGCGAATAATTGTCTTTTTCTGCATATGAATACGTCGGTTGGCTCCGTGAACTTTTGTTTTTCCTGACTTATCTCCGAAAAAATACGCCAGTCGGGTTTCGGCGGAGAAAACGCTTTGCGAAGCAAATCAATGGCGTCGTTAAATGTTTCCGCTTCCTCCTTCACACCTTGCCACCATGACGATGCGTAACCTTCTAATAGAAGAGGTAAACTTAACAGCGCTAGTTCGTCCGATATGTTTTCCGCATCTTTGTATACTAAAATGGTCGCTATGAAATCTTCAATTTTGCTGGTGTTCCTTCCACCATTAAAACGTACGCTACATTTACTAAAAGTAGCCCTAGTATCTTGGTTTACATGGAGGTTTCCTAGCAATTGTCTGAACTGATTTTCTGTTAGCATTACATTCGATGGATTATTAGTACGGCCAACGTTAGCATTAACATTGGCGTTCGTGTTAGCTTGCCTTTGGCTGTTCATAACATTGGAACTCGCAGGCGAATTTCCGGTGGGATTAGCGCTTTGCTTAGGCACGTTAACAATTTGCCTTGCGCTTTCTATATTAACATTCGCGTTGGCATTAGCAGCATTGGCATTGGGGTTAACATTACTTGCACCTGTTTCCATTTTCACTTTGATCAGTTCTGCGTTTAGCCTGGGACTTTTTCTTCTCATGAAACCAAATCAAAGCCTTAGTACCAAGTGAAACCGACCGGTTTTAATTTTAACAGTGATGGTTTTTATCGATTCTAACGAAGGGTGAACACTGTTATGAAATTCTAACAGGAAGTAGTTAAGCCTGAAGGTATGCAACGAAGATCTCGGTTGCGTACCGCAAGAATGTGAGTTTGCCCAAAACAGTTTTAGAGCCTCTGCATGTGCTGTGAACAACACCAACAACAACCAAACGTAACCTGATTCGCCTTGGCAGTTTTTCGGCAACAAACCACGTGCCCAAGCAGTCTTAGAGCCTCGCACGTTCTTTGAGCAACAACAACAACAAATAAGTGCAGCTCTGATTCGCTTTTGAAGGCAGTATTTCAGCAACAACAACAA
>NW_023458555.1:102569261-102571041 GCF_013731165.1 Rhagoletis pomonella | reverse complement strand
AGACATTTCCCAGTATGTGAAGTCTTGTGTTGAATGCAAAAAATATAAACCCACCAATATGAAACCAGCTGGTTTGCTCCAAACAGTTTCCAGCAATCAGAGGTTTGAGATCATTGCGCTTGACTTGTTCGGTCCTTTACCTTGCACAGCCAAGGGTAACCGTTGGATACTGGTCGTTGAGGACTTGTGTAGTCGTTGGGTTGAACTTTTTGCACTAAAGGAAGCTTCAGCAGAGGCTTGCGCAACCACAGTTTTAAAAGAAATTGTGCTGAGATTCGGTGTGCCACGACGTTTACATTCAGACAACGGAAGTCAATTCATTTCAGCCGTAATGCAAAAGCTAGCCTACTGTCTTGGAATCAAATAAACATTTACACCGCTATATCAACCGGAAGCTAATCCTGTGGAAAGGAAGAACAGGGACCTCAAAAGTCAACTAGCTATTTACATCGGCAAATATCATACTGCTTGGGACACATGTTTACCAACGATAAGATTCGCAATGAATTCTGCTAAATGTGAGAGCACTGGCTTCTCGGCAGCATACCTTACGTTTGGGAGGGAGCTAAGAAGCCCACTTGAAGCACACTACGATCTGAAACGGGTAGTCGAAGCAGAAAACTTTGTGCCGCAAATTACGCCTCAGCTGACCAAACTTGCGAACACATTGAAACTAGCAGTAGAAATACAAGAAAAACGTCAGGACAAGAATAAACGTTATGTAGATAACAAACGTCGACCTCATCCAACATTTAATATTGGCGATAAAGTACTCGTTGCAACACACATACTTAGCAAAGCAAGTGAAAAAGTAACGTCGAAATTTGCCACACGTAGAGATGGACCATACCGCATCTCTGCCAAGAAAGGATCAAGCTGTTACGTTATCGCAACTAACGAGAAGCCAGATGAGCCTATTGGAACGTATCACGCCACTGCATTGACTCCATATGAAGGTCCGAATGTTGACCCAAAATACCAACACAGGCAGCGAGGTCGACCAAAAGCAGCATCTTCATCCGCACACATATACCAACAAACATTAATACGCAACACAACAGCAGTGAAATTCAGGCCCACAACAATAATGCCAATGTCTCAACTAGAGTTCTACGTCCACGAAAATGATACCGGAAATGCGGACTGCATCATCGGGCCGATTTATGCGTCAGAGGGGTAGGCTGTAGCGACTGTATCCGGAAGCACGCATGTTATATTTATTATCATGCTCACATATATACTTATGTTATCATTTATACATGTTATTCGTTATGTTAACCCTATTTCTGTTAAAATATTATGTTAAAAGCTTTTGTTAAAAGATTATGTTAAAAGCTTTTGTTGAAAGCTTGGGTTAAAGATGTAAAATTTCTTTATGTTACTTAACATTGAATTAGACTCAATTTCTTTTGATCATGTCAAAATTCACCACATTTGTACTCAATTTTGCGAATGTTTATAACTGTTGTCCTTTTTGTTTCACATCGTTTCAATTTTAGTTATTTAAGATCATACTCCAATGTAATTTTTTTCATTCGTACAGCGACTAATAAACACGCATGACCTACTTCGGACACCTCTTGCGTTTTATTTTAAAATTCGGTCATCGTGCTTAGTTAAGCTTAGACACTGGTAGACAGTATTGGCTCTTGTAGCTAGCTTTATTAAACACGAATGTGCGAATAACTTAGGGATAGACTACTTCTCTAAACCAAGTAAAATCAAAGGAATAAAATAAAATAGTGTAACAAGAGATCGGCGAATTCAGCGCACATATGTA
>NW_023458555.1:102567559-102569161 GCF_013731165.1 Rhagoletis pomonella | reverse complement strand
AATAAAATAGTGTAACAAGAGATCGGCGAATTCAGCGCACATATGTAAATAATTGGTTATATCTATGCAGATACGTTAATGCATATAAGCGTCGTCAATCTTTTTGATCATCTGTTTAGGCTAAGCAAAACAGTCAACGGTTACACAATAGCTACATATGTAAGTCTTACGAACGCGCCCAATGTGTCACGAATTAGGAGCATAGTCAGAAGCAAATCGGTGTCTTATTTAATTTAAGCATTCAGCTCAACTAAAAAACAACCAACCACCCGGTACGTGTTCTACAGAAATTCGTATAGAAATAACATACGGTTAACAGCTGATTCATTCAAACTAATTTCCGGTATTTTATCTTACCAAATAATTGACAATAGAATCTATCATACCGGTGCCTAAAACTATTACTTAGTTGCGCTGGAAAATTACGCTCTGCTATCACTAGCAGTAGTGAAGACGCTGTAAAGGAGCTGTTAGATGAGGATAAATAGAGAGCTGCGAAAACGTTAAAACTTAACACAAACGGCAATAACGCAAAATTTGCTTTATTCACGTTTAAATGGGAAATAATACCAAAATCTGAGTTTTGCTTTATTCAGCAAATTGGACATATCGCTTTTGTATGAATTTTGCCTGCATGCAAAAATGTTGAAAACATTGCCGACATTCGGCTGCCTTATAGTCAAATTTTATAGGCAAACTAGCCAGTACCCGCTTGCTCCGCGGCGCCTAATAAGATCTTTTGCGTTGGCCAATACAAAAATAGCGTTTAAAAGCATAAGCGGTATGTAAAGTAAACATTTTTAGTGTGAATTGAAACGACTAAAGAGCAGAATCCCCCTCAAACATAGGCCAAATATAGTAGCGCCAGTCCCCAGTCGATGATGATGGAGTAGCATTCCCACCGCCTGACTATGACGAGGTACGAATAACGATTACGCGGCTGAAAAACAACAAAGCTGCTGGACCTGACGGGCTGCCAGCCGAGCTATTCAAGTACGGTGGCGGGGAGCTGATGAGGTGCATGCATCAGCTCGTATGCAGAATATGGTCAGATGAACGCATGCCCGACGACTGGAATTTGAGTGTGCTCTAGCCAATCCACAAGAAATGCGACTCCGCCATTCGCGCCAACTACCGCGGAATCAGCCTTCTAAGCATAGGTTATAAGGTCTTATCGAGTGTATTGTGCGAAAGACTGAAGCCAACCGTCAACGAACTGATTGGATCTTATCAGTGTGGCTTTAGGCCTGGCAAATACACCATAGATCAGGTATTCACAATACGCCGAATCTTGGAATAGACCCGCGAGAATAGGATCGACACACACCATCTATTTGTTGATTTCAAAGCCGCTTTCTACAGCACGAAGAGAAGTTGCCTTTATGCCGCGATGTCTGAATTTGGTATCCCCGCAAAACTAATACGGCTGTGTAAAATGACGTTGAGCAATACCACCAGCTCCATCAGAATAGGGAAGGACCTCTCCGAGGCGTTTGATACCAAACGAGGTTTCAGACAGGGGGACTCCCTTTCGTGTAATTTCTTTAATCTGATGTTGGAGAAGATAATAATAGCCGCAGAACTGAACCGCTCAGGCACAAT
>NW_023458555.1:102556778-102567459 GCF_013731165.1 Rhagoletis pomonella | reverse complement strand
AACGTTTTAATTTTACTAGTCTCTTTTGGAGAGCATATCGTCACTAGACACGAATAAAGGCGCGCTAGTGTTTCGACGGCGAAAAAAGACGCATACAAAAATTTTACGAAAAAAGGCGCTTAAGAAAAACTTCGGCGAAGAAAGACGCCTAACCTAGTTGACGGCGAAGAAAGACGCGTAATCATAGATTTATACTTGGCGAAGGACTGTCAATTCAGCACTATTCCCCAAAAGCTATTAACGGAATGTACATACTATTACACCCGCAAACATAGTTGACCGCGAAAATAAGTTTACGCGTCCTTCTTGGCCGTCAAATATTTTAACGCGTCAACTATGTTAAGAGTCTTTCTTCGCTGAATTTTTTTTATGCGCCTTTTTTCGCGGTCAACTTTTGAGCTCGCGCCTTTATTCGTGTCTAGTGACGATATATATTTATTTAGTCTACAGAAAAAAGTTTTCTTACAGACAAATGAGATTAAAAGCTTTAGATATTTAAGTATGTGTAATATATTACAGAGTAGACTAATTATACATATTAATTTAATAATATAAAATATATTAATAATAATAATAATATAAAATAGCAGATTGGGTTGCTGGCGAGGCCTAGTCTCCAGTATACTTTTGTGCGCGACGGGCGGAAAGACCTAGTTTCTGCTCCTCGCTGTGGACAAGCTGTTGATCATGGTCGGAAAGGCCGAGTTTCCGATTCATGTTCCTAAAGTCATTACTTTGTATGTGTGGCAGGCGGAAAGGCCTAGTTTCCGCTCCGCGCTGTGGACGAGCTGTTGGGCATGGTCGGAAAGGCCGAGTTTCCGATCCATGCTCGTATTGTCTTACGCGGTCGCGAAAATATGCGAAGCCGATTACAATTGTACTTCGCAATCATAGATATTGTGTAATTTTTCGTACCCGCTTAAAGATATAGGCCCTTATTATGAGCTGCATTCGATTTTCGATCTTCGCTGGCTATCGAAGATCGAAGATCGAAAGTGAAATTCGTATTATGTAGCGAAGTGTTAGAAAATTGTGAAAAATTTATGATTTTGTGTATGTTTTCTTACATTTTGGCGGCTAGACACTAATTTTAAACAATTTTTATTAATTTCATGCAGTTCTAACATTGTGAATACTAAACACAAGCACGAAAGGCTGGTTTTACTTGTGAAAGAAAATCCCAATACTCTGTTGGCACGATCTCTGAGAACAAAATCGTAGCGCTGATGATAGTTTTAAAATATTTTAAATAGATTTGGCTCACAAACGCCTCTTTAGATGGTCGGAACTTTTTAATGAATCTGTAGACAAATTTCTTAAATATATTTTATATCAAAATATATTCGAAAGACTAATAAACTTAAACTCTCTTAAACATTTGCTAATCCTGGCCAGTTTACTAAGCTCTCATCCTCTGACGAATCGTTGAACCAGAACTCGTTGTACTCATTTTACCACGTTTTTATAAACTTGCTTTCTTTTTTACTTCATTTTAATTAGAACAAATTTACATAAATATGTATAAGCACACTATTAAGTTTGCTCGATTTGTGAACAAAGCTTCTCAGCGGTGAAAAATATACTATTGTGAACAACCTAAACGAGCGAAATTCACAATAGCGCTATTCTTCATCGAATGAGCGCCATAATACCAAATGAAAATTCGTTCGCTCAGCACTTTCGACCACAGTCGAAAATCGAATGCAACTCATAATAGGGGCCATAATTTATTTAGTTACAAAAAAGCGATTCAGATATAGCGAAGCAATCATAATATTTGTTAAAATCTTGGCATAAACACCGTAAAGCATCATGCATTTCAAAGTTCGATTTACAAATGCTCAACACAACCGTGGCGCAGTCGTTTGCCTCATAAACTGAACATAATACAGTTACCAGCTGAACGATAAGGTGCAATGTAAGAGCTTACTTGTTATTTGTTCAAAACCTTAAGTAAGGTTTTCTTAAAAAGTGAGTCGGAGTTGTCAAAATAGTCGTAATGCTTATTAAAGTTCTGGCATAGGCAAAGAAAAGCATCATGCATTTCAAAATTTGTTCTACAAATAGTTAGCTTAATGGGCTTGTAATGTCTTGAAGGTCTTTAAGGAATACAAAACGTGATCTGGTTTAATAGAAAGGGACTACTGACCATCCCGTTCAAGATCTTAATCATGAACAAAGCCCCGAGCATCTCTCTACGGCTGTGCAGCGTTGGCAAATTTATGAGCTTCAAGCGGCTTTTTTACGGTGGCAGATTTAATGTCGAATCCCAAGGCAAATTGTTTAATGCGAATAAGAATTGTTTCTGTACCGACTCAGTCTGTCAGAATGCGTTTGATATCTAGGGTTCCATACGACGGACCCATATTCTAAGATCGGCCTGACTAGGGAGATCAAGAGAGCTTTAGTGACATAAGGATCTCTGAATTCTTTAGACCAACGTTTGATGAAAGCCAAGACGCCCTTTGCTCTATTAACACAAGAGTTTACATGGGACTTGAATTCAAGCTTAGGGTCCATGGTTACGCCGAGATCGATGAAATAAGTTAACTAATCAACACTATATTCACAAATGCGGTAGCTATATGATTGAAAGGTTCTTCTAGAGAAACACATAAATTTACACTTTTTCAAGTTCAGTGACATAGAGTTTACTTCTCACCATTTAAACACATTACTCATGTCCGCCTGTAATTGTTCCCTTTCTCCTGGAGCACCAATGAACTTAAATAACTTAACGTCGTCTGCGTACATTAAGCAATTCGAATACTTCAAAATATTTGGAAGATCGTTGATGAACAAAAGAAACAGAAGAGGGCCAAGGTAGCCCTGAGGTACATCTGACATCACACGAATTACCCGAGATGAACATTTTTTAAAGATAACCTTTTTTTAAAGATAACTCTGTTTCCTGCCAATGAAATAAGAAGAAAGCCAGCGTAGCAAGATTGGACGGAATCCAATTTTATCAAGTTTGTATATTAGAATTGAATGAGATACTTATCAAATGCCTTGCTGAAATCAGTGTAAATCATGTCCGTTTGATAGTTACTTTTGAAACCATTGTTCTCATTTGTAGTGAATTCAAGAAGGTTTGATACGGTTGATTTACCTTTACAAAAGCCGTGTTGTGATACATCGATAACAGGCGTTATGGAATAAGATAGTTCTTCCGTAGCGATTTCTTCAAATACTTGAGGAATGGCACACAACTTTGCGATTCCCCTATAATTCACAATATTCGACCTGCTTCCATTTTTATAAAGCGCCAAGATATACGACTCCTTCTACAAAGAGGGGAAAACTCCGTGCTTTAGAGAAGCATTGAAGATGTTTGTTAATGGCTTATATAGATAATCAGCACAACTTTTTAGGACACAGGAGGGAATACCATCCGAACCGCTTAAAAAATAATGTTTTAAACTATTCAAATGAAGGAGAACATTATCAGCAGATATTGAAGGAATACGGATGTGGTCAAACTGTGGGAGTGGAAAAGGATAGCTAGACGTTTTTTCATTTGGCTCGACAGAATAGTTCGATTCAAAATAATTTGCAAACATATCAGCAATCATATTATCATCACTAGAAATTACATCATCTAATTTCAGTGTTGAGGGAAACCCATTTATTTTACATTTTGAGTTAACAAAATGATAAAATGACTTGGGATTAGAATCGATGTTAATGCGAATTTTATTAATGTAATTCCTGCAACATTTTCTGTTTAAGGCATTGTATTTATGACGAAGGATGAAGTACGCGACCTAGTGAGAAGATAGGCCTGATTCTTTATAAAGTATAAATGATTAGATTTTGATTTTCGGCTTTCTAGTTTCAGGACAATAACATGAATCGTAGGATGGTGCAAAGGACAACTCAAGTGGTGGGTGATAAGGGTCTACAGGTATAACTAAAGGATCGCCGCGTATTATAGTGCATTTAGCAATATCATCAATAAGCGCTAAATCTAGACATTTAACTTGTTGATAACTGAATTAATCTGATATAGACCAAGATCGGAAAGTTCGTTAAGAAATTGGTTGAAAACATCCCGAGAAGAATTTGGCACCAGAATTCTATCCACCGAATCCCAGGAAACACACGCTAGATTGAAATCACCCAACACAACGATCGAATCGCAGGGCTTGACCATGGCAAATAAAGAGAGCAATATTCAAAAAGTGTACGAATAAGATAAATTTATCTTTGAGTCATCCACTTTACAATTACCTGACAATTTCACTGTAACTCCCAATGATGTTGAACAAGCAATTTCTGAACTGAATAATAGCTCTTCAGCTGAACATGAAGGATTCTGCTCCTTATTTTTCAAACTACTCTCCACTTCTCTTGCCACACCCATTGCGAAGCTTTTTAATAAGTGTCTCACCAAATCGATCTTCTTAGATGCTTGGAAATTATGCCTAATTACTCCAATCTATAAATTAGGCATCCGTAATGAGGTGTGCAATTATAGACCAATTGTTAAACAAAGTACAATTTCGAAGTTATTTGATTCCATCATAAAGGTCAAACTACTGAATAGGATTAACTATCACATTTGTGAGAACCAACATGGCTTTGTACCATTGAGATCAACTTGCACCAATCTAACGCAGCTAACAAATAATATTATCAACGCTTTTGTAAATCAAGCCCAACTAGATGTAGTCTACACAGATTTCTCAAAGGCATTCGATAAAGTCGACCATTTTATTCTAATAAAGAAGCTTAGTGATTACGGTATCAAAGGAACACTCTTAAAATTCTTTTTTAGCTACTTAAATGAAAGGAAATTATTTGTAAAAATGGCATCGTACAAATCTGAAATAGTGATTAATGCCTGGTCAGGAATACCTCAAGGTACCCATGTGGTCCTCTTCTCTTTTTAATTTTTATAAATGATTTACCGAACATTTTCCATTCCGCAAAATGCTTAATGTTTGCTGATTATGTCAAGTTATTTATGAAAATCCCATATATAACAGACTGCATTAATCTTCAACAGGATCTTAGTAGGTTTCAGGAATGGTGTACTCTAAACCACTTTTATTTGAATATTGAAAAATGCTGCGTCGTTTCATATAAGAAGAAGGGTAATCCTATAGCCTATGATTATTATTTGAATAATCTTATGCTTACTCGCAAGGAAGAAATTAAGGACTTGGGCGTAATTTTCGACTCAGGACTAACGTTTTCTAAACATATTGACTATATTGTCTCGAAGGCGTTTTCCATGATCGGATTTATACGTCGCAATACTGAAGATTTTTCTGAACCTTTGACATTGAAGGCACTCTACGTCTCTTTAATTCGAAGCCGCCTAGATTATTGCTCGTTGGTATGGTTCTATCAGTCCTATGTAAACAAGATAGAAAGAGTCCAACAAGTGTTTACCAAGTATGCATTATATAAACTGCGCTGGTCAAATGGTCTTCCTAGTTACTTAGGCAGACGCAAATTGCTCGGTTTGCAAAGCCTTAAAGATAGGCGAATCTATTTTTCAGTATTATTCGTGTATAATTTAATACATTTAAACATATATTGCAATGAATTATCAAATTTGATGAACCTTCATACCAATCACCATGATTTGAGGCGGGTTCGTTTATTCGTAGACCAAGTCCGCAAAACAAACTATGCCTTCAATGAACCAATGGTAAGATGCATTCGATTCTGCAACAATTATACTAACCTATATTTCTGTCTCAATTTATATAACTTTAAGCAACAATTGTTTTCCATATTTAATTGAATATTCTTAATATGTTCTGTATATAGTCTGTAAGATTCATAGGTAGACTGAAGTAAATAAAATAAAAAATAACTAAAATACTAAAAATACAGACGTAGTCCACCTTTTGCTCTTATTTAAATGGGATATATATATTATTTTGTGCAAGCTTATATTACAGGTGCTATAAGGAGTCAAAGGTCGAGTCTTCGAAAAATTAAAAACTTTATATTTCAAACAATTTTGAGCTAATTTTTTTTAAATTAATATCGTTGTAAGCGCGATTGCATCCCCTTTCTTCTGATAGGCATATTTGTATACTTCGTATGTAAAAATTTGAGCAAAAACATTTAAAAGTAAAAAATAACTTTTTTTATAAAAAAAAAATATTTAAAAAAACAAATTACTAACTGATTTTTAAAAAATTGATGTCGTTGTTAACGCAATCAAGTCTCCTTTCTTCTGATATGCGTATTTGTATACTTTGCTTATACAAATTTGAGAAAAAACACTTACAAGGAAAAAATACCTTTTTTATAAAAAAAAATTAAAAAGGAATTACTAAAAAATTTTTAAGAATTTGGCGTCGTTGTAAAGGCGATTGAACACCCTTTCTTCTGGTGTGCATATTTGTATACTTCGTGAATAAAAATTTGAGAAAAACACTTGAAAGCAAAAAATACCTTTTTTTATAAAAAAAAATTTTTTAAACAAAAAATTACTAACCGATTTTTAAAAAATTGGTATCGCTGTAAAGGCTACTAGAAAACTTATACTTAAAACCAAAAATTTCGTTTTATATACACAAAAAAAAATATATATATATAGATGAAAGGCTGGGTACGCCCTTGTATAAAAACCAATTACAGGATTTAAACCGTAGGTATATCATACGGTCAATTTGTTCTTTTAGAGCGCATACATGGTTCCATAATAATGATTCCAGTATCTTCATTTATGTATATTGTAACTATCAATATCTTATACAGAGAAGTGTAAGTTTACATATTAGTCTTTGACATATATTTTTTTCAAAAATAAATATTGGAAATTTCCAAGGATATTCAAGAAAAGGACATTTTCAATACTTATTCGTCCTGGTACACCCAAAAATTAAATTTTCTTCTATTCTACAGAATTTTTCCTTTTAATTGATACTCATATTGTTCAAATTTCAAAGTCCTTTAAAAAAAATCCTGATTATTTTTATACTATATTTGGCCCCCAGTTCTGTGAATATATTGATTTTTTCGTGTGTAAAATTGACTGTCTCACGATGCAATAAAGTGACACTACTTCACTTCTGAAACTGCTTTTTAATGTCCAAGTAATTGGAATTATTGCGTATGGTGTTATTGCATGCATCCCACCTATGGTGGAATTATACCAGGTGAAGTGATTAGAGTGACAAGAAAGATTTTGACACTGCTTTATTTGAAAATCAATACATATAAATGTGAACGTCTATTTGGGGTCGAAGCTCCACGCTTAAACCACACCATCGAATAATGCGAAAATGTACACAGTCCTATATTTTGCCCTCAGAACGGTAATAGCCATGTTTTTATTCACAACAAATGTAGATTTTGCAATGTCTGTTTTACAACAAAGTACATATATCAAATAATAGCCGTGTGCTACCTCCATGATAAGAAATACGTATGCGAAAAATGTACCCGCTAGGTGGCGGTGGAGTCGAGTTATTTGTAAAAATCGTATTTATGACCTTTCAAATTCACAAGGTATACTGCCAGCATGATGGAAAATACGTTTACCTAAAATGGATCCGCTAGGTGGCGCGGGAGTCGAGTTATTTATAAAATTCATATTTATGAACCCGATTTCGTTCAACTTCAAAATGTAAGCTACCTGCATGATGAAAAAGCATTTGCGAAAAACGGGCCCGCTAGTATTTATGAACCGATTTTGTTAATGTAAATTCGAAACGTTATTACTTCCATGACGATTTTTTCATTCGAAACATATACATACATAAAATGATAGCCATTTTCGTTGTTCGGACTAAAATCAACAACCACTGCATAGAGCTCAGTCAAATTGTCGGAGGCTATACCTTGCATATATGGTCTTATTATAGGCTACTAGAAAACACGCTGGTGACGCTGGAGTAGAGTTACTAGTCGTATTTATAAACCGATTTCGTTCAAATTCGTAACGTGAACTACCTGCATGATAAATAATTCGTTTCTTAAATGGACCCGCTGGAGTTTAGGTATTTAGAAAATCCGTATTTTTTATAAAATCTGACTGAAATTTATAATGCGTATTCATTTCATGACAAGCAATAGTTTTGCAGAAAAGGGACCCAATGGATGGTGCTGCAGCCGAAATATGTATGTATATAGAAACCCACACGTGGTTTAGTCTGCTTTGGCCCTATGTTTATCTTAGGCGATTTTTTTTTCAGATTGCTAAATCTAGGATGCCTTTAAGTATGCGCACCTTTGTCTGAGGCCCCTAATGCGATCTGGCAACTACCTCCGATTGACGAAATTGCTCGGGACGGCCATTACTACAGGAGTAAGACTCAAAGAAACCAATTCATAAATATTAAGACGAATTGTAAAAGTGGCGAATTGACAAGGAAAGATTCGACCACATCCGTCCAAGAAGGAACACGGCAGGTATATCAATGGATTCATTAACGATATTCAAGAGATCACACGACTCATTTAGCCCATGTACGGGAAAACTTTTCATCCTGTGGGACTGCGAAGATTCTTGGCCCTCCTATAACTGAAAACGCTCATCTGTGCTCTTGAGTTTTATTGGCTTACATGGTATATCGGATCAATGCTGAAGTTGCAAGATCATAGAAGAATATTACGCACGCTTGGCAAAGATCTCACAGCTGGAAATAAGACCATTGGTAAAGCTCATTACATTGAAAGGGATTAGTATTCCATATGGTATCTCAGAGCTATTATTCTTGGCCTATGTTTGAGGAGGTTTTTGGTCTTTAGTTATTTCAATTCAAACTAAAAATGTTTGCTTTACATACCGCTTATGCTTTTAAACGCTATTTTTGTATTGGCCAACGCAAAAGATCTTATTAAGCGCCGCAGAGCAAGCGGGAAATGGCTAGTTTGCCTATAAAATTTTACTAGTAAGGCAGTCGAATGTCAGAAAACAAAGCGAGAAAGCTGTTTTATTACTTCACCTGTTTTTTGCGACAGGGTTCCATGCAAACATTTTAAGGTTTTCCAGCAATGTTTTCAACATTTTTGCATGCAGACAAAATTCATACTAAAGCGCTATGTCCAATTTGCTGAATAAAGCAAAACTCAGATTTTGGTATTATTTCCAATTTAAAAGTGAAATAAAGCAAATTTTGCGTTATTGCCGTTTATGTTAAGTTTTAACGTTTTCGCAGCTCCCTATTTATCCTCATCTAACAGCTCCTTTACAGCGTCTTCACTACTGCTAGTGATAGCAGAGCGTAATTTTCCGGTGCAACTAAGTAATAGTTTTAGGCACCGGTATGATAGATTCTATTGTCAATTATTTGGTAAGATAAAATACCGGAAATTAGTTTGAATGAATCAGCTATTAACCGTATGTTATTTCTATACGAATTTCTGTAGAGCTCGTACCGGGTGGTTGGTTGATTTTTAGTTGAGCTGAATGCTTAAATTAAATAAGACACCGATTTGCTTCTGACTATGCTCCTAATTCGTGACACATTGGGCGCGTTCGTAAGACCTCCATATGTAGCTATTGTGTAACCGTTGACTGTTTGTCCTAGAAACGCACAGTTGAGTAGTTACTCTCAGTTCAACAGTTGACAACTTTCCGCCATGTACTCTATCGAACAATTTTTTCGATACCAGAACTCAACGTGTTTTGCTTAGCCTAAACAGATGATCAAAAAGATTGACTACGCTTATATGCATTAACGTATCTGCATACATATAACCAATTATTTACATATGTGCGCTGAATTCGCCGATCTCTTGTTACACTATTTTATTCCTTTGATTTTACATGGTAAATAAAAGGTTGTTTTTTTAAAATAGTTTTGAAATGAAACTTCTTAGGCAGCGGTATCGCAAAAATGGAGAGTGAAATTTTTAAAACTGAAAACGTTACATGAGTAAGAAGGATGATAGAGTATAGATAAAGGGAAAAAAGGAAGAAAACGACGTATGCACAGCAATACAAAGCGATAGCACAAAAATCTTCAACGCGCATGCATAGTATGTACTTACAAACATAGGTACATATATATGTGCATATGTATGTATGAATCCATTTTGCATTTCAGTGCTGCTGGTAGCGGCAAAGTTAATAACCAGGGTGGGCAAAAACTCGGAGTTCGAGCGAGCGAGCGAGCAAACTCCTACTCAATGCCTCGCAGGCAACGAGGCGCGCGCAGCTCGTACTCGTAGCAGCAATGAGGCGAGGCACGAGAAGTTTGGCTTGCTCGGCAAACGAGCGAGCGTTGCTTGTTTGCTCGCGCTCCTATTAAACGAGCGAGGCTGTTGTGTGTTGCCTCGCTCGCAGTGCGAGGCGAGTAGCTGTCTGCATACTCGCTCTACTAGGTAAGACGAGTGAGGGACGAGCGAGCGCTCTGAGTGTACTATACAACACATGCATTTTTGTGCATAAAAATGTGGGAAAGTAGTCAATAGATTATATACGAAAGTATGCTAATATTTGTATGTACATATGTACATATGTATATAAATATGTGAATATTATATTAGGGCAGCATTTAAAACAACAAATAAAATTTATTACATACATACGCATAGATTGTGGAATAAAATATTTTTTTGGGTTATATACATACATATGTACATACATAACATGCATATTTATATATGTTTTTTTTTACGAGGAGGAAGCATCGAAAGCCTGTACCCGTCAGTGTGGGACTTTAACCCGAACTAAACCTCCTACTGTCCATGTACCGATCCCCCC
>NW_023458555.1:102540473-102556768 GCF_013731165.1 Rhagoletis pomonella | reverse complement strand
TACCACAAATGCTAACAGAAATATGCGGCGACTATAACCAAAACAGCCTATTTAAAAAAATCAGTACAGCCGTTCGCCAGAAAAAGGTGGCGCTTCTCTTAATATAATTAGTATAGATAATAAGTATCGATAAATAGCCAATACCCGCTTGCTTTACGGCGCCTTAAAACGTTTCGAACTGTAATTCATTCAATTCTGTTCTATATAATAGATCGGTCCCGGGTCCACCTATAAGAAAAAAGTAGCCTTTAAATTAATCCACGCAGTAAGCTGCCTACGCGCCAAATTTCAAACAAAACGAAACATATTAGAAGAAAAAATGGATCCTATATGTTAATCTAGGAAAAGGCTACCTACGTACTAAATTTCAAGCAAATCTGACGATAAATAAAACTTTTTCGAATGAATCGGACTATAGTCCACTTCACGGAAAAAAAGAATCACATATACTAATCTAAGCAAAAAGCTACCTACGTACCAAATTTTAAGCAAATCGGACCATAAATACGATTTCCTCGATTGGATAGATTCCTGGTCCACTTCCCGGAAAAAAAGGATCATATATGCTAATCTAGGCAAAGAGCTTCCTACGTACCAAATTTTATGCAAATCGGACCATATATACGAATTTTTCGAATAGATCGGTCCCTGGTCCCCTTCCCGAAAAAAATTATCCTATATGCTAATCTAGGCAAAATGCTACCTACTTACCAAATTTGAAGCAAATCGGACCATAATAAGATTTTTTTGAATAGATCGGTCGTTAGGTTCTTTCTTTCTTTTGGTCTTTTGGGTTTTTTGGCCCAAAACACGGTGGTTGCTGAAAGCTATTTATATACATAATTTCATCAAAATTGGACAGCCGATCGCGAGATTCTTCTTCTTAATTGGATCTGTAACCGCCTAAGCGATTTTGGCCGAGCCCAAAACAGCACGCCAGTCATTTCTCTTCTGTGCTAACTGACGCCAATTGAAAATGCCAAGTGAAGCCAAGTCCTTCTACACCTGGTCTTTCCAACGCAGAGGAGGCCTTCCTCTTCCTCTGTTACCAGCATCGCGGCCCGCGTTGAATATTTTCAGAGCAGGAGCGTTTCTGTCCATCCGAACGACTTGGCCAAGCCAGCGGAGCCGCTGAATTTTAATTCGCTGCACTATGTCTATATCGTTGTAAAGCTCATACAGCTCATCGTTAAATCGTCTGCGATATTCGCCATCACCAACGCGTAAAGGTCCGTAAATCTTTCGCAGAATCTTTCTCTCGAAAACTCCAAGAGCCGCCTCATCAGATGCTTTCATTGTCCATGCCTCCGCGCCATACACCAGCACAGGCATGATGAGTGACTTATAGAGTGTGATCTTTGTACGACGAGAGAGGACTTTACTTCTCAATTGCCTACTCAGCCCAAAGTAGCACTTGTTGGCAAGAGTGATTCTCCGTTGGATTTCAAGGCTGACATTATTATTGGTGTTAATGCTGGTTCCCAAATAAACGAAGTCGTCTACTTTTTCAAACTTGTAACTGTCAACAGTGACGTGGGTGCCAAGACGCGTATGCTCTGACTGTTTGTGTGATGACAGGAGATACTTCGTTTTGTCCTCGTTCTCTATCCAATCCCGAGAAGGCAGAACAGACGTAGTCCTTGTTTTTACCGATAATATCGATGTCGTCGGCATACGCCAGCAATTATAGGCTCTTATAAAGTATTGTGCCTGAGCGGTTCAGTTCTGCGGCTCTTATTATCTTCTCCAACATAAGATTAAAGAAATCAAACGAAAGGGAGTCCCCTTGTCTGAAACCTCGTTTGGTATCAAACGGCTCGGAGAGGTCCTTCCCTATTCTGACGGAGCTGGTGGTATTGCTCAACGCCATTTTACACAGCCGTATTAGTTTCGCGGGGATACCAAATTCAGACATCGCGGCATAAAGGCAACTTCTCTTCGTGCTGTTGAAAGCGGCTTTGAAATCGACAAATAGATGGTGTGTGTCGATCCTATTCTCGCGGGTCTTTTCCAAGATTTGGCGTACTGTGAATACCTGATCTATGGTGGATTTTCCAGGCCTAAGGCCACACTGATAAGGTCCAATCAGCTCGTTGACGGTGGGCTTCAGTCTTTCGCACAATACGCTCGATAAGACCTTGTAACCTATGCTTAGAAGGCTAACTCAGCGGAAGTTGGCGCGTATGGCGGGGTCGCCTTTCTTGTGGATTGGGCAGAGCACACTTAAATTCCAGTCGTCGGGCATGCGTTCTTCTGACCATATTCTGCATACGAGCTGATGCATGCACCTCATCAGCTCCTCGCCGCCGTACTTGAATAGCTCGGCTGGCAGCCCGTCAGGTCCAGCAGCTTTGTTGTTTTTCAGCCGCGTAATCGCTATACGTACCTCATCATAGTCAGGCGGTGGGACAGCTACTCCATCATCATCGACTGGGGACTCGGGTTCGTCTTCCTCACTACTTTCAGCGCTGCTACCATTCAGTAGGTTATAAAAGTGTTCCCTCCACAATTTAAGTATATTCTGGACATCGGTCACTAGGTCACCATTGTTGTTCTTACAGGAGTTCGCCCCGGTCTTGAAACCTTCCGTAAGTCGCCTAACCCTCTGGTAGAATTTTCGGACGTTCTTCCTGTCGGCCAGCATCTCAAGCTCTTCGCACTCACGTATTTCGGCCTCTCTCTTCTTATTGCGGCAAATACGTCTCGCTTCCTTCTTCAGTTCCCTATAACGGTCCCACATGGCTCGCGTTGCGCCCGATCGCAGCGTGGCCCTGTAGGCGGCATCTTTTTTCTCTGCGGCTTCTTGACATTCCTCATCGTACCAGTTGGTCTTTCGGGCTCGCTGAAATCCAACTACTTCTTCGGCGGCGGTACTTAATGATCGGGAAATGTGGTTCCACTGCTCGCGTACGTTGGATTGTTGAAGAGTGCTCTCAGAGAGCAGGTGTGTGAGTCGAGTGGCGAATAAATTGGCAGTCTGTTGTGATTGCAGCTTTTCGACGTTAAGCTTTCCTTGCATTGTTGGGCGCACATTTTTTGCTGCACAGAGGCGGGTGCGTATCTTGGCTACAACAAGATAGTGGTCCGAGTCGATGTTTGGCCCTCGGAGTGTACGTACGTCCAAAACGCTTGTAGCATGCCTTCCGCCTATCACAACATGATCGATTTGGTTTCTCGTTTTTCGATCTGGAGACAGCCATGTAGCTTGGTGGATGTTCTTATGCTGGAACCTAGTACTACATATTACCATATTTCGGGCCCCAGCGAAGTCGATCAGCCTCAGTCCGTTATCGGACGTTTCGTCGTGGAGGCTGAATTTTCCGACGGTGGCGCCAAAGATCCCTTCCTTGCCGACCTTGGCATTAAAATCGCCCAGCACGATTTTGACATCGTGTCGGGGGCAGCGCTCATATGTACGTTCCATGCGCTTATAGAAGAGATCCTTGGACGCCTCATCCTTCTTTTCCGTCGGGGCATGGGCGCAGATTAGCGAGATGTTGAAGAATCTAGCTTCGATGCGGATTGTGGCTAGACGTTCGTCCACCGGGGTTAACGCCAGTACTCGGCGACGGAGTCTCTCTCCTACCACGAATCCAACACCGAATTTGCGCTCCTTTACGTGGCAACTGTAGTAGACGTCGCAAGGCTTCACGCTTACTTTACCTTGCCCCGTCCATCGCATTTCTTGGATGGCGGTGATGTCAGCCTTTGTCTTCCCGAGGACATCAACCAGCCGGGCAGAGGCACCTTCCCCATTAAGGGTCCGGATATTCCAGGTGCATACCTTTAAATCATAGTCCTTTATACGTTTGCCGTGGTCATCATCAGAAAAAGGGGGTCTTATCCGAGGCTGTTTTTTTCTTTTCATTGGGCGGGGTTTTAACGTGGCGGGACCCAAACCCAGCGCACGCGAAGTTTTACGCCTTCTCACTTTAGCTCGCTCCCAAACGGGTGTTTGGTTGCTACCCAGAGGATACGTGGATATAAATATCCGGACGTTGTGAGCTGCGATTTGAACCGTACGCACAAGAATCGCTTCTGGCCACTCCCAGGTGAATGGCAGTCAAAAGTTTTCCACTTCTGCGCACGGAACCATCCTCCTCGCGATCGCGAGATTACCTGTTACAAAAAAAAAATGGACTTCTCTTTATATAATTAGTATATATTGTAAAAACTGCGTGAATATTAAATAATCAAATTTAACAAAATTTTATAATTTTTATCTTCCAACTAAATTTAAGCAAAAATCCGGGACCGAAGGGAAACACCTCCACCCTATAGTCGAGCCTGCACATATATGTATAAATATGTATACAATCGACTTGTCTTCTTCTTCTTCTTCTTTATTGGCGCTGTATCCGCCTAAGCGATTTTGGCCGAGTCCAAAACAGCACGCCAGCCATTTCTCTTCTGTACCAACTGACACCAATTGCAAATTCCAAGTGAAGCCAAGTCCTTCTCCACCTGGTCTTTCCAACGCAGAGGAGGCCTTCCTCTTCCTCTGTTACCAGCATCGCGGCCCGCGTTGAATATTTTCATAGCAGGAGCATTTCTGTCCATTCGAACGACATGGCCAAGCCAGCGGAGCCACTGAAATTAATTCGCTGCACTACTTCGATGAGATACTTCGTTTTGTCCTCATTTACCACCAGACCCATTCGCTTTGCTTCTCTATCCAATCCCGAGAAGGCAGAACAGACGTAGCCCTTGTTTTTAACGATAATATCTATGTCGTCGGCATACGCCAGCAATTGTACGCTCTTGTAACGTATTGTGCCTGAGCGGTTCAGTTCTGCGGTTATTATTATCTTCCCCAACATCAGATTAAAGAAATTACACGAAAGGAAGTCCCCCTGTCTAAAACCTCGTTTGGTATCAAACGCCTCGGAGAGGTCCTTCCCTATTCTGATGGAGCAGGTGGTATTGCTCAACGTCATTTTACACAGCCGTATTAGTTTCGCGGGGATACCAAATTCAGACATCGCGGCATAAAGGCAACTTCTCTTCGTGCTGTAGAAAGCGGCTTTGAAAACAACAAATAGATGGTGTGTGTCGATCCTATTCTCGCGTGTCTATTCCAAGATTCGGCGTATTGTGAATACCTGATCTATGGTGTATTTGCCAGGCCTAAAGCCACACTGATAAGATCCAATCAGTTCGTTGACGGTTGGCTTCAGTCTTTCGCACAATACACTCGATAAGACCTTATAACCTATGCTTAGAAGGCTGATTCCGCGGTAGTTGGCGGGAATGGCGGAGTCACCTTTCTTGTGGATTGGCTAGAGCACACTCAAATTCCATTCGTCGGGCATGCGTTCATCTGACCATATTCTGCATACGAACTGATGCATGCACCTCATCAGCTCCTCGCCGCCGTACTTGAATAGCTCGGCTGGCAAGCCGTCAGGTCCATCAGCTTTGTTGTTTTTCGCGTAATCACTATTCGTACCTCGTCATAGTCAGGCGGTGGGACTGCTACTCCATCATCATCGACTGGAGACTCGGGTTCGTCTTCTTCACTACTTTCAGCGCTGCTACCATTCAGTAGGTTGTAAAAGTGTTCCCTCCACAATTTAAGTATATTCTGGACATCGTTCACTAGGCCGCCATTGTTGTTCTTACAGAAGTTCGCCCCGGTCTTGAAACCTTCCGTAAGTCGCCTAACCCTCTGGTAGAAATTTCGGGCTTTCTTCCTGGCGGCCAGCATCTCAAACTCTTCGCACTCACGTATTTCGGCCTCTCTCTTCTTATTGTGGCAAATACGTCTCGCTTCCTTCTTCAGTTCCCTATAACGGTCCCACATGGTTCGCGTTTGGCCCGATCGCAGCGTAGCCCTATAGGCGGCGTCTTTTTATACTGCGACTTCTTGACATTGCTTATCGTACCAGTTGTTCTTTCGGGCACGCTGAAATCTAACTACTTCTTCGGAGGCGGTATTTAATGATCGGGAAATGTGGTTCCACTGCTCGAGTATGTCGAATTGTTGAAGAGTGCTCTCAGAGAGCAGGTGTGTGAGACGAGTGGCGAATAAATTGGCCGTCTGTTGTGATTTCTGCTTTTCGACGTTAAGCTCTCCTTGCATTGTTGGTCGCCAATTTTTTGCTGCACAGAGGCGGGTGCGTATCTTGGCTACAAAAAGATAGTGGTCCGAGTCAATGTTTGGCCCTCAGAGTGTACGTACGTCTAAAAGGCAGGAAGCATGCCTTCCGTCTATCACAACATTATCGATTTGGTTTCTCGTTTTTCGATCTGGAGAAAGCCATGTAGCTTGGTGGATGTTCTTATGCTGGAACCTATTACTCCATACTACCATCTTTCGGGCCCCGGCAAAGTCGATCAGCCTCAGTCCGTTATCGGACGTTTCGTCCGGGTCTCATCCGAGGCTGTTTGTTCTTTTTCATTGGGCGGGGTTTTAACGTGGCGGGACCCAAACCCAGCGCACCCGAAGTTTTACGCCTTCTCACTTTAACTCGCTCCCAAACGACTTGTATATATGTAAATATATATAATCACTCACCTAGAACCTTATCGAAAACCTACCTAAAAATCCCTAATTTACTGGGCTTCACTATGCAAACCAACTTCAAAAAGTTCAACTGTTAACAGCTAAGTTAACTTTAGGACAATCATGACCATCTTACATATAGAAATGTTAATCCCGATTCTTTAGCTTTAAAACGACGTTAAGATGAAGCCTCTGCGATGAGTAGAACCCGAGATATAACGATTTGAAGACGTACATGAATGGTCGGAATCACGAAAAAATTCGAACTTTGACAGTTCATGTCTCCGAAGAAAAAAAGAAAACAAAATTCCTCGAATACAGGTTAGCTTCATGTTCAAAACCCATAAAAAAAATTTGAAGCGAATCGGAGAAAATCGTATTTGACTTCCATTTTCACTACTCATTACCATTAAAATGTAAGTAAACTGTGACAGTTGCTAAAATTTAAGTTAAGTTATTTTTAGCGAAAGTGAGGACAGAACCGAGATTTTCGGATATAGCCAAAAATTCTGATAAAATGTTAGCTCTCGCATTTTAGCATATTTTAGCGTTAGCGAAAGTTAGAATCCGGCTGCTGGTCAATACAGTAGGCTGTTTGATTTCGAAAAAATTTCATCAGCAAGAAACGCGATGCTTTCAGATCTAAATATTTTTACATCGTTTCCAAATTTTTTTCCATAATTTTCGCCTTTCTTTGGTAAATAATTTCAAAAAAGAAGCATATTTTCTTCTAAGAGTTTCATGAAATATCAACAGCACCAATTTTTTTTTTGCAACATGGTTGAAAAACGAAGAAAGCGTTTCTTTTTTCAAACATCCAAGCAGCCAAACTTCAAAGAACTTGCCTTTTTAATATCATGATAACACAGAAAAAAACAATTTTTCTTGAAAACGGCTAAAAACGGCGGTTTAAGTAAAATAAAATCAACTCATTACTAGACTGCGAATTTTTATGCGAAATACGGAGCCTGGAAATATGTACCACAATTTTTAAGATTATGCCAATAACTCAGTTTTTTTTTTAAAATGTTCCCTTAATTATTCCAACTTTATAAAAATAGTGCACTTGAACCTTAAGAAATAAACTGGTTGCGCAAAAAACGGGTCAATAACGTTTTGAAATTGTAACTTTGTCTAACGGTGTTTTGTATTTTACAAAAACAAAGTGAAGTTTTGGTTATTTTGGAGTATTCCCTACAGAATGGCAACAAAAAATAATAATGGTATTCGTTCTTCCTTGTATTCGTTGTATCTTGTGTAAGTGTAACTGATTGAGAGTGAGCACCCCTTGTTATAAATACTTATGCTAGCTACAAGCAGTTTCTTGTTTACATTTGAGAATCGCAAAGTCTGCGTTCAAACACGGAAACTCGAGTTTCTTATTATCGGCGATTTCTCTTTTGGTGTTGCCCTATGCATTCACACACAGAAACTCTTTTGTACGCAATTGTTGTTGTCAGCTGTGAATCGCCAACTTGAATTACTCAGACGAACGAGAGCACAAAGCGTGTTTCCCGAGTACGGGCGACTCGGTACCCGTCCCCTTTCCTCGTCGCTCTCTCCCCTAAAAGCTTCGCGTTTCCGCAACAAAAGTTTTCGTGTCTGAACGTCGACATACGCAAAATGCTGAGGAACACAGAAAAGAATAAAATTATTCAATTTGTGTGCGAAAATACATTGGATGAAATTAATATCATGCAAAGTAAGTAAATGTGTGAGTTTACGTTTATTTGAACTATGTATATGGATGTACTTGTGCTTTTGTAGGTTTGGATGATGACAAATTGGTGAAGCTCTGGACGAACTCTTTGAAGATATTCTTCTGATATAATTTTGCCGCCGTGGGATTGACCGCATTATACCGAAATCTGTTTTATGGCGAAATGACATTTTAACATCATTGGACGACAACCGCTTCCTCCAAATGCTTAGGGTCAATCGATTGCAGTTCGCTCATCTTTTAGCATTGATTCGCGACCATGGCGAATTCTGTAAATCGCATGCATGCGAACAGTTTCCTATAGAGTTACAGTTAGCCGTTGTTCTATTTCGTCTTGGTTCATCAGGAGAGAGTTCATGAATAAGGAAAATCGCAGCAATTTTCGGAATAAGTGACGGTGGCACAATACCGAAAATCACCCATAGTTTTCAAAGCAATTTTAAAATTGCAAACACGGTATATAAAATGGCCTTCAAAAACGGAACATAAAAAAATTGTTGATTTGACATACGATGAACTTCCTTTCTGTATCGGTTACATAGACGGCACCGAGCTGAAAACTGCGGAGACACCTGTGCAAAATCATAGTGCATATTTTTCAAGGACCCATGCATATTCAATTAAAGCGCAAGTGGTTTGCTAATATTCCCTTAGAGTTCGGAATGTAGTTGTTGGCCATTATGGTAGCGCCCACGATGCCAAAATATTTCGGTCTTGTGCACTTTCCAAGGAAAGGATTTTTCTCCACCCAAGAATGGATAGCCGGAGACTCCGCATATCCACTTTCAGAAAATGTCATCACACCGTACCGAAATAATTCACAACATCTTGACCGAAATAAGCGCGTAGCCTTTAATTTGCGACATAGTAAATATCGAGTTCGAATTGAACATTGTTTTGGACTTCTCAAGGAAAAGTTTGGAAGCCTAAAACAGGTGCGAATGAGGTTACACAATAACGAAAGTAAGCGACAAGCATGTGAGTGGTTTCTTGTATGCTGTATTTTGCACAACATTTTATTAGCGTCTTCAGAAGTGACGTTACCGACACTGGATATTCCACAACAAACAATGATGGCGAGCTTAAAAGACGAGCTATATATTCCCTAATGTTCGATTAAAATATATATGTGTTTTTTATATTTCACAAAAACAACTTTATTAAAACGTACATATGTAGGTAACAAAATAAAAGAATTCGAGATTTTCACCAGTTTTTGCTATTTTTTTGTTTAATGCTCATTAATTTTTTATATAAAAGTGGAGATCATTAAAAGCAAAGACCATTTAAATAAAAACTTTTTTTGTACTAAAATTGAAAATTACGAGGTTTCAAACATTTTACTTAGTTTTTCTAGAAAATTGTTTGATACTTTTACAGACCATTGCATTATATTACAATAGCATTATATTGCAAATTTGAAGAATATTAAAACTCGTGTTGATATCAAATAATTTTTCTTGCTGACTGTGCTGCGGATTTTCTTCTATATAAAGTACAGCCCGCGACAAAAGGTACCACATCAATATTTTTTCCAGTTTTGACTACTTTTCATTTTTTAAGGTTCATTAATTTTGAATCAAAATTCAGCTCCTTATCTAACAAAAGCCATATAAGTCCAAATTTCAAACTTTGAACAAACATTTTAAAAATTGCAAAAACTTTTCATCCCAATTCCAAGTAATTTAATTAGTATTTCTAAATTAATAATGTAGTATAATAAAGTGACAGTCTGAAGTTGCTATTTTTACTGACGGTGTTATGCACTTTTTCTATATTGAATATTTTGGTCGCTTGGTCCCTTCGCACTCACCTTGCTTGCACACACTTTGTTTCCGCTGTAAGGAAAGACTTTGTTTTTCCAATTTAATAGTTACAAAATTTAAATATTTTTTTCTGATTTATGTAGTTTTGTCACACACAAATTTACAAATTTATTGGGTAAATGTAGTACAACACTGTGTTGACTCCGATAAGGACGCGTGCGCGTAGTCCGACGATGTTAGCTGAACTGCCTTTCGCATAATTTGGCACGATGATGGTAGGCGGCCGTGCGAGCTCGGTAATCATTTTCGGAGTTGACGTAGGTCAACTGCCAAACTGCTGCGGCCAAGGATTGCGCGCACGGCCGTCGGGTTGCGCTTTAAGCGGCGGCTTAAACATCCTCCACGCCCTGCAGGAATGCGCTGCTTAGGGTCTCCTGCAGTTCTTTCAGCGCGCGGATCGCGTTGCCCAGGGCGCGGTTAGTGGTGCGGCCCTGATAGTTGGCCGTTTGCGGGCCTTGGGGGGTGCGCGCAATTGTGCGTCAGGCGGTCTTCTTGCGTGGCGGTTGCGATGCCTGATTGCGCATATTGTGCTCCTGATTGCGCGGGTTCTGCGCCTTTTGCTCCGGGCTTCCCTTGTTGGTGGGCGTCTTTACTCGCTTACGTGCAGGTGGGTTGCTGCTTTCGTTTGCCCGTGCACGCATGGTTGTTGGCTGCCATATGCAGCAGCGTGTGGTGCGCTAGCCCGTAGGTCTTGCAGCTGCCTGGCGAGTCGCACTCCCCCGTAGTGTGGGTGAGGGCAAGGTAGTTGATGGCAGTAACCCTGTGCGCGGGCTACTCCCAACCGTTGTGGCGGCTTCATCGCCTTGAAGGCCGAGCACGTCCGCAAGGCGTGGTACCGGTGGCAGAGCCGGCATTGTAGGCAGTTTTCCGTTTCCGCCGTTGGAGCCAGGGGCATGCCTTCCTTGATGCCATGATGTCTTCGATCTGGAAGTAGAAGCAAAGGCAGAGAAACGAGAAGTACTTGGGTAAAATATTTAAACGGGAAGTTAAGACCCTTAATATACAGAAGGAAAATTAGTATAGAATTATTTATTGTGCTTTTGGAAGGAAGCACAGTTTGACAAGTAGCCGCGTGATAACTCCATTTTGTGTACGGATTTCTACGACACGTATGTGGTTATCAGGGCCGTGGCGAACGTTTTCGATTCGTCCCAATTGCCACTCGGTGGGGGGAAGCGAATCTTCTTTGATCACGACGAGGTCGCCTGGCCGAGGATCGCGTTGTGGGGTTTTCCACTTGTATCTCTTCTGAAGATCTTTGAGGTAATCTTCTTTCCAGCGGCGACTAAATTGGTGGTGAAGTGCTTTGACTTTCTCCCACCTCACCCAACAGCGGTGCACCTCGAAGGAAGTGACCCGGAGTAAGCGCTGTCATATAAGCTGGGTCTTGGGAATGTGCGGACAGAGGCCTCGAGTTGTGGACTGCTTCGATTCGCACCAGAAGTGTCGTGAATTCTTCGAAAGTAAACTTGTGGGTTGCAGCGGTTTTCTTTAAATGGATTTTAAAGCTTTTCACTGCAGATTCCACAAGCCGCCCATGTGGTGGGCGCGTATATATTGCCAGTTGATGCCTTGAGGGGCATATTTTTTGGCAATGTCTGCGGAACATTCTTTAAGGAATTTAACGAAGTCGCGTTCTGTTGCGCGCTGGGCGCCCTGAAACGTTTTTCCATTGTCGCTCATCATTTTTGAGGGGAAACCTCGTCTTCCAACGAAGAACTTAGCACCGATGCTTTAATTGGAATGGCCCAGCAAAATCTACTCCCGTTGTGGAAAATGGGAGTGAGAAACTGCAGCGCTCAGGGCGTAGAGCGGCCATTATTTGGGTGCGTGTTTGTTGAGAGGTTTTAGCTTTGGTACGTAGTACTCTTGCCTTACCATTTGGAGCATTAATCGTGTTTCTGCGTGAAGAAGCAGCGAGTGTAAAAACTCCAAATATAGCTGTAGGTAGGGAGAATTATTGGGTGCCTTTCATTATAGCTCAATGTGGAATGTGCTAATCGGCCATTAACCCGTATAAGTCCGTCTTTGTCCAACGAAGGATTGAGAACAAGAAGAGGACTTTTTTTGCTAAGTGGCCTTTTATCTTGCAAAGCGCTTTTTGCGCTCGAAAAATGGCGTGATTGCGCTGCGTTGATAAGACGAATTTTTGCGTATTGAAATTCGTTATGTGTCAGATGTGGATAGGTGATTGTAGCTAACCCCTTTGATTTGTTGCGGGCATTGCTCACGAAGCGGAACATGTACGCAGTCACGCGGAGTGCTCGAGAGAAAGAAGAAAAGCGATCAAGAAAATCGACCTCTTCTTCAAGCGCGCGATATACCTCCACCTTGCGCTTTTCTGGTGGAGATGTACTGCATGCCTTTGACCTTGGCCATGCATCCATGTGGCAAGAGAGCCATTTTGGTCCGTGCCACCAGAGTGGGGAATTTGCCAAGTCCACGGGTGCCGAGGTCGGCTGGATTGTCTTGGCTGGCAACATGGCGCCATGTACCGATTGGAAGATATACCCGGATTTGGGAGGTACGATTGGATACATATGTCTTCCATGTACATGGTGGCTTTTCAAGCCAAGCTAGCACAATCTCTGAATCTGACCATAATAATGTGTTGCACGATTATAATTTGAGCTGTTTTCGAACAGTTGCGACCAGTTTTGCGAGTAAGACTGCACCACACAGCTCCAAGCGTGGCAAGCTTACCGTCTTGAATGGTGCGACTTTGCATTTTGCAACCAAGAGAGTGGAATATCTTTGGTTGCTAGCATCTACGCGGATGTAAATCGCAGCGCAATATGCTTTTTCCGAGGCATCACAAAACCCGTGGATTTTGGTATCTTGCCCCGGTGTGAAATTAACCCATCGAGGAATTTCGATGTGGCAAATGGCTGGCAGATTTTCTGCGAACTGCTGCCATTTTGCTAAGGATATAGGTTTGGCACATTCGTCCCAATCAACGCCATCTAGCCAAAGTTCTTGAAGAAGAATCTTTGCTTGAATCATCACTGGCGATAGCCATCCTGCCGGGTCAAAAAGTTTTGCGACAGAAGATAAAATTTGTCGCTTTGTGACGGCATTCGATGCAGTGTTGCCATTTTAGCCGTTTTCCTGCTAGATTTAGTCGGTTGCGGTAGCAAACAGCCGGAGAAATTTCGATTTAGCCGGCAGCCGATTTGTTAGCCGTTTTGCAGGAAAAAATTAGCCGTTTTTAGCCGATTTTGCTATTTGCCTTGTTTTATTAAATTTCAAATATGTATATTTGTTTCCATTTTTGACTAAGTGACCCAAAATCTGTTAGAAATGGTGGAGAAAATTTTCATGTAAGGCAGGGTTGTATGAAATTGGGCCGATTTCGTTTATTTTTATTTTAAACGAATAAGGGATTTTCTTCATAAAATGTTTGTTATAAATGTCTGAATTTTAAGTGTGAAGTTTTATTCGCAAACTTAGAAAATAAGAAATTGTTTCACTGTTAAGACACTTAAGATGCGTTTGTGTTTGGATATAGTGCCAACTAACAGAATAAATATTACATGTAGATATTGTCTTCCCAGATAGCGCATATTCTATTCTGCCTAAATTACAAAACATCATTTTTCCCACTCCCAAAGGTTTAAGGTAAGGGAAAAATTGATATTTTCAAGCACTATGTACACATATGTATTTTTTTAAACAAACTTTTTTGCTGAGAACTTATTTAAATTCCAAAAACCGAATGCCAACTTGAACTAAAGGAACCAACACTGAAGTGAGTCAAAATGAAAATAAAAGAGCACAAATTTCTATGTAAAGCAAAGTTCTCTGGGAATCCTACGAGACATCTGCCGGTCATATGACCGGTCACCTAAATGGGAGATCTGCAGTCTTTTGGCATCATATTTTACATCAGAAGTGAAGGGATTTCTGAAAAATCTGACCAGTTCTTTTGTGTAACTGTGATTTTGCATCCCTTGTCAACATATGGCCTCGGTTGAAGTTAACTTGAGGTCGTTGTTTTACTGCCTTAAAATTGAAGGGAAATTTTTACAGCGTATTTTATGTGTATTGGTTTCTATTTGAGTGTATTGAGAATCGGTCAGTCTGAAAAGGCCTTGTAAGGAAGACAATAGGTTTGTTCGTCGAAAATCCAGCGAGAATTATCACTCAAAATATCAGATAGTAAGAAAAAATGCTCCCAAATTCTCTCTCATGTAGAGAAACTTGCAATTTTCTGTACGAAGGCAAATTTGCAAGTTTTTCTGCCAGCTCGTGTCCACGGTTGCATTTCAAACAAAAGAAATTTGTATAGAATTTTTAAAATTCTTTCAGAGGGGCAAAAAACAGGATCTACGTGTATATAACTTGTCAGTCCGACTTTCTTCAACATACGTTTCAATTTCTTTGTCGGGTTTACTATATACTCTGGTTGAGATTGCATTCCGATTAAGAATACAGTTTTTTTTGCCGAGTACCTTTCAAATCATTGGAATTAACTAAATTAATTAAGTAAACAAGTATTAACTTACATTTTTCGTTTTAAAAGCGCTCCAGCTTGTAAATTTTTAAATTTAACGAACTTGTTCATTCAAATTATCGTCGACAAAAAATCCAACCATGTGCCACAATCATATGTTTTTCGTGATTGCAAATTCTTGCTGGCAAATTTTTTTCCGGCTCGAATTTGTAACTTCTCTCCAAGAAATAGTATTTTTACTCGTGATTTATTTAAATAAAACATGTGAAATCTAGTTGAAACATGTTAGCCGTTTTTTAGCCGGTTTTATTTGGCGATTTAGCCGGTTCGTCCAAAAAGTTCTGGCAACACTGATTCGATGTCGATGCAGGCAGAATGGTGTATGAAAATTTATCTGTGAGTGCGTTCCATTGTATACCAAGAGTTTTGGTTGTGGAAGGGCTCTCAAATTTCAAAAAGTTGGAGTCGAGAAGATCCTCCTTTGGACATTTTTTTAAAATGGCCGGATGATAGGCCGATAGTTTCTTGAGTATGAAACCAGCGGACTTAAGCGCCTTGATCACTTGAAGAAGTGATTCAGTGGCGTTGTCAATATCATGACTTCCGGATAGGATGTCATCCACATACGATTCGGTTTTAAGTATTGTGGCAGCCAAGGAAAATGTCGCTATCGTATCATCTGCTAATTGATGCAGGGTACGGATAGCGAGGTATGGTGCACAATTAACCCCGAACGTTACGGTTTTAAGATTATAATCGGTGACAGGAGAGTCAGCCGATGTGCGAAATAAGATTGGCTGAAAATCTTTATCGTCCTCATGGATGAGTATATGACGATACATTTTTTCAATGTCGCCATTGAACACGAATCTGTGCATTCGCCACTGCAGAATGAGCAGCATGAGATCTGACTGGAGTGTGGGACCAGTGTGCAACACGTCATTCAGGGATTTTCCTGAACCAGATGTTTTTGGGGCGTTGAATACCACGCGAACTTTGGTGGTCACCTTATCTGGTTTGACGACCGCATGATGTGGCAAGTAGAAAGAGAAGTATTTGCCATTGGAAATTATCTCGCATGGCTTCGTGTGCTCCATATGACCCAGGTCGAGATACTCTTGCAACACATTATTGTACATTGTGGCTAAGTCTCCTTTTTTCTGAAGCGATCGCTCCATTCTGAAAAACTGCTGAAGTGCAGCAGACCGAGAGTGGCCCAGAGACAGCTTTTTTGGAAATTCTTCCTTGAATGCAAGTCGCACAATGTATCGACCGTTTGGGGCACCAGTCGTTGTTGTTGCATATATATGCTCACATACCTGATCTTCAGGGGAAATTTCGAGCACTCTTCTACTTGTGTCGAGAATGCCATTACATTTTTGGTTATTGGACCACTGAGAATCCAGCCAAATATTGTTTTTTGCGCAAGGATAGTGTCGCAAATCTTTTGTATACCTTCCAGCAGGATTTGTGGAAGAATATCGCTGCCGATTACCATATCAGTTTGAGCTGGTATGTGGCAACTTGGGTCAGCAAGTTCAAGGATCTTGAATCGCTGCCAGTTTTCACAGCTAATGGTGAATGTAGGCATGTGCCTCGTGAGCTGAGGTAACACGATAGCCTTTGTGTTTATCCGTTGCATGGTTTTTGGTGCAACCAATGTGGGTGGACAAAGCTTTGAGGAGCTTTGTACTACATGTCCACCCATGTCGGAAATTTCGAACTTGGAATGTTCGAATGGTAGTGTTACTTCACGAGCTCGCCTTTTATTCAAACAACTTTTTTCAGTAG
>NW_023458555.1:102485288-102530473 GCF_013731165.1 Rhagoletis pomonella | reverse complement strand
TTCCTTTTCAGTCTTGAACTTTTCGAAATCGATTCTGCTTTTAAGAAGATCTGTTCGCTCCTTCTGTACTGCAGCAATTTGTGAAACAGCGCTTTTAGGTGCAGATAGTTTCATCCGTTCTGCGAATTCCTTAACCTTTTTTGACTTCGGAGTGATTTCTCTTACGCTGGTCTGAGTTAAAGGTTCCTCTGACATTGTCAAGGTTGATGTGTCAAGTTCCAGTGCCACTTCACCTACATTCTTTCGAAAAGAAGAAGATGGTGTTTCATCTAAATCGATTACTGTGTCCTCGCTGCAAATTATGGCAGCCTGGGAAATACTTTGAGCACTGTGCGTATCGATAATGAAAATTTGATTTGATGCAGTCTAGAAAAACTTACCACAAAACCACTGGCTTCCTCCAAATAATCCAAAAGTTTGGATACCTTTTCTGGGTCCCACTTTTTGTTGGAGCCTTCTCTTTTTCTTTTTTTCGCAGTCACCTCCATTTCAAATTTTTCATGAGCGCGTGTGAATAAATGTCAACAAAAGGCAAGCGTTACCACACATAAAAAAAATCATCAATTTAAATAAACATAAGCTCAAATTAACTTGTCAAAAGCTTACGCTGATGTAACACTTACACTACTAAAATTCTACAATCATCTTCAAAGGTTGTTGTAATTATAGTGTAACATCTAAACCAGTGTGATTTGTTTTTGTAGGCGTACCTATCGTACTTTTTACACTCTTGTAACTTTAAATACACTAAAGAGCGAATACCACTTACGTTTTTTTACGAACTACTAACTGAGCGCAGTATTAAATGCAGCAACTCTTATCCTTCTATAACAAAGATTCTATGTATATCGCAAAGCTCGGGAACGGCTGAACCGATTTTTTCGAAGTTTCGGACATCTGCTGCAGACGTTCAAAGGATGGTTATAGGCTAACAAAAATGTCGATATATAAAATGGGCGTGGAACCTCCCATACAAACCGAGTTTTTCATACTACATATCTCTTGAAATGTGCATGGTAGAGTTCTGGAACTTAGTATGGAGATATATGAAATCGATCGCATACTCTTGGAGAAAAATTGGAGCTATTGGAAAAGGACGCCCCCTTACATAACCTAACTTTTCATACTGCATACCTCTGGAAATGTTCTTGAAATAGTGATGGAACTTGGTATGGAGATATTGAAATCCATCGCATACTCTTGGAGGAAAATTTTGAACTATTGGAAAAGGGGGCGTGGCACCTCCCATACAAACCGAATTTTTCATACTGCATATCTCTGGAAGTGTTCATGGAAGAGTCCTGAAACTGGGTATTGACGTATATGAAATCGATCGCATACTCCTGGAGAAAAATTGGAGCTATTTTAAAAAGGGCGGGTCATTTTCCATACAAACCGAATTTTTCATGCCGCATAGATATCCTGAGTAATTACACAAAAAATCATTTTTCACTTAAATTGTTTTCATGAAACTGCCTTTTAAGGTATTTCATCTGAAATAAGTCTGTGTATTGTAACGCTAGTCTGTCACGTTGCAAATAGCATCCACCAACAACCAAGCAACATAAGCGCAACACTTCAGCAACATCCTGGCAACAACCAACAATTCAAGGCTAGCAATATGCATATGTATCTGTGTGTAGATAATCCCTGTGGGGAAAATCTCTAGTTCTGAACTGGTGCGCTTCTAGTACATTTAGACCCAGTACTGGTTCGCGATAAATCGCTTTTGCATGCAAGCAACTGGCGAATTTAACATGGCGATGTCCTAGGAAGTGTCAATTGGCCCACGCTGCATCCCTTTTTCGATAGTTCCGAACTAGTCCTAAATTCTATAGTTCCGAACCAGTTCTAAAATCGACAGACGAAAGAAAAAAGTATCATGATTTTTCAATCTTTTTGGTTCTTCCGTGTGTGCGATTTTAAGTTATTTTGGAAGAAGTGTGTTTTCAATTTGAAATTAAATTTGTTTGAATGATTGTAAGAAATGTACGCTTACATACCTTTAGCTGTAGCTGAGTTTGCAGAGGTGCTCGCTGTTATTTTTTAGATTCCAGACTGTCCCAAGATGTTGAAATATTAACACAAATTTTAGTTTTGTATTACCAAGCTATGAAAAAGCATCTGCAAAGCACAGAATGGAAGCGTATTTGAACGAAAAAGCCGCCGAACACATATCTATGTAAAGTAAACAAGCCCCCCGCTACATCCCTTTTTCGATAGTTCCGAACTGGTTCTAAATTCGACAAATAAGATCTAGTTCGTTCTGCGTCCCTTTTTCTATAGTTCCGAACTATTTCTAAATTCGTCACTTTAGATATACATTTCTAGTGAAAAAAAATTGAAAAAAATTAGTTTTTTAAAAGTACCACTTTTCGCCGATTTTGGACTGGTGGGATCTAGTTCCTATCGGACTAGTTCGTTTTTGTCGATAAAGACCTAGTACGGAACTAGAAATTTGATTCACTAGTCCGCGGTTTCCCTACAGGGATTGTAGGGACTAGGTAATTGCATACGTGTTGTACGTCGAGACTATGAATGTTTGTGTTATATGTGTACATGTGGGCTATGTGTGTGTAGGAATGAGTGGAGTGAAAGTTGCGGGCCAGTGTTGCCAGATTTTTTTTGGACCAACCGGCTAAATTCGCAAAAAACCGGCTAAAAACGGCTAAACTGTTTAAACTGAATTTCACATGTTTTATTTAAACAAATCACAAGTAGAAAGACTAGTTCTTGGATATAAGTTTCAAATTAAAGCTGGAAAAAATGTTGCCAGCAAGAATTTGCAATTAGGAAAAACACGTGGTTGTGGCACATGATTGGATTTTTAGTCGACGATAATTTGAATAAACAAGCTCGTTGAATTTGAAAATTTACAAGCGTGAGCGATTTTTAAATGAAAAATATAAGTAAATACTTGTTTACTTAATTAATTTAATTAATTCCAATGATTTGAAAGGTACTCGGCTGAAAAGAACTGTATTCGCAATGCAATCTCAACCAGAGTCGATTTAGGAAACCCGACAGTTATTACGACAAAGAAATTTAAACGTATATTGAAGAAAGTCGGACTAACAAGAAATTTACAAGTAGATCCTTTGTTTTGCCCCTCTGAAAGAATTTTAAAAATTCTATACAAATTTCTTATGTCTGAAATGCAACCGTGGACACTAGCTGGCAGGGACACTTGCAAATTCCTGCAAATTTGCGTTCGGTCAGAATTTTGCAAGTTTTTCTACTTGAGAGAGAATTTGGGAGTATTTTTTCTTTTACTTTTAGTAATAATTCTCGCTGGATTTTCGCCGAACAAGCCTATTGTCTTCCCAGAAAGTTTTGTTTTACATAAAAATTTGTGCTCTTTTATTTTAATTTTGACGCTGAAATGTTGGTTCTTTAAAATCAAGTTGACCTTCTGGGTTTTGGAATTTAAATAAGTTCTCAGCAAAAAAAGAGTTTTTAAAAAAATACAATTGTGTACATAGTGCTTGAATATATCAATTTTTCCCTTACTTTAAACTTTTAAGCGCAACAATGATGTTTTTTAATTAAGGCTGAATTCAGTATGCGCTATCTGGGAAGACAATACCTGTAATATTTATTCTATTCGTTGGCTCTATATCCAAACACAAACGCGTGTTAAGCAAACAATGAAACAATTTGTTATTTTCTAAGTTTGCGAATAAAACTTCACACTTAAATTTAAGACATTCATAACAAACATTTTATGAAGAAAATCCCCGCTACATCTTTCTTTAGAAAAAATATATTCGTTTAAAATAAAAATAAAAAATGAAAAATGCGGTAAGATATTAAGTATTTTTTTGTACATTTTTACAACTCAATTACAAGTTTTAATTTTAAACTAAATTTAAATTCTAAGGTTTAACCAACAGTGAAAAGAAGGTAAGAAATAGTAAAGCGTAAATGAGCAAGAGCTTACAGAAAATATGAGAAAACATAAAGGACCTAACTACATATACATTGGTAACCAAGTAAAAAGTTCTTTAACAGATTATCGCTTAGTCAAAAATGGGCACATATATATTAGAGTCTTAAGAAAACAAGACAAAATCAAAATCGGCTAAAATCGGTTAATTTTTTTTTAAAAAACGGCTAACAAATCGGCTGCCGGCTAAACCGAAATTTCTCCGGCTGTTTACTATCGCAACCGGCTAATTCTAGCCGGAAAACGTCTAAAATGGCAACACTGTTGGGGGCTGATTGAATGCGTGTGTATGGGTGGTCGGCAATCGTGATGAGTGAAAGTGTGTCGTGAAGGGAAATTGCAAAAGGCGGCCGATGCAGCAGGGTGCTATCACCAAGCAGAGATTAACTCTGGTCAGACAGGAGATTGCATTGGCAGTACAAAGTTTAAGTGCGGAAGTATACAGCAAAGAAAAAAAACGAAAAGATAGAATATTTGATATATATATAAAAAGAAAGGGGATGTTTTTGTGCGAACCGTTAAAGCGAAGCAAAGCCGTTCGCCTTAATTTTTTTCAACCGCTTGAAACCTGCTAAATAGAGGTAAGCCTGTGCTAATTGACCTATTTTAAAACTAAGATAATATGCAGCATTGATATTAGAACGAATAAATAATTTTGCATAGCACAAAATAACTTAACTTGAACCTTAATACAATTAAGATAAAATTAAATTAAAATAAAATGAAATTAAGACAAAAAGTTAATTAAGTAAATAAAATTAGGTTGAATTAAACGAAAAATAAAATAAACTAAATCAAAATAAATTAAATAATAAGTAAATTAAAATCAAGTGAAAGTAGAGGAAAATATGTACCCGGAGAGACTGTAGTTGCCTATGTATGTGTGGGCGTATGTTTGTTCCCTGCAGCAAATAAACTGGTTCAGAACTTGCGCTGAGCTAGCCTGAAAAGGGACGGTACTGGTTCTTCATCTATCCCAACTCAATGCTTGCAACTGTCTTTTTTAACATGGCGATGTCCTACGAAGTGACAATTGTCGCCCTCTGCAGAACTTTTGAACTTGTTCTGAGCTGACTCTGGCTTAGATGGTTCTGATACAGTTCATACAACAACAGTTCTTGGATAGTTCAAAAAGGGTCACCTCCGGACTAGAAAAAATGTGGTTAGTTTTGAGCTGGTTCTAATAAGTATAGTATAGAGCCTTTTCTGTAAATAAGCACGCATACAATTTTGTAAATAAAAATACTTCATTATATGTTTCAAGAGCTATTTGTTTCGAACTAATTTACTTTTTGACGCAAACTGTGCTTTAAATTTAGCAGCATAAAGTGTCAATTATTCCTTTACTTTCTAAAACCGTTATTCTTAAAAATAATTTATATTTTTTACGTATAATGGGTATTTCTGGGATCCCTATAATTAAAAATCTGAACTAAGTCGTGTCAAAAAATGAGAAAAACGGTGATATATTGAATGATTATTTGTGATAACTCAGCTTTAAATTGCATTAAATTTATTGAAATGTAATACATAGACTTTCCGGCATCTCATAAGAAATATAGAATTTTGAATATTCACAATAGTTTTCATGCTAAATATTTTTCGTAAATTTTTTATTTAGGGATGGCTCATAAGTATTATAACATAAACAAATAAATTCACGTTTCTAACTGTGTTGGAAATTTAGTAGAATTCTAGAAACTGTTATAAAAACTTTAATATTTTAAATCAGAGTTTATAAGTAAGCAGTTCTATAGCCCATTAAATTTTAGTATAATTAATCGCGCTGATTTTTTATAACTCTTTTTACGCACGCTCTTGAAGGCATTCTCCTATTTAAATATTTTCGTTTAAGATGCAAGATTACACTTTACTACACTAAAATTTTATGGGCTACAAAACAGAATACTCGAAATATTTATAAAAAATATCTGATTAAAAATTTTAAATTTTGAAGACAGTTTTTAGAGTTCTATAAGTTTGCAGCACAGTTAGGAATTCGAATTTAAATGGTTTATGGAGTATGAGACATAGTACTTAAATAAAAACTAAACGAAAAATATTTAAAATGAAGAACATTGGAAATTAAAAAAAAAAAATCAATGCATAACTACACATTTCGGGGGCTTAGTGATACATTTACGTATGTACATTATCGTTCATATCAATAGCACTCCCATTTCAAAGTGAGATTGTTTACCACTTTTGCTAATTTTTTTACATCTGATTAAAAGGTCAAATATTTTGACGAAAAATCGTTAAATTTAACTTTGTTTTGTATAAGGTTTTAAAAGACGGTTTATATGATTTTATTCGTATTTTGTACGTACGTAGATATGTATAAAAATGACATTAATGTACCAATAACGACTTTTTTGGAAATATTTGAGCAGTTGCCCCATAAACTATGTAGAGAATTACAAATTAAATAAACGAAAACAGTTTGTTATTACTTTTAGGGTCTAAGAAAATCGAAAAAATATAGTATATTACATTTGTGCATCTTTTGTCAGCTTTCACATGACCAGGATGAGTAACATCGATGACAGCGCAACTAGCAACATATGAGTTTCAACCGTCCAACTCTGCATCCCTTTTTCAGTAGTTCAGAGACAGTTCTGAAATTTGTAGGGCGGAACTAGCGCTTTGCCAGACTGTCCCTAAATTTTGCAGCAGGGTTACGTCAGCAGACAGACATTTACATACATATCAACACATATTCAAATATACATACATATAACGATGGACAAATGAAATACAAACACAATAATTTAAAACCTAATATAAAAACAAGATATTAAGTACATACATATGAATATGTGGTCAAATAATTAAGGCAGAACTTACCTATCTTGTGGGTCCTCGCCAGGCAGGGGCAAGACTAGGGCCTCTAGTCGCCAAAGCGGCTCATAATACATATGCATGCACAGAAGCGCCTTGTAACCCATATGTATGCACATAACCGCCTGAAGCAGTGACATATATGTACATACATATGTATCTAGGCCAACACTTAAGTACATAAGGAGGAATTCTATGACCTGAAACAGCTGGAGTTGTGGAACACGTATGTACATAACACAAAACCGTAGATGAGAAGGCAAGGTAAATAAAGGGTGAGACAGTTCAGCTCAAATAAAGAGAGAATGCGGATATTGGAACATACATACATACAAGATGAGCACCAGACAAAGCGGGAGTAAACTCCACTTGCTCAATCACAGCACTCTTCTGCGCGCCACATAAATTCTAGTGCGCTCACTGGATTCTGGGCACCTGCTGGGAGAGCGGAACATACACGAGGCGACCCTAACCTCAAAACTGGCGATCATCTGCCCTACATGTATAAAGTTATGTAATTTACATTCGTTTTTTTTTGTTTTTTTTATTTGAATTTTTGCTGCTTTTGAATTCACCAATTAGTAGTTGTTGCATTCGGGTTTTTTTATACCAATTTTTTTGTTTGCTTTGGAAGCTGACATTTAGCCAGCGTGAACTTTTTATCGCATGCGATTTCATATAGAATTTTCTTTTGGTTTTCTTGCTTTTGAATTTATATACATACATACGTTTTTTTTCAGTTTTGAAGTCTTAAATCTATTTTCGTATAAATAATTCTAGTAAAAAATTCTTTCTTTACTACTAAAAATGTTACGTAGAACTTTAGTTTAATATTTGTTAATGCTTTTTTTTATATAATTTTTCTCACCAATTGAAGTATTTAGTTGCTTAAGTTAGTGTAGATCCCAGCTTTTTTTTGGACCCATCGATCTTTTGGGTTTCATGTTAATTTTCGGTATATTTTAATATGGTATGTCATCGTTTTTTTTATCAGAAATTAACTTCAACCGCACTTAGAACTAGCGTCCTATTTTAAGCGTAATTCCTTTCCAGGCTCCAATGTATAACCATTGAAGACCGAGTTTATGCGTATGTAAATGTACTTCTTCGCAGCTCACCCATCTCCTTCATGCAGGCGCCTCCATCGAAAGAGAGATCGGTAAGTGCTAGAGCATAAGCTTATTTGCAAACAAAAAAGAAAAACAACAAAAACAAAAAAAAAAAACAAACCATTGCTTGAATATTTGGAGCTAGTGAGAGGGGCTCTATTCATAGATATGTAAGATAGGATAGAAACGATTGTAAATGCTCTAGTGAATAAATATATATATGAATAGCAAGTTTGGAAATGAACTCCTGGTCTTGAATTAATTTTTTTTGGTATTAGGGCAGAAATGAGTAGCTAAACGTACATAGCTTGATGGTGTGGGGTGTTGCACTGGTGCAACAAAGGGGACATGAGTGTGGCGACATGTTGACGGTATTGACATAAAACTAGACGGACAGTAGACATACGGGTAGTTGTCAGGTCTAGGGAACCTTGCGGAGTAGATGGAGTCGTGGCAAGGTCCATGGTTGCTCAAGTAGCAAAGCAGATAGGGAGGGATGACTCCGCCTGACTGGACTGTTTTCTTTCTTTCCACTTTGTTTTCTTTGTGGTACTTTTCTCAGCAAGGCATGAATAAATTTGCTTTTGTGGTTGTAGACGAGACAGGTGGTAACGACCCCCCCAACGACGAGCTAGCCCAGGATCGCGAGCAAGCCTTAATGCCACCGTACCTCGCCCTGAAAGCTAGCCACATAACAATGGCGCCCAAAGGAGCAATAGCCCAGTAATCATTTCCTTTCTTTTTTTGTTGTTACATATCTTTCCTCTATCCTATCATTCATGCCTACTTCCCTCTTTAAGTATTTTAAATTTTCTTTCGGACAGTTTAGAATCACTACGGCAACATCGTTCAGATACATCCATTGCGGTAAGTGCTGAAGTGATACGTGTGGGGTGTACATATCGCATCTTTAGGGTTCCTCTTACAGGCTTCAATGTCGTTACGGGTTGTACCCGGAGGCAAGATAAGAACGGTTTGGGGTGTTAACTATTTTCTGCGTGTAGCTGCCTGCTTAAGCTGCCGTACATGTGGTCCAGCGCCGCATGTACGTGAGGCTTGCAGCCTGCCTGCACTGGGTCTGGGAAGGGTGTGGCATTCACATTTGGGGCGAGAGCTCTGAAGGGAGACGTGCCACATTTAAAATTGTAGGGGATTTAGATGACTTTTACCATGGACAGTGGACCAACGGATTAATGCACACCCATAATGACCTCGCCGAGGTGCAACACCAAACATACACAACAACTTAATACACAATAGCTTAAACGAGGAAATGGTTACATATATACGCAGTTTGCTAAATTTTTGTTTCTTTTGCTGTCTTTTGTTTGAAATTTTAAGAGGCGAAATTACATTTTTTTTATTTGATTGGATTTTTAATTATTGCATTGGGTTTTTATATTCCTATCACTACTTTTGAAACTGTAGAACGAGTGAATATACATGCGTACATAAGTACATATAAGTGAATTGTTTTGTCATTTTTTTTATGTTCCTTATTGCACATTCTAAACTTCTACTTTAGATAAGAAACTGAATTTTATCCCCGAATTGATTTTTTTTATTGCTATTCTTTTATAACCTTTATTTCTATTTTTTTCGTTAACCCCTAGTTTAAGTGGTGAATTCAAGTTTTTAGTTGATTCTACCTTAACAAATCGATTAGAAGAACAAGAAATATATTAGTTTGAAGTTTGTAGTCAAAATTTTTGAAAATTGTTTTTTTTTTACGATCTGTGCTTGGTGATCTGAGATCTGCATTGGCTTCCAAGACAAATTTCCTCACTGGTATGATAGTGCGAGTGAATGGGGGAGCGAGATAATCGTGAAAGGGTTATTGGTGGACTGGGATTATTTGGGGGAGACAGACCGGTTACAAGAAGCCTTGCCAGAGCATTGGAAAATCAGGTGGTTGGTTTCATATTCAACCAAATAGACACTGGTATACCTCATACATTAGACTTCGTTCCTACCGATTTTTTAATAGGTGCGGTACTCGGGTCTTCAATACATCTTCAATACCGCCAAGCGTATCTATTAGAAGGGAAGAAGCAAACACTGAACCAAACGACAGCTTAAGTTTTTCGAGAAAAATAGATGCGATCCTTGAAATGTCCGAATCAGATTCAATAGGTGCCGGGTGCAGTGCAAGTCAGGGGGAAAACAACCATGACGGTGACTAGGAAGCGGGACGTCCTAAGCCTCCGCAGAGCGGACCGACTTCTGCGACCAATATCGAGCAGCTGAGCCGTTTAATGGCTATGATGGCACAACAAAGTGATATGATGGCGCAGTGTATGAACGAGATCCGCCACATGAGGACTAACGTCTCGAATCTGAGTCACCGAGTAACCGAAATGGAAACATCGGTTCAGGCAGTAGGTACCAACTCAGCATCAGCATCGACACCAGGGGCCAGAGAACAAGTAGACGAGACGAGTCGACGAGGTAACGATTCATCACGCGAGCCACCCAAATGGAAGAAAATTGACCTTGACAAGTGGCACGTTAAGTTTGATGGATCAGGGAAGGGCATCACCGTCGAAAGCTTCCTATTTAGAATTGAGAAAATGATGAAATATCATATTACCAGTTGTTTACGGACTTCCATTGTCTCCTGACGGGCTCCGCGCTGAAATGGTATTGGCAAGTACTGAAGGACCATGCAGAGGATCCATCGTTTGACTATTTCGAGCTGAAGAATGAGTTGTTGGCCCAGTTCAAAAGCGCGGAGCCCGATTACGAGATAATCCGCGAGATAATGGAACGTAAACAACTTCCACAGGAAGCTTTCGACGACTTCTACGGGGAAGTTCATAATTTGACGTTCAGACTAAGGAAAAATATTCCAGAAAAGGAATTAGTAGGCATTATTAAAAGGCAATTTAAAACCGTACCTTGCAAATTTAACATTCGCTTCAAAAATGGATACGTTGGCCGAGCTTAGGACAGAATGCAAGCGTGCGGAGCGAGTAATTAAAGAAAGGTGTACCAGTGTCAAATGTGTCAAATGAGGAGCCATCTACAAATTGAAGCTATTGGAAACACGCACAAGTCGAAGTTCAGCTAACCACCCAGCTTCAGTAATAGGCCAAGCGTAGTTCAACACGATAAACCGGTCGTAACCTCGGTGAATGACTCCAGAACCACCATTAGCTCATTTTTTTCGTCGCCTTTCCATTTAATGTTGTGTTTTTCGTGTGGTATGCCTGTCGATTTTTATGTTAAAAACCCAGCTGACTCAAAGAAAGAAAGTCGGTGTAAGTCGTCGTTTCATAGTATGGTCTGTTTTGCTTGTGGCGGAGATAACCGGGATCTCCAGCCAGGTGAAGGAAAGCCCGGAGAACAACCACAATATAGAGTCCTAAAAAGATTAAGCAATAATGATGATAATGATAATAATGAAGTACTTGAGGTGAACGAAAAACCTGAATGAAAAAGTTTGCACCAGAGAAAACAGGAATACGAAGTAGCTCGAAGAAGAATATTTGGTGAGGAGATAATGAAGAAGAAAAATACTAGAAATTACGAGAAAATTAGGAAGATGAGAGAAAAGAAAAGGTATTATAAAAGGATACATAAGAAAAGCATTGCGACGATAGTAAAAATGAATGGCGATAATATATTATTTGCACAGACTAAAATGGGGGGAAAAGAAGTGTTGGCACTGTTAGATTCTGGGGCAGGGGCGTGTTTCTTGGGTAAAAATTCCGGTGAAATATTGAGAGGTAAAGAAAGTAATATCGTTTCTATATCAGGCCAAAGTATACGGACGGCAAATGGCGGGGAAACGGAAATTGTAGGCGTGATAACACTGGTTTGGAACGGCATAACCAAAGACCTTGAGTTCTTAATCGTTCCTGGGTTGCAACAAGAGCTATATCTAGGAGTAGACTTTTGGCTCACTTTTAATTTAAATGTTGTTAGTAGTAATTCGAGTTTAGGACCCACCCGCACTGGCGTTGCAGAGCTGGTACCTGCCGATCGCGATCTTTCATTTGATGCCGTACAAAATGTGTTGACACCGGAGCACCATACAAAAATTGATTTACGCAGAACTAGATAGGATGCCAGCCATGGGGGTGATAGAAGAATGTAACTCTAGTTGGAATTCACCTGTTTCACTAGTGGTTAAAGGCACAAAGAACCGACTGTGTTTGGACGCAAGGAAAGTTAACGAACGGACGATAAAAGACGCATATCCCCTACCACATGCAGACGGAATTCTCAGCCGCTTACAAAACACGCGATTCATCTCGGCCATAGACTTAAAGGATGCGTTTTGGCAAATCCCATTAGAACGAAAATCTAGGGAAAAGACCGCTTTAACCGTACCCGGAAGGCCTCTCTATCACTTTACGGTGATGCCGTTAGGTCTATGTAACGCGGCTCAGAGAATGTGTAGGTTAATGGATAAGGTGATACCCGCTGCTTTACGTGAATGTGTCTTTGTGTATTTAGATGATTTATTGGTGTGTTCCGTAGATTTCTCGTCTCATCTATGTTTACTTGAAAAGGTCGCTCGTTGTCTACTTGAAGCAAAGTTAACAATTAATGTTGAAAAGAGTAAATTTTGTTATAGATAAGTACGTTACCTCGGATATGTAGTTGGCGATGGCTGCATACGAACAGATCCCAATAAGGTGGCGGCCGAGGGGGGTTTCCCCGAACCAAAACTCCGAAGCAGTTACGCCGCTTCCTAGGCATGTCAGGCTGGTACCGTCGATTTATTCAAGACTACGCGACTATTGCAGCTCCGCTGCACAACTGCCTCACAAAGGACAGGATCAAACGGCTTACAATGACACAGGATGCAAAAACATCTTTTGAGAAACTAAAACAGAGCCTAATTTCTGTACCGGTGCTAGTACATCCTGACTTTGACCGACACTTTTACATACAGTGTGACGCAACAACTGACGGAGTGGGAGGGGTTTTATTTCAGTTGGATGACGAAAATAATGAAAGACCGATCACATACATATCCGCAAAGCTGAACAAGGCGCAAAAGAATTATAGTATCACGGAGTTGGAGTGCTATGCCGCCGTGATTAGCGTAAAAAGGTTCAGGCTATATATTGAGGGTCTGCCGTTCACGATTATAACGGACCACGCGAGCCTCAAATAGCTCATGAACCAGAAGGACCTCTCAGGCAGATTAGCACGGTGGAGTTTGAAGCTCCAAAGATACAATTTTAATATTCAGCACAGAAAAGGAGCACAGAATGTCGTTCCTGATGCCCTATCACGTGCGAACATTGAAGAATTTAATCCCAGTGAAAGAATGTTGGATATTTGTATAGATTCACCTTATTTTAATTCGGACGAATATGTTGAATTAAGAAAGACAGTGACCGAAAATCAAGACAGGCTTCCAGACGTATGTGCGTCAGACGGATACGTGTATAAACGAACGAAATTTAATAGGGGGGATGAGCTTCAAGAGGACCAGTCCTGGAAGTTCAGGGTTCCGTCAGAGCTACGCAGAGGGTTGGTGGAATCCTCTTACGACTCGCCATCCGCAGAGCATGGAGGCATCCATAAAACGCTAGCACGCATTCGGAAAAAGTATTACTGGCCAGGAATGGTTACCGAGGTACAAGCGTACGTGAAAATTGTGAGGTCTGCAAGGGAAACAAAGCCCAGAACGCTTTCTAAAAACCCATCATGGGGAAACAACACGTGACCGAACGACCTTTTCAACGTCTGTACGTCGATTTTATGGGTCCGTACACCCGTTCGTGTGATGGTAACGTTTTTGTGTTTGTATGTCTCGACCATTTTTCTAAGTTTGTGTTCTTAAAACCCATGAAAAAAGCCACGTTCAGTGAAGTAATCAAGTTTTTAGAGAGAGAGGTTTTTCATACTTTTGCTGTGCCAGAGTACATCCATTCTGACAATGGAAGGCAGTTTGTATCTGACCTGTTTGCGATTTCCTCAACAAATATGGAACCAGACACATAAGGACTGCCTTCTACTCTCCACAAAGTGATGCAGCAGAGAGAGTAAATCGGTCAGTATTGCAAATGATCAGATCATATATAGAGGACAATCAAAAGGATTGGGATAGACACCTGAGCCATGCAGCCTTTGCGCTGCGCAGCGTAGTCCATACTGCAGTCGGTTGTTCACCATATTTTGCCGTTTTCGGCATGCCGATGATGGAACATGGTGCATCATATGAGATATGCTCAGCACCATTAAGTACAACGACTGCCAGCTGGACTCCCAGGCTGACCGAATGCAACTCATTAGAAATAACATAATGAAGGAGTTGAAACTGGCACACGAGAGAAGTATGAAGACTTATAATACCAGAAGTAAGGAAGTTACGTTCAAAATTGGACGGGTTGTGTATCGAAAGAACTTCAAACAAAGTTCACAGCCAGACGCGTACAATGCCAAATTAGGACCGAAACAAATAGAATGTATTGTCCTTAAGCCCATAGGCAATTCGATGTACGAACTTGGGGACACTAGCAGCAAAAAGGTCGGAGTGTATCATGCCAAAGACATTTTCTTGGCATAACGTGTTGTCTAATAATTCTTTAAATGTATTGTTTTGCGTGTTTAAATGTATATGCCCGTGAAGTTGGTGTTTTTATGTTTCGTATATGGTCTATTTATTTACTTGTTCATTTAGTTAACTATTTATTTATTCATTCACTTAGTTATTTAATCTTTATTGTTTTTACTTACTGACTTGACTTTTCCCCAATTATTTATTTATTGTATCCATCTATTGACTCACATGACCACATATATCGTGTGTGATCCAAATCTGTGATATAGTAGTATTAGGTAACAAATTCGACGTATAATTGTATCTGTGATATTTTTTTGCTCTTAATCTGTGATATAATTAGTTCGAAGTATATTTATCTTCGATATTTTGATGGTAGTATATTATGGGTATATGAATATTTGTGATGCGCTTAAGTAGTAGATACGTGTAGTTTTAGAGGCAGACTTGTGATACAGGACGTATAGTTAGTCAACTAACAATAGCGATCCGAAGGATAAACGGACCGAAACCAAATAAGCAAAGTAGTAGGCCCGGCTTTAGGTCGTAGGTCGAAGCCATACGTAAGGCCAAACGATAGAGACGGCAGACAGTTCGCGTTCTGAATTTTCTTACGCACACGCTCCCTGTGGCAGGCAACATCGGCGGCTGCGAGCCTGTACCGCTAGTCTGTCACGTTGCAAATAGCATCCACCAACAACCAAGCAACATAAGCGCAACACTTCAGAAACATCCTGGCAACAGCCAACCATTCAAGGCTAGCAACATACATATGTATCTGTGTGTAGATAATTGTAGGGACTAGGTAATTGCATACTTGTTGTACGTCGAGACTATGAATGTTTGTGTTATGTGTGTACATGTGAGCTATGTGTGTGTAGGAATGAGTGGAGTGAAAGTTGGGGGCTGATTGAATGCGTGCGTATGGGTGGTCGGCAATCGTGATGAGTGAAAGTGCGTCGTGAAGGGAAATTGCAAAAGGCGGCCGACGCAGCAGGGTTCTATCACCAAGCAGAGATTAACTCTGGTCAGGCAGGAGATTGCATTGGCAGTACAAAGTTTAAGTGCGGAAGTTTACAGCAAAAAAAAAAAACCGAAAAGAAAGAATATTTAATCTATATATATAAAACAAAGTCATGTTAGTTACACCATTTATAACTCAAGAACGGCTGGTCCGATTTTTAGGATATTTGTTTTTTGAAATTGTCTACCTTCCGAATAGCAGAATAACTATTAAAACAACCGCTAGGTGGCGTTGGAGTCGAGTTATTAGTAAAACCCGTATTTATGGTCCGATTCGCCTCATATATGAGATATGTATTGACAATAAGAAAAACAATACCATTGCAAAACGAAGAGCCGCCGGGTGGCGTTGGAGTCGAGCTATTACTAAAAATCGTGTTTATGGTCCGATTATCCTCAGATTCAAAATATGTATTGATAAAAGTAAAAATAATTCTTTCGAAAAAAAAATGCCGCCAGGTGGCGCTATGTATATGTAACTAAAAATTGAATTTATGCTCGAATTTATTTCATTATCGAAATATATGAATTCACATATTGATGGTTCTCTGCAATCACGACACAACTCAAAATTCGAAAAATCAAATCCCTTATTACTGTTAAGAGGCTCATGTCTCTAATCCTTGGCTAGCCCATGTTTGATCCTAACTAAAGTAAGTAGTAAAGATTATACATGAATAAGAAAACGATTAAAGACATGAGCCACTTAACAATAGCACGAGATTTTATTTTTTGAATTTTGAATTGTGTCGTTATTGTAGAGGACCATCGATATCTTTATAACAGCAAAAGATACCTATGTATGTGTACTTTTGCAGAAAAACTAAAACTATATATATAAAAATGGTGTGAAAAATGTATAGTAATTCATCAATTGAGAACGGTTGGGCCGATTTGGCTAACATTTTTTTTTAGTTGTTCGTAATTGCCAGGAGAAGGATTTTAAGAAAGAAAATTTGGGAAAACCCTCCACTAAAGTCGGAAAATTGGAAAAATCGAAAATTAATTTTGTATGGAATTTTGTGTGCAATTCCTTCGGAATGGCATTCGAATGGAAAAATAGAAAATTCTAAATGGAATCTCGGAAAAATCCGGAAGAAGGCGAAAAATTTGAATTTTTTTCGACGAAAGCATAGCGCTTTCTCGCGACGGGGGGAATCTTCATTCGTGTGTCTGCCAACAGTGAACCTATTGCCGTATCTAATAATCGCGAATCATCAGACTTAGTTGGCGGAGCTTAGCTCACTCACTGCTGTTCACATATATGTACAAATATAAGTATACGCACTTCTATTTAAATAACTTTTTATTTATTCTCTTAGGGCCGCTTTTTCAATGTCTGGTTATCACTACTTGCCGGTTAAACATCATTATCGACGTTTTCGGCATGATGCATATAACATGTGATCGATAAAGCAGTCGTTGTATTAAACCGGAGCATCCACCTCCGATTAGTGCTAATCAGACATTGAACAACCGGCCCTTAAGCTCATTCGCTCACCAATTTTTGTTCTGTTTGTAAAGATAATTTATAACCATTGCTGTGAATCTATAGACACGTACATACATACATATATACATGCATACATACTTACATACATATTTACACATACTATTTATATATATTTTATTTGTACATACATACATATATAATAATAATATCCCAACGGTTTTTACCCTCCATTCCCGCCCATCCGCACGAGGGGCGCAGTCCGCATGACGTACGGAACCAATATTTAAAATTTTTGTGCCGAGTCACGATAGGCAGGAGTTTGTTAAGTGTCGAGATCTAAAACTGTTCAGCTACAGAACTAAATTCATCAGCTGATTTTATGTATTTATGTCAATAATTCACTTATTGAGAGAGGAGAGTATCGCTTTCTTAATGCTGAAAAGTGGATCTGATATATCAAACGTGCTGGAATGAGAGTTAAAATCCTGGCATAAGCAACGGAGTGGGTCGTGCAATTCAAAATTGGTTTTACAAGCTTTCAGAAATATGGGACAAAAGTGTCTTGATACGCGTGAGGGAACATTAAAGCTTACATCAGCCAGAAGAGACGGACTTGAAATTGAGCCTGTCAGTAATTTAACCATAAAAATTATACCAAGCATTTCCCTGCGACTGGCAAGTGTAGGAAGGTTAATAAGTTTTAAGCGACTCGTATAAGGTGGAAGACTATATTGAGGATCCCATCGGAAATTTCTTAAAGCAAAAATTAGGAATTGTTTTTGAATTGATTCTATCTTGTCTGAGTAAATTTGATACCTTGGATTCCAAACCACCGAGCCGTATTCCAGAATCGGCCTAACTAATGTTGTAAACAGGGTTTTAGTGATATAAGGGTCACTAAATTCTTTTGACCATCGTTTCATAAATGCAAGTACACCTTTAGCTTTGTTGACTGTCACATTAATGTGAAGATTAAAATTAAGCTTAGGATCCATTGTGATACCAAGGTCCACAAAATTGTATACCTGTTCCAGGTTATGGTTACCTATTATATAAGAAACTGGCAGAACAGCTCTTCGCGAGGAGCACATTACTTTACATTTCTTAAGATTTAGAGGCATAAGATTTACTTTACACCAGTAAGCCATGCTGTTTAAGTCTGATTGTAGCAAAGACCTTTCTTCAATTGAAACGTACGATTTATAAAGTTTTACATCATATACATACATTAAAATTTTGGAGAATTTTATATCTGTAGAAATATCGTTTATAAAAAGCAAGAACAAAATCGGGCCTAGGTGGCTACCCTGAGGGACTCCTGAAGTAACATCAATGACGTCAGAGATAGTATTTTTAAACAATACCCTTTGTGATCTATCATAGAGGTATGAAGAGATCCAACGTAGAAAATTAGGTGGAAGACCAAGAAGATCAAGTTTATAGATGAGCAACGAGTGGCACACTTTGTCAAATGCTTTACTGAAATCAGTATATATAACATCAACAGTTTTGCGCTCACTAAATGCTTTTGAGATATAGGATGTTAATTCAAGTAAATTTGTAGAAGTTGATTTGCCCTTGCAAAATCCATGTTGACTGTATGAAATGCTTGAAGTGATAGAATGCGTCAACCGATTTGTTATAATTGCTTCAAATAATTTAGGAATTGCAGAGAGCTTAGCTATGCCCCGGTAGTTCTCCACTGAAGACCTGCTACCGCTTTTATGTAAGGGGGTTATGAACGATTCCTTCCATACGCCCTCTTTAAGAGACAAATTAAATAAGGCTGTTAACGGCTCATAGAGATAATCAGCACAATTTATAATACATGCATACATACTTACATACATATTTACACATACTATTTATTTATATTTTGTTTTATTCTGTTTCGTGTCTCGGTTTCTATGCATATACCCCTAGAAGATGTTGGTAGATAAGTCTATGTATAACAGCAATCAGACAGTAATGATAAATGTGCTCTGTAAGCAAGCAGATGGTCTTAAAGTTGTCCACTTCAATGCTCGAAGCCTTAATGGTGCAAAGCTTGATTACGTTAGGCACACTTTTGAACATTCGTCTGTTGATGTCATTTGCGTATCAGAAACATGGTTTCATGCAGATATTCCGGATCATTACTACTCCATTCCCAATTACAAACTTCTTCGAAATGATCGTTTGGGTAGAAAAGGTGGTGTGGTAGCCATATATTGTAGGAGCTACTTAAATGTTATGATCGTGAGCCATTCATCTGAGAGTGGAATTGAGTATTTGTCTGTCGTTCTGATACTAATACCAAAGTGCTGGTGTCTTGTGTCTATAATTACAAGAAGAATATTTGTTATCCGCCTTTTTTCGATCACCTTTCTGAACTTCTTATTGATTACGATCATTATATCATCTGTGGTGATTTTAATATAAATTTACTTGTTCGTGACCCTTCTTCGACTCATTTTCTTGACTCTGTTCTCTTGTAATGTCCGTCCTAGTTTACTTAATGTTTTTATTGCTCCTCCTTCTACGTCTGTTCTGTTGTTTGATCAAATGTCCTTCGTCTCAGATCACGACTTAATTTTTTGTACGTTCGACCTTAAATTAACATATAATTATCATGCTCCGCAGGCTTTTTGCTATCGCGACTATAATGCCTTTCGACTTGACGCTCTGTTTTGTGATCTGAACCAATATCAGTGGAACTTCTGTTGGAAATTAGAAACTACTGACGATAAACTTAACTTTTTAACACATAATATTCTTTAATTTTTTAACAAGCATGTACCCCTTCGTCAAGTCAATTCCAAGTCTTTTTCTTGCCCCTGGTTTACACATAAAGTTAAGTTGGCGATTAAAAATCGCCATGCGTTATATACTGCATGGAAACGGAGGCCAACTGATGCGAATTGGGATGCGTATAAGCGTGCTCGGAATAAAGCCACCTACACCGTTCAAATTGCCAAAAAGCAGTTTTACACAAGAAAGTTAAACACTTGCTTGCCCCCCAAACAGTTGTGGTCGAATTTAAAACGGATGGGCGTGACTTCCAGCTCTAACACGTCGTGCTCTCTTGATGCTAATGAGCTAATGAGTTTTTCACGTCCCATAATATCTCTCCAGTTTCAGGTAGCTTCATTCCTAATGTCACCCCTCTAATTTCCTCCCATCATCAAGGTTTCAGTTCACCGCTGTGCGAGAGGATGAAGTTGCTAAATGTATTTTCCGAATAAAATCTAATGCCATGGGTACCGACAATATTCCAATTAAATTTGTCAATTTAATATTACCATATATACTAAGTAGCCTTACACATCTAATAAACCACTGCTTCACTACCTCTTCGTTCCCCAATGCATGGAAGCTGGCAACTGTGACTCCCGTACCCAAAAAACCCGGCACCACCCTGCTTACAGATTTCCGGCCTATAAGTATTCCGCCCGGATTATTTAAGGTCCTTGAAATGCTTATGGCACAACAGATAACACAGTTTATCGAAGAGAATAACCTTCTCAACCCGCTCCAATCTGGCTTCAGGGCTGGCCACTCATGCTCAACCGCTGTTACCAAAGTCTTGGATGATGTTCGTCAGCAGTTTGATCAGAGTCACCTTACCCTACTGTTTCTCCTAGACTTCTCTAAAGCATTTGACTCTGTCAACCATATCTTGTTGTGTGAGAAACTTAGACAAAAGTTTGGCTTTGGGGATTTAGCAGTGCGATTTCTTAGTAGCTACTTAAGTAATAGAATGCAAAAAGTTAAAGTTGATAACATTTTCTCTGGGCCTCTTCTCTTTAGCATGTTAATAAATGATATTTTCAATGCATGCTCACACGCCCGTTTACATGCGTACGCTGACGATGTTCAGCTTTATCTCTCTGATCGCACTAGCATGGTTCATGAAATCGCGCTTCAACTAAATTATGATTTGCATTTTATTCTTAAGTGGTCAAATGAAAACCTGCTTCTCCTTAATGCTAGGAAATCCTATGTGCTTCCAATATGCAAGGATAAGATCCAGCCCTCTGAGATCCCTCACCTATATCTTAGTGCTGATATTCTTCAATTAGTTGATAAAGTAAAAAATCTTGGCTTCAGAGTAAATTCTAGACTGACTTGTGAGGATCACATAAATGATGTAGTTAAAAAAATTTACTATACACTGCGGTGTCTCCGAGCTACCTCTGCTTTTACACCCCAAGACACTAAGAAAAAAAAAAGTAATTAGTCTAATTGTTCCCCTCATTACTTATTCTGGTGTAGTGTATAGTGAACTTGACTCTCAATCATTTCAAAAACTTAATGTTGATTTTAATTTTGCCACCAGATATGTACATGGGTTAAAGAAATTTGATCATCAAATACCCTCAGAAACTCGATACTGGGATGAGACCTAAGAAATTTCTTAAAAGCTCGAAAATGCATTTTTATGTTCAAACTGATTATGTTTAAGAAACCGGAATACCTGAATGAAAAACTCAAGTTCCCTAGAAGAGTACGCTCTTCCAGTTTTATTTTACCGAAATATAATTATCTTAAAACGTCGAGATTATTTTTTGTTAATGCTGTAAAACTTTGGAACTCTCTGCCAGCATCTTTGAAGAACTCTTTACGTAAGCACAACTTCAAAGGTCTTATCAACGATTATTTTTCTAATAAAACAACTTAAATGGTTATAAATTTTCTATGTTGGTTATTGTTATAACTCTGTATAATTATAAGTACTATAAAATTTGTTAATTCCTTGTTATATCTTCTTGGTTTCCTATATTTAATGTTCTTATCCTGTTTATTTCTTATTGTGCAATAAAAGATTTAATCTTAATGTACTAATGTATATACGATATCAAATAAATAGAAATTGAAATTGAAAGCTTGGAAAATTTCTGATAATTGTGAAATTCATTGGGAGCTTTAATCAATTGGAAACAATTTTCTCCTATGTTTCATAACCGATTCGAATGCGTGCTGCTGTTTTGGAAAGGTGTTTAGAACAAAGGGTGCACAAAATTTTAATTTTTCTGATAGGTGGCGCAGGGGTCGAGCTACGCTAAAAAAATTCATTTGGTTCGTTGGCAGTCTTTTGCCTAGATTAGTATATAGGATTCATTTTTTCCGTTAAGTGGGCCAGGGACCGATCGATTCGAAAAAGTCTTATTTATGGTCCGATTTGCTTGAAATTCGATACCCGTATTATAGATATGCGTAAAATAGAATCGAGTCATTGTTTTACAGTTCAAAATGTGTTTGAAGGCGGCGCAAATATGCGGGTATTGGCTATTTAACAATACTTATTACACAGGCCAACAAAAATGGGAAAAAAGTTGATGCAGCAAATGTTAACGCTATTTTTGCCGAATTTTTGTGTGCTGATTACGAATCCGTAAGCATCAAGTTTCCACCAGCTCCAGATTTTAAGAAAAACGTGGTCAAAGTGTCGAAAAATCGTGTTTTTTCCATATTTGAGAAGCTCTAGCAAAAAAACAAAGGGTGGTAGAACCTTCACTTAGGCTTTGATTAAAGCTAAAAATCTCGAATACTATCCTTGCAAGTTCCCGAACCTTTGCTTGATGGTAACTTATAGTCATTTGTTGAACAGGAAGAACTGATTTTGGGAAGTTTGAGTTTCTACCGCAATTAAGCAGAAGGTGATAGAACCTTCCATGTAGACTTAAATTAAAGCTAGAACTACAGACTACCATCCCTGAAAGTACTATTCCTGCACCTTGCCCTATACTCATTTCATGTTTATCAAAATGGTGTAAAAATCAGTGTTAGCTGTTCAATAAATGACTATAGGTAACCTTAGGGTCAAGGTGCAGGAATGGTATTTTCCGGGATTGAAGTCAGAAGTCCATGCCTTTATTTAAGGCTAAGACGAAGGTTCTATCACCTATTTTTCATTGCTAGAGCTTCTCAAATATTGCAAAAAACGCGATTTTTTGACATATTCACTACATTTTTCTCAAAATCTGGAGCTGATGGAAACTTTATACTTAAGGCTGGTTTTCACTATGTTATATTTTGACATATTTTGACACAAGTTTATCTTTTTTATCCGTACCTTCGCTGATAAAATTATGGGCCAAAAACGGACATATAGCTGGTTCAGCAGCGCATGTACACGACTGAAGACCTATCCTGATCTAAATCAATCGATATACCGTTTTTGATCCCATTTGACAATGTGTTTTCATTTATTTGATGACAAATGACAAATGTCATTGAATTTGACATAGTGAAAACAAGGCTTTACGCATTCTTAATCAGCACAAAAAAGCCTATCAAAACCAGCTTCACCATTCGCCGCATCAAAATCGGTGTTGCTCTGTGTTACCTACACTAATTATATAAAGAGAAGCTCCTTCATTTTATAAGAGGTGATCTCGCGATCGGCTGTACCGTTTTTTTTAATTTTTGACACCTACTGCTGACTTTCGATATATTAAGGGAGCGTGGCACCCATACATATCGAATTTTTCATACCCTATATCTCTGAAAGTATTTGTGGTAGTGTCCTGGAAATTGGTATAGAGATTTTGGGGCTACTGGAAAAGCGACGTGGCGCTTTCCAAACATATTGAAACTTTTATCTATCTGTAAATATATACATCCAGAATACCTTGTTTTTTTTATTTTTCATAATACATTTTTTTGTAAATTTTTTATAGAAATATAGTTCATTTTGCATCAAATTTTTAGTATGCAGTTTTGTAGTTCACTCAATTTCAGTACCATAAAGTGCAAGTTTTTAATGGCTTTAAGAAACCGTTGATTTTTGAGAATTTTTTTCGATGATGATGTTGCGCATTTTCTCCGTATAACGAATGCGTGAGAGTTTTTTGTATGGGAAAAAAATGCCGAAGAGTGTCAGTAGGTAAAAGACTTATACTGGTGGCTTAACTCCTCCTAAACGACCGAAACGATTTTAATGATAATTTTTTTATGATAATATTTAGTGGCGCTGGAGCCGAGTTATTGCTCTAAATCGTCAATTCGGAGGCACCAGGAATCAAAGTCAAATTACTCCCATTAAATCAACCATTGCGGTCCTTGCTTTACGGTGACTAAACAGAATGTGGACCAATGATTTAGAAATTGCCACCTACTATGCTATACTGATTCAAGGACGATTCACTATCGAGCCGTAAGGACTTCTTCCCGGTATAACGCTTTCGTCAGGTTATTTAAGACGGCAATGGAGGATTTGCCTTCTGTCGACCACTAAACCAAACGTGAACATGAATTTCTGGCGAAAACGTTGGACCAAATGTTCCAATAAAAAATAATTTTGGGCGGGACGAAGTTCGCCGGGTCTGCTAGTATATATATAAAAAGAAAGTGGATGTTTTTGTGCGAACCGTTAAAGCGGAGCAAAGCCGTTCGCCTTATTTTTTTTTCAACCGCTTGAAACCTGCTGAATAGAGGTAAGCCTGTGCTAATTGAGCTATATTAAAACTAAGATAATATGCAGCATTGATATTAAAACGAATAAATAATTTTGCATAGCACAAAATTAAATAACGTTAACTTGAACCTTAATATGTACATGTAAGATCAAATTAAATGAAATTAAATTAAGACAAAAAGTTAATTGAGTAAATAAAATTAGGTTGAATTAAACGCAAAATGAAATTAATTAAATCAAAATAAATTAAATAATAAGTAAATTAAAATCCAGTGAAAGTAGAGCAAAAGATTCGCCCGGATGACTGTAGTGGCCTATGTATGTGTGGGCGTATGTTTGTTACGTCAGCAGACATAGACATTTACATACATATTCAAATATACATACATATAACGATGGACAAATGAAATACAAACACAATAATTTAAAACCTAATATAAAAACAAGATATTAAGTACATACATATAAATATATGGTCAAATAATTAAGGCAGAATCTACCTATCTTGTAGGTCCTCGCCAGGCAGGGGCAAGACTAGGGCCTCTAGTCGCCAAAGCGCCTCATAATACATATCCATGCACAGAAGCGCCTTGTAACCCATATGTATGCACATAACCGCCTGAAGCAGTGACATATATGTATGTACATACCTATGTATCTAGGCCAACACTTAAGTACATAAGGACCTGACCTGAAACAGCTGGAGTTGTGGAACACGTATGTATGTACATAGCACAAAACCGTAGATGAGAAGGCAAGGTAAATAAAGGGTGAGACAGTTCAGCACAAATAAAGAGAGAATGGGGATATTGGAACATACATACATACAAGAGGTGCACCAGACACAGCGGGAGTAACCTCCACTTGCTCAATCACAGCAATCTTCTGCGCGCCACATAAATTCCAGTGCGCTCACTGGATTCTGGGCACCTGCTGGGAGAGCGGAACATACACGCGGCGACCCTAACCTCAAAATTGGCGGTCATCTGCCCTACATGTATATAGTTATGTATTTTACATTAGTTTTTTTTTATTTGAATTTTTGCTGCTTTTGAATTCACCAATTTTCTTGCACACATAGTAGTTGTTGCATTCGGGGTTTTTTTATACCATTTTTTGTTTGCTTTGGAGGCTGTCATTTAGCCAGGGTGAGCTTTTTATCGCATGCGATTTCATATAGAATTTTCTTTTGGTTTTCTTGCTTTTGAATTTATATACATACGTACGTTTTTTTCAGTTTTGAAGTCTTAAATCTATTTTCGTATAAATAATTCTAGTAAAAAATTCTTTCTTCACTACTAGAAATGATTATGTAGAACTTTAGTTTAATATTTGTTAATGTTTTTTTTATATAATTTTTCTCACCAATTGAAGTATTTAGTTGCTTAAGTTAGTGTAGATCCCAGTTTTTTTTTTGACCCATCGATCTTTTGGGTTTCGTGTTAATTTTCGGTATATTTTAATATTGTATGTTATCGTTGTTTTTTTTTTAATAGAAATTAACTTCAACCGCACTTAGCACTAGGTTCTATCTTAAGCGTGGATTGCCAAATGAATACACACGGCCAAGTCCATCCACCTAATTCCTTTCCAGGCTCCAATGTATAACCATTGAAGACCGAGTTTATGCGTATGTAAATGTATTTCTTTGCAGCTCACCCATCTCCTTCATGCAGGCGCCTCCATCGAAAGAGAGATCGGTAAGTGCTAGAGCATAAGCTTATTTGCAAACAAAACAGAAAAACAACAAAAACAAAAAAACAAACCATTGCTTGAATATTTGAAGCTAGTGAGAGGGGCTCTATTCATAGATATGTAAGATAGGATAGGAACAATTTGGAATATTTGTAACTAGTGTGTACATACTTATGTTTTACTTTGCTACGAATTTACAGATTAGTGAAGCACACTCCTGCAGCGGGGGGCAGTGTACAATCAACCGATTGTTATGAGGGAACACCCTAATGCCTTCTCTGCTGTTCAACTTTCTCGTAATGAGCATAAGAAAGTGGAGAAAGAACACATTCCAAAGTCAACCGTATCACCGCGCGCACACGGGAAAACGGCCACCGGAAAGTTGGACGGAAATAAATATACATACATATGTCCTTATAAATATTTTAATTATTAAAATAATAAATAGACATTATAACGTTTTAAATATAAAACGCGAGTGGTTTTATTTAATCGAACGCGAAGAAAGCCTCCTCGCGTTGCTACATAGGTAAATACATACTCCTATTATATACACATATTTAGATATATATATATATAAACTTTGTATAGATACAGATGCGATAGTGATAGGCAGATAAATACACTGAACTCATATGTATGCATTAGATAGACGCCAGTAGGAAATTGTAAATGCTCTAGTGAATAAATATATATATGTATAGCAAGTTTGGAAATGAATTCCTGGTCTTGAATTGATTTTTTTTGGTATTAGGGCAGAAATGAGTAGCTAAACGTACATAGCTTGTTGGTGTGGGGTGTTGCACTGGTGCAACAGAGGGGACATGAGTGTGGCGACATGTTGACGGTATTGACATAAAACTAGACGGACAGTAGACATACGGGTAGTTGTCAGGTCTAGGGGACCTTGCGGAGTAGATGGAGTCGTGGCAAGGTCCATGGTTGCTCAAGTAGCAAAGCAGATAGGGAGGGATGACTCCGCCTGACTGTTTTCTTCTTTCCATTTTCTTTTCTTTCTGGTACTTTTCTCAGCAAGGCATGAATAAATTTGCTTATGTGGTTGTAGACGAGACAGGTGGTAACGACCCCCCCCCCAACGACGAGCTAGCCCGGAATCGCGAGCATGGCTTAATGCCACCGTACCTCGCCCTGAAAGCTAGCCACATAACAGTATGTACATACATATATAAGATTTCTGTTGAGCAATGATACGCACCCATTTTGAAATTGCCACCAACTTTAAGATAAAGTTTCTAGGGCAGATTCACTATAGATCCGGATCATTGTTGCCGCCAGGGAACTTCTTCATGGACATAACCATAACCACCAAACCATAATCTTAGCCGATGAATGTGTCAATGGAAATCGTAAAGGTGGACTGTTGGAGAAAATGTTGGACCAAAATGTTTAAACTAAAAATCTAATTTTGGGCGGGACGAAGTTCGCCGGGTATGCTAGTATAATTTAAGTACAACAAAGGTGACGTGGAAACGTGTGCATATTATGACCATTACAACTCTTGCAACTTTTTGAATCGTTATATCTCGGAAACGGTGGCTCTTAGGACAAAAAGTATTTAGACATTTGTTATAGATAATTATCTGATCTACAATTTTTGTCTAAACTAATTTTATGGTCAATTTACCGTTATGCTGAAAATCGCGAAAAACCCGTTTTTGTGACCTTTGACCCCGAGTAACTTTTTTCAGGTATCGGATCGATGAGGACTTTCTTGATTTCATTTATGATGGTGTTTTGAACAATCCTACCAATTTTCAGCTGGGTGGGAATTTTTGTAACTTCACTCCTATTTTTGGGCTAATTTGACCGGACAAGTAGATGACATCTTCGCGAAGTCAAACGGAATGACGCTAATATTATCCTCCATCATCTGAACAAATACCACAACAAACTTCAATTCACCATGGAAATGGAAGAAAACCCAAGCATCCCTTTTCTAGACGCGGGTATGCATACAAGCGAAAATCGCCTTCTTCTGGACTGGTATCGCAAGCCTACATCTTCTGGTCCAACCAACGCAACCAACTAAATACAAAATAAATACAGCGAAATTCCATGTAAAATGTAAGGCAAAGGAGAACGAAGAATGCAGAAAGGTGTACATAGGAGTAACTAAGCGAGCGCTATGCACGCGCTTAAACGAATATGAAACAGATATAAAAAAAAAACAGTACAGCGCTTTCACAACACACACCAACTACTGGGCACAGCAGATAGCAAACACAAAAGTAATTAACAGAAAAACGAGAAAAAACAGATACACATTATAGTTTAAGATTCTTGCAAAAATGGGGAAACCCAATAAACAAAAAAGAAGACACCGATGACATTTCTGTCACCTACTTGTTATTCTTATAGAATTCAAATTTAGTTTCGACAAAGCTACCACAGCAGTTGGTAGGGACTTAAGTAGATTTAGTTAATTTAATTACAAATTTTATGTGAGTATTTTTTGTGTTCCATTTTGTGTATGTGTGAGTATTCGTTCCTTTACTTACTATGGTCTACTATTACTATACGTATTTATATTTTTGTAACAGATAATAAAAAAACACGCCCCTGATGAAGCAAAGAAGATTAGCGAAACGTTGGCCCGTAAGTGAAATAACGTCGTTTTATTTATACAAAAAGTCAGATCAGATAGGCTTAATCAAAAACTAAAAAATTAAAACATATATTATTAATTAAATATAGTGTTGGTGTTGGTTGATTTTTCCGACAGGGTGGTAAGTGATTTATTTTGGAACGAATTTCCGTCATCCCTTGTCAAGTTTGGTTTGCAGACAAACCGGTATCGGCGTTGTGCCATCTTCAGTGTCATTTTTCGTTCTGTCTGGTTCGAGATTTGTCGCTAATTTATGTTCATTTATCTTAGGTAATGTGATTTTCGTCGATGGTTAATTACTAGATATGCCATGGTGCCCATTTTTTGAAGCAGGTAATAGGTTCATCTTCGCTGTTTCGATATTAACATCCATTATGTTGTCGCTGTATGGTTTTTGCCTGCAGGTAGGTAAAAGTCAGTGATTTTTGGTGGTGCTTTTTGGTATGTTCGGAGTGTCCATGCCTGTTGTTATGTTGTCATTTTTCTTTTTTTCGTAAATCAATTTTAAGGGTTCGAATATAACATCCGATGCGGTATTTGTTTGTTCGTTTATTATTTTGCCGTCGAAGGTTTTTAGTTTGTATATTTCCATATTTTCTAGGACGTTTAGTCGTTGGCCTTTATGTTGTACATGCAGTAGTTTCGCTGCCTTTCTTATTTGCGTTGGTGAACATTTGTTGTTAAACATGTGGTTAGCAAAATTTGACTCTGGTGTTGCGCTCGGTTTCTGTGTCTTTTTGTTATAGTCTCTTATATGCTCGCGGAATCTTGTTTTTATTTTACGTCCTGTTTGACCTATGTAACTATGCTGGCATTTGCAAGTTAGTTTATAGACTCCTTGTTTATCCAATGGATCTTCTTGATTTGTGGTATTCCGTAGTATTCGTCCCACGTTGTTATTTGTTCTGAATGATGTGCGAAGGTTGTGTTTCTGGAACAGCTTTGCAAGTTTGTACGTTGACTTTCCAGTATAGGTTAATACCGCCCAATTTTTTTCATTGTTTTCTTCTTTGTTTGGCTTTTTGTTTTTGTGCTCCCTTCGGATTTCTTCTACCAGATCTCTTTTGTATCCGTTATATTGCGTTCAGTTCTTTGTTGTATCCTTCTTTTGTTAGTGGTATTCGCTCAATTCTATTGATCATCTATCTAAAGGCGGCTTTTTTATGCTGATGAGGATGGTTCGATGTATGTATTATGGTATCTGTGGCTGTGGGCTTCCTAAAAATTTCATATTGCAGACTGCTGGTGCTTTTATTTATTTTTATCGTCAGATCTATGTAATTTAGCTTTCCTTGCATTTCTTGTTCCATTGTGAATTTTATATTGCTGTGCTGTTTGTTGAGGTATTCCAATATCTGTCCTTCATTTTTCTTTGTTATAAGACATATGATGTCATCTACGTATCTGGCGTAGAACGTCGCCCCTAGTTGTGATGTAATAATGGCTTCAAAACAAATAATGTTGAAAAAATTGCATTATTTACAAAAATTTAAAGAAAATAAAGAAATTCTAAGAAACCGTAGCTTTGAGTTGTTTTATTCACGATTACTGGGCCTGTATCTTCAAGCACAGTTTCACACTGTTCTCGATTCAGTCTGAACCTTTGCACAAATTCTGCGTCTCTCAGGAAGAAAGTATTCATTCTCTCTCGATACCGATACACTGTAGGACACGTTTTTACTTTCGGAACCACTTGACCACATATCGACAGAAAAATTGTATCCTAACGGCAAAATACTTCACTAAATTGAATCTGCTCAGCGTTCGAGATAGGTAGAAAATTGTTTACAATTGTAGAAAAATCCGTAAATAGACTACAATTGTACAAAAAGTTCAGTAATTACAAGTACGGCACTTGTAACTACAAGTTGCTTTGTGTTACAAAATATCTACACTTGTTTAATTTATTTGAACACTTGTAGGACCTGTAGCGCTTGTGTTTCAGGCCCCTGGTCACTGACAAAACGGCTCAAAATAATTAAAACCGAAAAACTCGCCTCTTTTCTTTTAAATGAAATCAAGTATAATTTGTATTTATTCACCAAAACGCGAACAAACATAGTTATTACATAATTCCAGTAGCATGACATCCAGTGAGCCAGTTAAGTTGCTGGCATAATGTATCTACTATTGATGCCCCTTCTGGCATGCCAGTGCGACTGGCATAGGGTAGACTGGCATATCCCACTGGCAGGCCAGTGCTTTAGAACCTCATATGAATATGAAAATAGTTTGAAAATGAATTACAAATTGAACTTTGGGGCTTATTTCCAATTAGGATAGTTGTACTAATTAGACGATTGGGATAATAATATAAAAGCAAGTAAAAAATAGTGTAGTCTAAAAGCATAAACGGACGGCAGCGTTGATCCGGATCAACTCGTTAATTCGGAATTATCACGGGAATTAACTGCAGTTTATCCGGATTAAGTCCTAGAGTTAATTCCCAAACTTAACTCGGATCAAGGGAATTTTCGATGACAACACTGACCAAAACTCAGAGAGCGTAGAATACAGGGAAAATGCAAAATTAGCATGGGCATATACCTTTTTTTCGGTAATGCAGTCACCTTACTAATTCAAATAGGAATCTAATTTAAAATGAGTAAGAACTTATTTCGGTGACTGCATTACCGACGACAGGGTGGATGTCTATGCTAGTTTTGCAGTTTCTTTGTGTTCTACGCTAACTGAGTAAATAAAAAAACTGATTCCCTCATCGGCGGTAGCCGAGTAGTGAGAGCTGCGTACTACAAGCCTGTAGGTCCCAGGTTCGATCCTCGGTTGGAGCGATTGCCAAAAATATTTTGTTTTATTATTTCCTTTATTTTTCAAAATTTTATTTGATTTATATATTTAATTGTTTTTTATTTTATTTTCGTTTGTTTTATTTTGTTTCACATTTTTATTTCATTATTAGTTAATTAAAAATTGTAGAGTTTAATTTTACTAAAAAGTCAAAAACAACTAACTAAAAACAACTTTAAAATAAAAAATGTACAACTTATAATTGAATAAATAAAAAAAAATTAAATAAATATTCTACTGGCCGTGGGACTCGAACCTACGACCTCGCGGCTCGTTAATCTGCATTACTGCCTTATGTCAAGGCACAATTTTGATCAGATCAATTGCGGCGTTAATCCGGATCAACGTTGCCGTCTGTCTATGCTTTAAGAGTTATGACCCCCAAATAATAGTTAGTGTTAGTGAGGAATAAAGAATAATATTATATATGTAGAAATATTCTTATTCACTTCACATTATTTTAACTGTAAGGGCCTAATTCACAATGGGTATCTAACCACTGACAATAGTTTACCTATCGATTTTGATATCCACAATGCTCAGCAAAAAAAAGTTTTAACCAGCGTGCCTGCATGGTTAAATTCTTGTGAAATTAAATTTTTTTGTGGAACGAATTTCAAAATTTCTATAGAAAAGTATTGATTTTTAGATTTTGTATACTTTCAGGCGATATGAATTTCCATAGTTAACTATGTGACTATGTGAATGTAAATTCGTTGTTAAACTCTTGTTGGTGGTTAAGTTAACAATGGTTTAACTTAGCACTGTGAATCCGGCCCTAAATGTGATATAATTAGCTATTAGAAAATTATTTTTTGAATTTTACATTTTGAAAGTATACTGAAAAGTTAAACATATTATGTATGAAAATTTCATGAATAACCAAAGAAACAGTTGTAACCAATTACATGATTAAGAATTTCATCATTTGTGATTCCTCATCAAATTCATATATCACTTCTTGCGCCGCTAACAATTTAATCGTTAAAAAAAATTACTCATTTTCCTTTAGTTCTTTGTCAATAGGGGTATTCTCTGAGTCTTGCAAAGCCCTTGCAAGGTGCACGGATTGCACGGTTTGCAAAGCTGTCCCATACGAAAACCGGTTTTTTCCGTGCAATCCGTGCAATCTGTGCACCGTGCAAGGGCTTTGCAAGACTCAGAGAATACCCCTAATGTGTTTTTCATTGCACTGGTTTCTGAACAACTGGCAAAATATAGACAGCCGTTGTGCAAGTCCAACGCTGGCCTGACTCACTGTGCTGCCATAATGTAAACGGGGCATAATAGATATCTCATATTTGTGGCTCGTTTTGGAATGATTGGGTATTTTTGTATAGAAGATGTTTGTTATATTTTATGTGATCAAATATATTTGGTACGCTTTCCTTTAATTACAATTGGCCGAGTTCTGATGTATCCTTCGCGACGTTTAGAGTTCTGCAAAATATTAATATAAATGAGTTCAATTATAAAATAATCAATTTATTTTCGATGTATTTTGGAACGAATTTTCTTCATTCGTTCCCAAATACATCGTACAATACCCAAAATGGAAATAATTAATTTTTCTTTTTTGAAACATAATTTGATGGGGCCAGCATTCTTTCATTGCGTTTTAGAGAAGGTCGGTTGAATTCATGTGACTTTTTTACGCGGTAAACCCTCACCAGCCAATGCTCAGTTGTATACGCTTCTTCAAGGTAAGTCAGTTCGAAGTCCTTATTTCCAATTATTGCGTTTCTCGTACGATCATATCCTGCTGGTCCCCTAGGGCAGAGGTTCCCAAACTTTTCTCACCGTGGCACCCTTGTTGTGCTAAAAAAAATTCGCGGTACCCCTACTCTTCAAATGTCTACGAAAACAAGAAAACACAAAGCAAACTTTATGCTCATTTACCTTTAATGTCAAATTGTTATGATGATTTCATTATTTCCTTTAAGTTTATTGGGAGCTTTGACAATTTTACCCTGAAATCATTTAACGCTGACAGCGTGCTGGTGCATTTTTTTTAACCAACTTCACAAAAAGGAGAAGGTTATTAGTTCGTCGAAATATTTATTTTTATTTATTTTTTTTTTAATGTATGGTACCGCATACCTTTGGGCCACGTTAAATGATTACTATAATCCTTTTTTTTTAAGGGTAAGGTGTTACCTCACAGGGGTCCCATTCTAATTTAGTTTACATCCGATTATTGGATCATGAAGAGATTAACGCTAATCTTAATTTTTTTTATGGGAATTGAAGTCGATTTTGTTTTTTGCTTAAAAATTACTTATTTATGTAAGCATTTGTTGAAAATGCAGTCTCACATAGAAATGTAAAAGTAAAAGTCACTAGTAGTTTTAATGCGATCTCGCCAACAGCAGTGTTTTCTGCATACACTTGCATCCAGGACTCTCTTGGCTCGCTTTGTAGTTATTATTTAATATTCAAAGTGCCGACTTCACTGATGTCCAGAAGGTTGTTAAAAGCTTAATTTCTACAAAAGTACCGAAAATGGTTGTGAAAAGGATATGTTTTCGGCTATTTTTCCGAAAATTTTCTGATTGAATTTTTCGTTGACAAAACGTACTGGGGAACTACACTTAAGAGCGAAATACACCGCACAAGCGGTTTGACAAACCAAGCGAAATATCCCTTTGCTGTAAGCCATTTGAGTTTTGTATGGAGTTTGACGAGCCGCTGAAGGTAATTTTAATAAAAATCAAAATTTTTTGATTTTCTGGCCGCCAGTTTGAAGTTTGATCAAACCGCTTGCGTTGTATGTATATGGAAAGTTTAAAGAATTTGCCCGCACCACTAGTATACTAATATACTCTAGCCACTAGCAGCACCCCAGGCACCCACTTTGGGTAAGCTTGCCCTAGGGTAATAATTTAATATTAACCATAGTTTATCAAATATTATAATTTGATGGCATAAAATTGAGATACATTTAATGATACCGTAATGTGTTTGGATTAGGGATGTTGCGAATGTGGAATTTTAGACAACCGCGGATGCGAATGCGGATGCGAATATCTAACAGCTAACATCCGCGGATGCGGCTGCGAAGGCGGATGCCAAGGATTTTTAAGAAACAACTAGCATAATGGCGAGATCGTTGTTTAAACAGCGCTTACAAGCCAAGCCAGATGTGTCAGGTTTTTCAAAAGCTTTTTAAAAGAAGTCTTAATTCTCATTCCTTTGGCTGTTTCAGAATTTGGGGAATCTGTAACTTCATCAGCGTTTTTCGATCTTAGTTTTTGTAATTCATTTTTAATACTTGCTTCTGCGACTGGTTTGAACAATTTGTGCTTATAGCGAGCTAAATAGGTGGATGTGGAAAATAAATTATTATTTTCTAGGAATGAAAATTTTGAACACAATTCTGTTTTCAAAGTCGTAGCTGTCAGCCGAATCGGATCAGAATATTGTTATTTTTTAAAAAAGCACCCCGTGCTCAAATAGTTACGTAATTTTTATCTTACCAAAGGTCAGACCAAAAGTTTTTTAATTATTTGAGCATCGATTTTCTTTATATCCAGACGGTGATCATTTCTCCTGGAAATCCCTATTGACTTTAAATAGCAAAGAAGGGACAGTTTTACCACAGAAGTTTTTAGCCAAGGATCCAATGTATATCCCTACTAAAAAAATATTGCCCAACAAGTAAACAAAATTACTGTTCTTTAAAGTTTTGATAAAAATAAATTCCCCAAAGAGCCCCATTTAAAATTTTTGAAACGAATATATGTAATTATGAAGCGAATATATAGCGAATCACGAAAATTTTGTTAAGAAATACAGTGCACACTCTCTTCTTTTATGTCTAGTAGTCTTTTTAAGATTGGTAAAAAAAGCATATTAAAGAAAGAAGCCAATGCAGGTATTTAAAGAAGAGAAAACAAAAAATATTGTTAACAAGTAATTTTTAAACAAAAAAAATTCATATAATATATATATATATATATACATATATAGATACATATATTTCATGATCCACTGATAGTATGGGACCTACTCTGAGACACTACCTTTCCCATGCAAAAATAATTATAGAAATCGGTTGACGTGGTCCAAAGTTATGCGGTAACATACTTAAAAAAAAATAAAAATATTCCGACGAACTGATAACCTTTTCCTTTTTTGGAAGTCGGTTAAAAAGACTATGTTCGTACGTCAAAGGTCAAGTAGAAGTTGGATCTTGTATGACTGCCCATTGATAGCTCGGTTATATAGCTTAAGAAATAATATGTTTAAAGACATTTTTATCATTGATAAATATGACATTTGATCAGTTTTGTTACACAAATACTCCCACGATCACAGGCAAAAATATTGGCTACAATTTGTCAGTTTGTTTGCCATATATACGTTTTATCGGTGCACTTGACCAACATTCGCAAAATCTCCGCATTGATTATTGCGAATGCGAATGTTAAAATTAGTGCGGAAGCTCCGCGGTTGCGAATGCGAACGCGAATATTCGCAACAACCCTGGTTTGGATAATAACTTTTTACACGCCTTGAGAAATTGTATATTTGTAAATGGTCGCCTACCTAAACTTCAATGTCAACAAACAAATGAAAATTTCTGCGTATTCAATTCGGAATTTAAAGTCTTGGTTAGTTGTATTAAATTATTGGGTTTTTTCATCTTCGGTAAAAATTTAATATTCACTATAGTTTATTAAATTTTATAATTCGATAGCATGAAATTGAGCAACATTTAATAATACCATAATGTGTTAGGATAATAACTTTTTACACGCCTTGAGAAATTTTATATGAATATAAATGTTTGTAAATGGTCGCCTACCTAAACTTCAATGCCAACAAACAATTGAAAAAATTCGGAATTTAAAGTCTTGATTTTTCTTAAGAGCTGCATACTGATTTAAGAAATTTTTTATAGAAGCAAATTTATTTTCCATTTATTGTGCGTAATTTTATATGAATTTTTAGTTTTTCTTGAGAGCCTTTACAAATAAAAAAAAATTCGAAATATGTACATATGTACATACGTACGCAGCCATATAACTTGATTTCAAGAGAAACGAATTTTCATTGGGCACGTTCAGAAGGCGCAACAGCTCAGTAACTGGTGCGATTGCACCTTCTGAACGCGTTGTTGCGTACTTCTGATCAACTGAATAGTTGCGTGTTAGATGATTATTATATTTTTCTGATCATTTGAGGTCGTTCAGAAGACGCATAACGATCACTGATTTTTTTTAGCAACGGTTGCGCTCAACTGCTGCGCCTTCTGAACCTACCCATTGATAGCTTTTTTTTTTGATAACACTGTGCGACAGCTCAAATCGGTATTGTGTAAAACCAAATGCAAGAGAAAGTTTTTGAATTTCATAGAGCTTTTTTTAATAAATACTAAAATTAGAGGTGTATGAATGGCGAAAGGAAAACTTTATCCGATTTTTTTAAATCGAAATTACATTTTTACATATGTGCTTATGTACATGCATACATTAATATATTTAATATGAAATTGAAATTTTTACATCAATTTCCGCTATCTTCAAACCCATGGTTTCAATTGTATGCATATCGTTAGGGTTTTCCCCACAACTTGGATTTGCTGCAGTGAAGCGACAGAGCAAGTGACGAGAAAAAATATATGCGGACACTTATATATGTATCTATGCACATACGTATCTATGCACATATGTATTTAAGTCCAGCGCAAGTGTATTTGCCGCATTTCGTTCAATAAGTACTCCTTGCATTGTACTCCACTCCCAACACATTGTTACTCTTTTTCCGCATACATACACTACTTGGCGTTGAGAGAGTAAATACTTGACGTACTTGCTATTACTCCGCCAAAGTAGGTACTCTACTTTCTCTCATCGCGTACGAGAGATATTTGCTGCTGCCAAAAGGGAGTAGCAAATCTACTCTCTGTATACTTGTAGTACTGTAAGTACTTGCGTATTAAATTTCAATTCTGGTTGTCAGCCTACTAGTTGATATCGTTTGCGGCGCTGGTCAGTGAAATTGAAAGAGTAAAAACAGAATATGGAAATTGACGATGTAAGGAAATGTGTACGGCCTTATTTATAAAAAATGACGTAGATTTAGACAGTTGTTTAATGTGACAATTTCATACAACTTTTGTATTCAAGCAGCTTTTTAAATCTATGTATGTACTTATATGTTTATAAAAGTATTATTTCTCGTTTCGAATTTTCTATAAAACTATTTGCAGTCATTAACCAACAAATAAGTTGTCAAAAACAACAACTGCTATACGAAATAAAATTATTAGTGGCAAATCAAAATTTTGAAAAGTGCCGATTTTCACATTCCATAGTTGGACATGGTAGCGACGAGATGTACGAGCATTTTTACTTAAAAGCTGCATACTGATTTAAGAAATATTTTAAAGAAGCAAATTTATTTTCCATTTATTGTGCGTAATTTTATATGAATTTTTAGTTTTTCTTGAGAGCCTTTACAAATAAAAAAAATTTCGAAATATGTACATATGTACATACATACGCAACCATATAACTTGATTTCAAGAGAAACGAATTTCCATTGGGCACGTTCAGAAGGCGCAACAGCTCAGTAACTGGTGCGATTGCACCTTCTGAACGCGTTGTTGCTTACTTCTGATCAACTGAATAGTTGCGTGTTAGATGATCGTAATATTTTTCTGATCATTTGAGACAAAATGTTGGTGTGTACCTTTGAGAGTTGAATTTGACAGCTAATGTATGAAGTCGTTCACAAGACGCATAACGATCACTGATTTTTTTTTTGGTTTTTTTTTGATAACACTGTGCGACAGCTCAAATCGGTATTGAGTAAAACCAAATGCAGGAGATAGTTTTTGAATTTCATTGAGTTTTTTTAATAAATACTAAAATTGGAGGTGTATGAATCGAAACTACATTTTTACATTGTATGTACATGCATTCATATATATATTTAATATGAAATTGAAATTTTCACATAAAACCCATGGTTTCAATTGTACGCATATCGTCAGGGTTTTCCCCACAACTTGGTTTTGCTGCAGTGAAGCGACAGAGCAAGTGACGAGAAAAAATATATGCGGACACTTATATATGTATCTATGCACATACGTATCTATGTACATATGTATGTATCTATGCAAATATGTATCTATGCACATACGTATCTATGCACATACATACATATGTACTTAGGTATGTATACCATATATGTATGCATATATTTTAGTTGAAAGTACGTTTTGCTCGTCGCTCTCTTCATCGCTCCACTACATTCCTGTCCTTAGTTTTATTCAGATACCACAAATGTATGTTTTCTTCGAAAATACTCAAGTACTACCAGTAGAGTACTCTACTGTCAAATACCTTTTACAGTAGTTGCGGAAGGCAAAGTAAATACTCTACGCGTCTTGCTATTGATCGGTAGTTTACGTACGCTTGCAGAAACTGGTTTATGCTTACTCACACTTGACCCGAACGATGAGAGTAAAGGAGGGAAAGTATTTGCGCGGCGGTCGGATGTCTTGTTAAGCCGTTTAAATGGAATTGCGCAGGAGTTTAGTATTTACTTCACATTTATTATTTTTTTATACGCCTGTCCTACATATCTTCGTGGTAAGGAAATAGTAGTCATATTTCGACACCTGAGTGGAAGATCGATCTATCTCGGCAGCCAGCTCGAAAACGCCCTATATAAGAAAACTTTTCAAGAACGCCCTACTTCAGAATTTGATTGAAGAACGTTCTATTTCAGAGTTTTATTGAAAAACACCCTATCCCAGAATTTGGTTTAAGAAGGCCCCATTTCAGATTTCGGTTCAAAAACGTCCTACCTCAAATGAATATGTATTGAAAATGTGCTGAGATAGGGCGTTTTCGAATCGGCAGCTGAGTTAGGGCGCTTTTGAACCGAGTTCTGAAATAGGGCGTTTTCGAACTGGCTGCCGGGATACGTCGATCTTCCTCTCAGGTTTCGATTTCCTATTACTTGCATGAAAACAAGTCAAAAAATTTAAGTTTAGTACTCCACTCTACTTACTAAACTAAACTTATATTTGGCTATTAGTTAAGATTGTATTTTCAAATGGAACCATTTCGTTTACACATATGTATTAATAAGGATTAATCAATCAAGTACATTACAATTTTTATATAAAATTTTCGAGGGATTTTTTTATATGTCGATCCTGGCGACGCCCATGGGTATAATCCCTTAGCAAGAAATCTCACAGTTATGAAAGCTTTAATATATTTGGGAGGACGGCTTTTTTTACGTGAACGCGAGTCGATCTCCACTTCTGTTAGAACATACATATATATTTATGTATACAACAGCTTATTTCGAAAGTTGAAAGTGTCTCTGAAATCTAAAGATTTTTTTTAATAATTAACAAATAAAACTTATTCCAGTAATTTACATTATCGAGTTCACCTCCAGAGGATTGGAAGCATCCCTCAATTACCTTCTTACTGTAGCCTCTATGAAAGTTTCATTTGAATTTAGATAAAACGCAATTGAGGTTGAAGGAAACATGTTTTTTCTTAATTTTGTATGGCTTATGGGAAGTTTGCGCGACCTTTAAGTAAAAAATGTTTACTTTGAAAATATTTTAGGTAGACAAGAACAGCTGTTTCGTTTAAATTCACAACAAATGGTAAACAAATACCACTGTCATTCACAATAGTACATCTATCGGGCGTGTGGAAACCATAATATGAAAACTCATTTTATACGATACGCTTGCAAGCGTTTATCGTCTGTCGTATGAAAATTCATAACAGGTGGTTTCATATAGTTACATCAATTTGAAAGCTTCAATTTGCTCGGAACGGCTTCGCCCGGCACGGCTCAGGGCATGAATCACGTATGACGACAATCGTCTGGACGATACCGTGCTTAGATTCTCTTGTTTTATGAAAACCAAAAATTGTTCGATCCTTTGTGCGATATCGTCCACTCAATTCCAATTTTGCTTCACGTAACAGTAACAGTAGCACGTAACAGCAACACAAATACATGAATAAGTGTTTTGACGACATCGTTTTGTCAGTATGATTTGAACGACAATCGTTTCAAAGTTACGTGATTCATGCCCAGCTTTACTTGTGAACGTACCCTTATATTATACTTGGTGGCAATTTCAAAATGGGTTCGTATATTGTTCTACAGAAAAGCAATATAGATACACTTATTTAGACGAAATACCTTAAAAGCTTAAACGCATAATAAAATTGGAAAATCACATCCATTAGGCCAGTCGTAACACAGGAGAGTTCGATATACTCAATGGTGCAACAGGTCGATTTAATCTGACATTAACGGCACCTTTTCTCACTTGGCGATTTTAAGTAATCACGGAATCCATCGTAGAATTATTTTGCCATCGAAATTTCTTACAACTACAAGTATCCATGACTCACCTTCAAGACTTTTCAGAACATTTGTGCAAAATTTTCAACTTCCTATTTGAGCTTCTAGAGTCGGCCATTTGCAATCGAAATTTCTTACAGCTACAGGCATCCATGACTAACTTTCAGAACTTCGTGCAAAATTTTCGACTTTATGTTTAATTTTCTAGAGTCGTCGTAGTTTGCCATCGAAATTTCTTACAACTTTCAAGACTTTTCAGAAAAAATTTTCTACTTTCTCTTTCACCCCTATTGCGAGTGTCGAGTGTAGATAAACGACTTTAGTCGATTATCGATTATCCGTGGTATTTTCAAAGTCGTTTCTCGTTCAACAAGTGAGTATGAATAGTTTATACTCGCTCATAATTTTACAAACAAGCAGTAGTAGAAGGATGGGCAACTTAAAACTATTCACAGTCGCATATTGAAAGAGGAATCGGCATTCGCAATCAATTAATCGAATAATAGTCGTTTATCTACTACTAGTCGACCTTCGCATTAGGGGTGTTTGATTTTCTAGAGTCGGCGGGTAGTAAAACCATTTTGCCATCAAAATTTCTTACAGCTACAAGTTTCCATGACCCACTTTCAAGACTTTGCAGAACTTTTGTGCAAAATTTTCAACTTTCTTTTTGATTTTCTAGAGTTGATGCGTGGTAAAGCCCTTTTGCTAAAGACATTTCTTACAACGACAAGTATCCATGACTCACTTTTAAGACTTTTCAGAAGTTTTGTGCAAAATTTTCTACTTTCAGTTTGATTTGCTAGAGTCGGAAGGTAGGAACACCCTTTTGCCATCGAAATTTATTACAACTACAAGCATCCATGACTCACTTTCAAGACTTTTCAGAACCTCTGTGCAAAATTTTCGATTTTCTGTTTGATTTTCCACAGTCGGCGGGTAGTCAATCTCTTTTGTCATCGAAATTTCTTACAACTACAAGTGAGGCATTTCATGTCACCACGGCCACCTCTATGCGCGACATCTAAGGAAGTGGATGAAAGTTGAGGAGATTGAAGCTCTAGGTGACATGAATATACGTGCAGCATATTTTGCCGATATTACGTATGGTTGCCCATTTGTTCGGGACTTAAATTTTAAGAAAACAGAAAACGTCATACATACCTTTCATTAAAGTGCTGTATCTTGGAAACCTTTTAACGAAACTTAATAAAAAAAATGTGTTTCTTCCGTCTTATGGGCTATATTATACATTTTTCATATTAATGTGAACGTATAAAAAAACAAAAAAAAAATTAAGTAAACACTTTAATTATTATTTTTATTTATTAGAGCATTTAAACAAATAGTTTTTTAAATAAAAACATTGTCTATAAGAGTGATTCCCAAAGTGGTCCAGGTGGACCCCCCGGGGTTCACGGGAGACTCGACCGGGGTCTACGTTGGCGTGAAAAAAATATGGGGGTCCACGAGTTGTAAGTAGGGGTCCGCGAAAATTCATCTGGTTTCGATAGTAATGAACCAAAATGGTTGCTTGATAGCCTATTTATTTAACTTTATTTTTTTTAGAGTGGTGTATAGTGCTCTTGACGCACTGGTGAATTTACCGCCACTTTGTGTCATCATAAGTGTGGGAAGCCTTAAAGGCTATCTGAAGACTAAAAAGAAACGGATGTTGGTATAACACTGAGTGAAGGGGTGCGGAAATTGCCGGCGGCAGATATTTCAGCACTGGTGTCTTTCCAATGCTACAGGATAGCACGCTACCATTACCTTTGTTGAAGAGATTCTAGAGAGAGAGAGAGAGTTCCCTGATGGGGAATGCTGGTTTAATTCCAGCAGTGAGCCCGCACTCGTACATAGTCGGATATTTACGATGGCTCCAAAACTCACTCAGGGTCAGGATTTGGAGCATTTCTCAAGTATTTTTCGAAGTTAATGAAGATAAGCTTCACTTTTCTCTTGGGGAGAATGCATTGACCAGCCCTCTATGTACTTCCAAAATAGTTCGGCAATGCAAGTCTCGGCTAAATTATGTTGGTAAAGATAACGAGCTTGGTTTACTCTGGGTGCCGGGCAACTCGGGGGTGCCTGGAAATGAGACATCTGACCCTTTGGCCAGAGTTCGCTTAGACCAGGCGTTCCTTGATCCGCAACCAGTTATACCACTCCCCACTTCGACCATCGAAGCCACCATCATAAACTGGGTGGATACTTCGCTAAGCAATGATTGCAAGCCATCGGGTGGATGCAGGTGGGCAAAACTCATGTTGCCTTCAATCTCAGAAACTCTATCTAGTTTTTTCCTCTCACTGAGAAGACGGGACTGCTGACTGGTCACTTCACTGGCACAAACACCTGACTGTGATAGGGGTAAATGACAATTCCATTTGCCCATCCTGCTTTGAAGAGGATGAGACGGTAGAATACTTCTTGATCTTCTTGCTTGTTTGTTTGTTTACCATCGATTTATATAGATTCGGTCTTTTCTTTTTTGTCAGTTTCTGAATTTGAAGTTTGGCGGAAAAAGCTTTGCAGTTTTGTTGTTTCAAGTTTTGTGTTTCAAAAATGCGATTGACGAATATTTTTCGCATCACTTTAAAACTCGGAGTAATAAAAATAAAAATGATGCCATCAACACAAATAAACTATTTGACAAATACATCACATGCAAATTCAGGAGTGAGCCAAACATTTATGGAGTTTATTTAGTGCTTTTAAAAAAATATAATTCCTCAGAGCGAGACAGTTCTTGCATGGCTTTTTACGAGCTCTGTTTTTTAAAACTTGCAAGTCTGTAATCACATTATATTATTAAATAGAACACAAGAAAATATTTTAGTTTTATTTTTGCCACTCCAAGTTTAGTTTTGGAATCTTCACATTTTTTGATTAGCTTTTGGGAAACCAGTTAAGTTTAGAAATGGGTCTACGAGAAAAATAAGTTAGGGAACCTCTGGTCTATAATGTCAACTTTAAGTACCCAAATGGGCGTAATCGGCTACTTAGGCGTATGGACTCTAGAACGTCTAACGCTCGAGCAATATGATAAATAGATTTTGAAATTTTATGAAATTGTACATTTTTGAATGATGAAAGGTGTGTAAAAAAAAACAACATGAATAAATCATATTAACTTTACTGAAGGTCTGAAATCATGAAAATCCCTTCAAGGAAATGGCAGAATTGAAAGTTGTTGCAAGTTCACATGGGAAATCTGCCTTTGACGGGAGTAGAGGAAATTGTAGGAGACTAGCAGTTAGAGCAAATCTTCAGCTCCCGCCGCACAGTGATCGGATAAGCCATGTTTTACGCGAAAAACTAGAAGGGCTGTCGTAGTATTGTTGTAATGCTAAATCAAAATATGCCATACAATTTTTAGTTTGACGGTTGAGAGCCGTCAAATTAACTGCCAATTTCTCTAATATTAAAAAATCTTTTTGAAAATACCACCGATTACGTTTTTTGACAAGCTGATCGCGAATTTTATGTCAAATTAAAACCCTGACAGTTGACAGCTGTCAAATTAACTATGAATTTTTCTAAAAATAAGACAATCTTTTTAAAAATGCTACTGATTAGACTTTTGGATATGCTGCTAACGAATGTTATGTCAAATTAAAACCCTGACAATTGAAAGCTGTCAAATGGACCATGGATTTTTCTAAAAATAAGACTATCTTTTCCAAAATACCACTGAATAGGTTTTTAGACATGCTAATCACGAATTGCGTGTCAAATTAATACCTTAAGAATGTATGACTATCGAAGGGGCTGTCAATTTCTCTTAAAATAAGTGAAATTCCCCAAGAATTAAACGTACTATATTTTAAGGCTCATTGATCCCGAGTTATGTATCACATTCAAACTTTTTGTATTGACAACTGACAAACCAACTGTCATTTTCAGTTGAGTAACAAAAAATGTTTGTTTATCAAAATTTTATTTATTATATACGAGAGAACATATCTAAAATGAATTAGTGATATAATTATGAAATAATAACAGTAATTATATTTATAAATTAGGGATAGTTGGGGGGAGAGTTTTGACACTCCCTTACAAAAGCTTTGCACACACACACGAACCCACACACAGTGCCTTGCTACGGGAGCCGATTTTGTCAAGAGGGAGCGAGAAAATAGTTTTCTGAGCAAACCTTTTATTATTGATTCATGGGCCCCAACGGGTTTTTTAAGATTTTATTTTATTTTCAACAATTTATATTGAGCTCGAGGCCGTTTTTTAAATTGCAGCGGAATAGTTGCGCTTGATTGTGTTGGCATAACAAAAACGAAAATAGTGGAAAAAAGCAAACGATAATTTACAAGGCGTACTTAGCACGGTGCATAGGCAACCGGCTGAGTCAGTGGGATCGTCGGTTCGAATCCTACTGAAAGAAGTC
>NW_023458555.1:102482286-102485278 GCF_013731165.1 Rhagoletis pomonella | reverse complement strand
TAATAATAGAAATATTAACAAAAACCAACAACCACATGATTAAGTGAATTGCAGCGGAAAAGCTGCGCTTGATTGTAGTTGGCTTAACAAGTGAAATAGTGGAAATAAGCAACAAGAATTAACAAAGGGAACTTAGCACAGTGCGTAGGCAACTGGCTGAGTCAGTGGGATCGTCGGTTCGAATCCTACTGAAAGAAGTCTGATGAGGAAATGTGGTGATTTCCGAAATAGCTATCACTTCTACCATTTTTTCAAATTATTGTTGCTTTTCTACAATAAATTTTCATTTAAAAAACGGCCTCGGGCTCAATATAAATTGTTGAATATAATTGTTATAAGGCCACAAAAAAATAACAAAAACAAATAACTTAAGGAAGAGCACACCTAAAAGTTTTTTTTTTTTTTTTTTTCGTAGGAGAGGGAAATGCTTTATGCACTGGCCGGGGGCGCTAGTCTCTATACTACCTTCCCCGAGTGTGGGACTCCCACCGAAGCGTGTTGGGCTACCCACTAAAACCCAAACTCCCACCGCCCGCGCAAGAATCCCGCATCTGGCACCGCAATTCTGCATGTCTTCAGATGCAGGAGCGCGCTGTTAGAGCCTTGGGGCTGCTCTTTTGTAGGGGCGTTTCATTCGGGTGTCCTCAGTAGACAACCGTCCTCTCGTTTGCAGCGGAGTACGAATTTCACGTATCTCGCAACTGCTTCCCACTTTTCTGCGCTGGAAATCATTATCCCAACTATGTTGTCCGGAGTAATGTCTCCGTGTCTTTCTTCCAACATTCTGCGCGAAATCAAGAAGTGTTCGCAGGTGAAGAATGTGTGGTACACGTTATCTTCGACGTTTCCACAGTAGTGACAGAACGGTGAGTCCACCCTTCCCATTCTATGAAGATATTCTCGGAAGTAACCATGACCGGTGAGGAATTGCGTCAGGTAGAAATCGACTTCCCCATGTGGTCTGTTCAGCCATGTTTGAAGGTCGGCTATCAGGGAGTGTGTCCATCGACCTTTTGTGCTCGCGTTCCAGTTTTGTTGCCACTGCTGGATCAGTTGCTCGCGCGCCCTTGCCGCGGCAGCTGCTCGACCTATCTCGGCACTGAGATTGTAAATCTCTTTTCGCTCGTAAGCAAGTAGCTCAATTGGCATGACGCCAGAAATAACTAGAACCGCGTCCGCGGACACTGTACGGTATGCAGAAGCAATGCGTAGTGCCCCTCTGCGCTGTACCGAAGACATTTGAACCCGGTATTTTTTGACTTTCAATGCGTCAGCCCATATTTCTGCCCCGTACAGGAGCACCGATTGGACCGCTGTCATGAGAAGCTTCCTGCGGCATGGCTTCGGGCCGCCCACGTTTGCCATCAGCCGGCTTAGAGCCGCCGTGCTCTGCGCAGCTTTTTCACATACTCCATGGATGTGTTCCCAGAATGTGAGTTTGCTGTCAAGCTTCACCCCTAGGTATTTTGTAGACCTAGAAGTCGTCACGGGTTGAGGTCCGACCATTATATTTATAATTGTTGGGATCCGTTTCCTGGTGAGGAGCACGATCTCCGTTTTGGCTGTAGCCAGTTGCAGACCGTGATCGCTCATCCATCCACTGACGTTGCGCATGACCTGGTTTAGCTTGAGCTGTGCTAGCTGGACATTTCTTGCTGTTATGACGGCTGCCACGTCGTCCGCGAAGGCGACAAGGAAGGCGCTCTCCGGCATTTCCGTGCGCAACAGACTGTCATACGTGGCGTTCCAGAGGTCCGGGCCAAGTACAGACCCCTGTGCCGCTCCGCCGGTTATACGTCTCTTTCTCTGACCTTGTGTTGTGTCGTACAAAAGCCAACGGTCTCTGAGGTAGTCCCGGATCATATCTAGCAAGTATGTTGGAACCTTGAATGACCGTTCCAAGGCCTCCAGCATATCGTCCCATCTTGCCGAGTTGAAGGCGTTCTTGACGTCCAGTGTGACTAGCAGCACTATTGGCCGCGCCTGGTGGCAGGCTTCTTCGGCCTTATGTACCGCCTCGACTACTTCGCCAATTGCTCCTATAGTTGAGTGTCCCTTCCTGAAGCCATGTTGTCGGGGTGAAAGGCCTCCCTCGCTTTCTATGGCTGACGTCAAGCGTATTTTGAGCAGACTCTCCATCATTTTGCCTGCTGTGTCTAGCATGCAGAGTGGCCGGAAGGATGAAGGAGAGTTTGGGTCCCCTTTGCCCTTGGGTATAAGCACCAGTCTCGCCTTCTTCCATTGGCTTGGGAAAACCCGGGCCCTAAGGCAGCTGTTGTACATGTTAAGCAGAAGATCAGGGCTCGTTTCCGCTGCTAACCTGATTGCCTCCGCTGGTATGCCATCTGGGCCTGGAGCCTTGCCGGCTTTCATGCTTCGCAGGGCTAGCTTCAGCTCGTCTGCCGAAAACAGTGGTGCCTCGGCTTGCTCCTCGACGAACACTGTGTCGGCTCTTAGTGGGTGTGTGGGAAATAGCGCATCCACTATATTCTTAACTCGGGCCTCATCCATCGCCTGTGATGATGTATGGAACTTTTTCATCACTATTTTGTATCCCTGGCCCCAGGGATCGCGATCCACTTCGTCGCATAGCGCTTTCCAGCAGTTCCGTTTGCTCTTCTGTATCTCGGCCCCAAGTGCTTTCTTTGCGCTTTTGTAGGCTGCTGCTCTGGTCAGCGCCTCGGGTCTACCACGAGCGCGCGTTGCGAGTCTCCGCATTCTATGGCAGGCCCTTCGCAGCTCAGCAATTCGGTCATTCCACCAGTATACCTGCTTTTTACCTGACCATGCTCTCCTCTGTGGCATTGAGGCTTTGCATGCCCGGTGAATGCAGCGCATAGTTTCTTCGACCAACCTAAAAGTTAAACATTCTAAAAATAAAATTATTAGCAAAAACCAATAATACCAACAACCACATGATCAAGTGAATTGCAGCGGAATAGCTACGCTTGATTGTGTTGGCATAACAAAAATGAAAATAGTGGAAAAAAGC
>NW_023458555.1:102443484-102472286 GCF_013731165.1 Rhagoletis pomonella | reverse complement strand
AAAAACCAATAATACCAACAACCACATGATCAAGTGAATTGCAGCGGAATAGCTGCGCTTGATTGTGTTGGCATAACAAAAATGAAAATAGTGGAAAAAAGCAAACGATAATTTACAAGGCGTAGGCAACTGGCGGTGTCAGTAGGATCGTCTGTTCGAATCCTACTGAAAGAAGTCTGATGAGGAAATGTGGTGATTCCCGAAATAGCTATCACTTCTACCATTTTTTCAAATTATTGTTGCTTTTCCACAATAAATTTTCATTTAAAAAACGGCCTCGAGCTCAATATAAATTGTTGAATATAATTGTTATAAGGCCACAAAAAAATAACAAAAACAAATAACTTAAGGACGAGCACACCTAAAAGTTAAACATTCTAAAAATATAATTATTAGCAAAAACCAACAATACCAACAACCACATGATCAAGTGAGTTGCAGCGGAATAGCTGCGCTTGATTGTGTTGGCATAACAAAAATTAAAATAGTGGAAAAAAGCAAACGATAATTTACAAGGCGTACTTAGCACGGTGCTTAGGCAACTGGCTGAGTCAGTGGGATCGTCGGTTCGAATCCTACTGAAAGAAGTCTGATGAGGAAATGTGATGATTTCCGAAATAGCTATCACTTCTACCATTTTTTCAAATTATTGTTGCTTATCCACAATAAATTTTCAGTTAAAAAACGGCCTCGAGCTCAATATAAATTGTTGAATATAATTGTTATAAGGCCAAAAAATTAACAAAAACAAATAACTTAAGGACGAGCACACCTAAAAGTTAAACATTATAAAAATAGAATTATTAGCAAAAACCAATAACACCAACAACCACATGATCAAGTGAATTGCAGCGGAATAGCTGCGCTTGATTGTGTTGGCATAACAAAAATGAAAATAGTACAAAAAAGCAAACGATAATTTACAAGGCGTACTTAGCACGGTGCATAGGCAACTGGCTGAGTCAATGGGATGGTCGGTTCGAATCCTACTGAAAGAAGTCTGATGAGGAAATGTGATGATTTCCGAAATAGCTATCACTTCTACCATTTTTTCAAATTATTGTTGCTTTTCCACAATAAATTTTCATTTAAAAAACGGCCTCGAGCTCAATATAAATTGTAGAATATAATTGTTATAAGGCCAAAAAATTAACAAAAACAAATAACTTAAGGACGAGCACACCTAAAAGTTAAACATTCTAAAAATAGAATTATTAGCAAAAACCAACAATACCAACAACCAATTGATCAAGTGAATTGCAGCGGAATAGCTGCGCTTGATTGTAGTTGGCTTAACAAGTGAAATAGTGGAAATAAGCAACAAGAATTAAGAAGGCGAACTTAGCACAGTGCGTAGGCAATTGGCTGAGTCAGTGGGATCATCGGTTCGAATCTTACTGAAAGAAGTCTGAAGAGGAAATGTGGCGATTTCCGAAATAGCTATCACTTCTCCATTTTTTTAAATTATTGTTGCTTTTCCACAATAAATTTTCATTAAAAAAAACGCCCTCGAGCTCAATAAAAATTGTTTAATATAATTATTATAAGGCCATAAAATAACACAAAAAAAACAAATAACTTAAGGACGAGCACACCTAAAAAGTTAAACATTCTAATAATAGAAATATTAACAAAAACCAACAAAACCAAGAACCACATGATCAATTGCAGCGGAATAGCTGCGCTTGATTGTAGTTGGCTTAACAAGTGAAATAGTGGAAATAAGCAACAAGAATTAACAAGGCGAACTTAGCACAGTGCGTAGGCAATTGGCTGAGTCAGTGGGATCGTCGGTTCGAATCCTACTGAAAGAAGTCTGATGAGGAAATGTGGTGATTTCCGAAATAGCTATCACTTCTACCATTTTTTCAAATTATTGTTGCTTTTCCACAATAAATTTTCATTAAAAAAACCGCCTCGAGCTCAATAAAAATTGTTGACTATAATTGTTATAAGGCCATAACATAACAAAAAAAAAAAATTTTATATAAAGTTCTTCAGGTTTGAATTTTTGGAAATTTCGAACGTCATATTGGATTTTTCATTTTGAATTTTCCAAAACTGGTTTGAAATTTGTAATGAGCGAACTGAAGAACCTCTAAATTCCAAATTTCATGAAAATTCAGTAATTTTTTTGATTCTTGCAAGCTATCTTAGATTCGTTATTACATTTTTGAAAATTTACTTCAGCTTCGTTAAGACACATCTTAAAAATTATATGATGCTAAATATATAACAAATTACATTAATTTTCAATATTTTAATACTTTATGTTATTTGGAAAAACTGCTAAAGTAGGTCTAGTGAAATAAAAATGGCGCGAGTATGCGCGGCTTTTTTTTTTCGTAGATCCTTAAAGGGACCTTCGCATTAGTTTTTAGTAAAGGAATGAAGATCCTACTCGGCCCTACAAATTAGTTATACCTTTTTGAAGAAAATATTTCCTGAGAAATAAGTCGTGTTATTAAGGTGTTGATAATTTAGCAACCAAGACTTATTATGTAGCATTTCATATGAAAACATTATTTTCCATTTTTAAGAAAAAAGACCAAACCAGCAATTGATGTTATAATTGAAAGTTTCCATAAAAAAACTTTTAAGAAAGCTATCAACTCATAGCTGTTAGAACGTGCCACGATAGAATCCGTTGAATTATTCTGATTCACCGCCTTTCTCAGCAGATATTATTGAAAGTACTAATCAGCTTGAGTTCGTTGGACATTTCTAAATAAGAATAGCTTTATTCCGGTTAATTTCTCCGACCACTGAGCGCCGAATTTAATACTCAGTCCAAAGTAGAATACGTTGGCAAGAGTGATTCTGCGTTGGACTTCCATGCTGACATTATTATCAGTGTTAATGCCGGTTCCCAGGTAAACGAAATTCTCTACTTTCTCGAAATTTTAACTGTCAACAGTAACGTGGTTGCTAAAGCGCGAATGTGCTGACTGTTTGTTTGATGACAGGAGATACTTCGTCTTATCCTCGTTTACCACCATCTAAATCTTTGCTTCCTTATCCAAGTTGGAAAAGGCAGAACAGACTTCGCGGTTTTTGTTACCGATGATGTCGATGTCATCGGCATAAGCCAGCAATTGCACGCTCTTGTAAATTGTTCCCGAGCGGTTCAGTTCTGCAGCTCTTATTATCTTCTCCAACATCAGATTAAAGAAGTCACATGAACTGGAGTCGCCCTGTCTGAAACCCCGTTTGGTGGCGAACTGCTCGGAGAGGTCTTTCCCAATTCTGTCGGTGCTGGTGGAATTGCTCAACGTCATTTTACACAGCCGTATGAGTTTTGAGGGGATGCCAAATTCAGACATAGCGGGGTACATGCAACTCCTTTTAGTGCTGTCGAAAGCGCGTTTAAGGTCGACCAATAGGTGTTGAGTGTCGATCCTTTTCTCGCCAAGATTTGGCGTATTGTGAATACCAGGTCTATGGTGAATTTGCCAAGTATAAAGCCACACTGATAAGGCCCAATCAGTTCATTGACGGTGGGATTCAGTCTTTCGCACAATACGCTCGATAAGACCTTGCAAACAATGCTTAGAAGGCTGATCCCGCGGTAGTTGGCACGAATGGCCGGGTCGCTTCTCTTGTGGATTGGGTAGACCACACTTAAATTCCCGTCGTCGGGCATGCGTTCATCTGACCATATTCTGCACAAGAGTTAATGCATGCACCTTATCAACTCCTCGCATCCGTACTTGAATAGCTCAGCTGGCAGGCAGCTCCAGCAGCTTTGTTGTTTTTCAGCTACGTTATTGCTATTCTTACCTCGACATAGTCAGGCGGTGGAACGTCGACTCCGCCATCATCGACTGCGTACGTTGCGCCCGATCGCAGCGTGGCCCTGTAGGCGGCATCTTTTTTCTCTGCAGCTTCGTGATACTCCTCAACGTACTAATTGTTTTTTCGGGGTCGCTGAAATCCGACTACTTCTTCGGCGGCGGTACTTAATGAGCGGGAGATGTGATTCCACTGCTCGCATGTGTATGTCGGTTTGTTGAAAAGTGTTCTCTGAGAGCAGGTGTGAGAGTCGAGTAGCGAAAGCACTGGCTGTCCGTTGTGATTACAGCTTTTCGACGTTAAGCTTTCCTTGCATATTTGGGCGCACAGTTTTTGCTGCAAAGAGGCGGGTGCGTATCTAGGCTGCAAGAAGATAGTGGTCCGAGTCGATGTTTGGGCCTCGGAGTGTGCGTACGTCTAAAACACTGGAAGCGTGCCTTCCGTCTATCACAACATGATCGATTTGGTTTCTCATTGTTCGATCCGGAGACAGCCACGTGGCTTGATGGATCTTTTTATGCTTGAACCTAGTACTCAATACTACCATGTTTCGGGCCCCGGCGAAGTCGATCAGCTTCGATCCGTTGTCGGACGTTTTGTCGTGGATGCAGCATTTTCCAACCGTGGTTCCAAAGACCCCTTCCTTGCACACCCTGGCGTTAAAGTCGCCAAGCACGATTTTGATATCATGACGGGGTAGTGCTCGTACGTGCGCTCCAAGCGCTTATAGAAGACATCCTTGGATGCCTCATCTTTCTCCTCCGTCGGGGCATGGGTTGAAGAATCTCGCTTTGATGCGGATTGTGGCTAGACGCTCGTCCACCGGGGTGAACGACAGAACTCGGCGACGGAGTCTCTCTCCCACCAGAAATCCAACTCCGAATTTGCGCTCCCTACATGGCAGCTGTAGTAGGCGTCGCACGGCCCCAGACATTGCTTGCCTCGCCCCGTCCAACGCATTTCTTGGATGGCGGTGATGTCAACTTTTGTCCTTACGAGGACATCAACCAGCTGGGCAGAGGCACCTTCCCCGTTAGGGGTCCGGAGATTCCAAGTGCATGCCCTCAAATCGTAGTCCTTTAAAGTGGATTTTACGTGGCGAGTCCCACACCCAGCGCACAACCCATTTAATTAATTAATTCCCGCCCAACCGACACGAGGGGCGCAGCCCGCATGACGTGCGGAATCTTTTTTTTTAGTTTTTTGGTGCCGAGTAGTGGAAACAGGAGTTTGTTAAGTGTCGAGATCTAAAACTATTCAGCTACAGAATCAAATTCATCAGCTGATGGGATATGCTAAAGATAGTATTTCAATTATTGAGAGTGGAAATAATAGTTTTCTTTATAGTAAAAATCGAGTCCGATACGTCAAACGTGCTGGAATGACAGTTAAAATCTTGACATAAACCTCGGAATGATTCGTTTAGTTCAAAATTAGTTTTGCATGGCTTTAAAAATAGAGGTCGAAATTGTCTTGACACTCGAGAAGGAACATTAAAATTTACCTCAGCCAGGAGGGCCGGGCTATTAATCAAGCCTGTCATTAATTTTACGATAAATATTATACCTAGCATTTCTCTACGAGTTGCGAGTGTAGGCAAATTTATGAGCTTTAGACGACTTGTGTAAGGGGGGAGATTGTAATCTGAATCCCAGTTAAAATTACGCAATGCAAAAAGCAAGAATTGTTTTTGAATTGATTCAATCCTTTCTGAATGAACTTGGTAGCGGGGATTCCAAACAATAGATCCGTATTCTAGTATAGGTCTAACTAAACTGGTAAAAAGAGCTTTTATAACCTAAGGATCTTTAAACTCTTTTGACCATCGCCTTACAAATGCAAAAACGCCTTTGGCTTTATTGACTGTAACATTAATATGACGGTTGAAATTGAGTTTGGAATCCACTGTGATACCAAGATCGACAAAATTGGATACCTGCTCCAGATTATAATTTGATATTGAATAAACAGCTGGTTGAACAGCCCTCCGAGAGAAACACATAACTTTACATTTTTGAAGGTTTAGTGGCATATAGTTTGCATTACACCAACTAACCACGTTGTTCAGATCCGCTTGTAACAAAGACCTTTATTCGATAGAGCACAATGTTTTAAAAAGTTTCACGTCATCGGCACACATTAAAATTTTTGAATGTTTTCTTATAGAAGAAATATCATTAATGAATATCAGGAACAGAATCGGGCCAAGGTGGCTTCCCTGAGGAACTCCTGAAGAAACTTTAATAATGTTGGAAGAACAATTATAGCATTTTCAGTTTAAATGAAACCATTTTCAAATTAAGCGAAACCTTTTTCAAATTAAATGAAACCTTTTTCATGTTAAGCGAAACCTTTTTCAAATTAAATGAAACCTTTTTCAGATTCAGAGAAACTTTATTCAAATTAAATGAGACCTTTTTCAGATTCAATGAAACTTTATTCAAATTAAATGAAACTTTTTTCAAATTAAATGAAACTTTATTCAAATCAAATGAAACTTCTTTTTTGGATTACTTTGAATTAGCTGTTACGTGTTGCTCTCCCTTACGGTCAAGGCATGTTAAGTACAGTGTTGCCGTTTCGGTCCAATTGGACCAAAATTGGTGGTTTCATTTCTTAAAATAAGGCTCTGGTAGGTTGGTTGGTTTGCTGTGATTTTCGAGTGGTTTTGGTAACTAGGCAAATCATATATAGCATTTTCAGTTTAAATGAAACTTTTTTCAAATTAAATGAAACCTTTTTCAGGTTAAGCGAAACCTTTTTCAAATTAATTGAAACCTTTTTCAGATGAAGCGAAACCTTTTTCAAATTAAATGAAACCTTTTTCGGATTCAATGAAACTTTATTCAAATTAAAGGAAACTTTTTTCAGATTCAATGAAACTTTATTCAAACCAAATGAAACTTTTTTCAAATTAAATGAAACTTTATGCAAATTTAGTATTAAACATTTTTAAATTAAGGAACAGGAAATCAACTTAACCTATTAAGAGCCGTTTGCACCATGTCCGGCTAACACTGAGGAATCTGTTAAATGAGCTTCGCGGGTAAGCTGTTACCCAACGCACAGCATTACATACGTAGAAGTCTGTTGGTTTTTGATTTCTACGTAAAAACACGTACCTAACAGAGCCTTAACTCCCAGTTACACATCGTTATCGACGTTATCGACGCCATACTTATATCAGGGAATCGATAACGCCGATTATGATGCTTAACTGGGAGAATATTTTTACTGTTGCTACACGAATTCAAAGCTGTCAACTATTATTTTCTTAAGGGAGAAGAGGGAAATAAAGTACAAATACTCTCCCTTCTCACTCACTCGCTTAAGCGAAATGTAAAATTTGGCATTTGCATAACAATTGTCTAATTATTTTCTTCTAACTTAAACAAACTCTATGGATTAGAGCACAGTCTAATCACGGCAACATTCAACTTCGCTTCAAGAACAATTTTGACATGTCCCATTTCTCTTTTCCTTTTCACATCATCCCTTACATGTACTCCCGAAAACAGAGATATTTGAAGTTTTATAAAATGAATAAATTATATGATTTGCCTAGTTACCAAAACCCCTCGAAAATCACAACAAACCAATCAACCTACCAAAGCCTTATTTTAAGAAATGAAACTACCAATTTTGGTCCAATTGGACCGAAACGGCAACACTGTATTCAACATGCCTTGACCGTAAAACTGGCTGCACACGAGGAGCATCTGCGCGCACATATGCGCCAACATGCTCGCTGTCGTTTGCTACAGACGGCGAGCGGCTCATATGTGATTTTGTCGTGGTAGCGTAAAGATGATTAGCAAAGATGCTTTTAACTTAGCTTTTTTATGCATGTGTTACTTAAATGTATTTATATTTTACTTGTATGTATGTACATACATATACTTATAGTAATTTAGCCTCATTTATCAAAAATTCAATTAACCAACATGGCTTGAATGCATTTATCCGCCGATGTGCATACTTCAAGCATCAACACAAAATGAGGTTGTTGTTTTTGTTTCCAATGCGATGCTCGCAAATCACGCTACAAACGACGAGCATGCTCGCTGAAAATCAAAATTTTTTTATTTTTGCGAGCATGCTCGTGAACCGCCCTACAAACGACAAACACGCACGTCAAGCCGCGCATGTGCGCGCAGATGTTCGTCGTGTGTAGCCAGTTTAAGGGTGAGCAACACGTAACAGATAATTCAAAGTAATCCAAAAAAGAAGTTTCATTTCATTTGAATAAAGTTTCATTTAATTTGAAAAAGTTTCATTTAACTTGAATAAAGTTTCATTGAATCTGAAAAAGGTCTCATTTAATTTGAATAAACTTTCAATGAATCTGAAAAAAGTTTCTTTTAATTTGAAAAAGGTTTCGCTTAACATGAAAAAGGTTTCATTTAATTTGAAAATGGTTTCGCTTAATTTGAAAATGGTTTCATTTAAACTGAAAATGCTATAATTTATTCATTTTATAAAACTTCAAATATCTCTGTTTTCGGGAGTACATGTAAAGGATGATGTGAAAAGGAAAAGAGAAATGGGACATGTCAAAATTATTCTTGAACTGAAGTTGAAGCTTGCCGTGATTAGACTGTGCTCCAATCCATAGGGTTTGTTTAAGTTAAAAGAAAATAATTAGACAATTGTTATGCAAATGCCAAAGTTTACATTTCGCTTAAGCGAGTGAGTGAGAAGGGAGAGTATTTGTGTGTGTTTTTACGTAGAAATCAAAAACCAACAGACTTCTAGGTATGTAATGCTGTGCGTTGGGTAACAGCTTACACGCGAAGCTCATTTAACAGATTCCTTATGTGACAACTCTCAAGCAATGCCAAATATGCATAACAGAGCCTTTAGTGTTAGCCAGACATGGCGCAAACGGCTATTAATAGGTTAAGTTGATTTCCTGTTCCTTAATTTAAAAATGTTTAATACTTAATTTGAATAAAGTTTCATTTAATTTCAATAAAGTTTCATTTGGTTTGAATAAAGTTTCAGTGAATCTGAAAAAAGTTTCATTTAATTTGAATAAAGTTTCATTGAATCCGAAAAAGGCTTCATTTAATTTGAAAAAGGTTTCGCATCATCTGAAAAAGGTTTCAATTAATTTGAAAAAGGTTTCGCTTAACCTGAAAAAGGTTTCATTTAATTTGAAAAAAGTTTCATTTAAACTGAAAATGCTATATTAACAATAACTCTTTGTGTTCTATCAGAGAGGTAAGATGAGATCCATTGAGGAAGACTGTGCTGAAAGCCGATTAGGTCGAGTTTACGGATGAGTAACGTGTGACATACTTTGTCAAAAACTTTACTGAAATCGGAGTATATTACGTCGGTATGAGCATTTTCTCTAAAACCGTTTGAGACATCAGTTGTAAACTCCAATATATTAGTCATAGTAGATTTTCCTTTAGAAAACCCGTGTTGAGATTGTGTAATTGAAGAAGATATAGAATATGTCAGCTGGTTAACAATAATTGCTTCGAATAATTTGGGGATAGCGGAGAGTTTCGCTATGCCTCGATAGTTTTCTATAGAGGACCTGCTGCCGTTTTTGTGAAGTGGTATTATGAAAGACTCCTTCCAGGCTGACGGAAAAAGGCCATGTTTAAGTGACAAATTGAATAGAGTTGTTAAAGGCTCGCAGATGTTCTCAGCGCAGTTTTTAAGAAAACAGGACAGGGGGTGGTTTCGCAACCAAATCAGTGTTGCCAGGTTTTCGGCATGAGAAAACGTACCTCTTGGTCTGAAAAAACGTCATTTCCTACCCAAAACGTCTTTTCAATGTATGCACACAGAATTTTTCTTATTAAACTTTTATTATATACAAAGATATATACATATGTACGTAAAGTATATTAAAATGTCATTTCGACAGAGCAAATTTAAAATTCATTAGTGGTATTCACAAAAGTGAGCAAGTGGCCTGGCACTCTGGCAAAACAGCAGATGAGCTCAAGCAACGACTGTTGACAACAATTTAGTGACAACAATTTGTAAACTGGTTTGAGATCGTTAATATAAAAATCCTTTTATACATACATACACTTGTGATCAGCTGATTAAGTCATCAAAATTTTGATCCATTTTGTCTTTTTTTCTTTTGTTTATTAATTGTTTATTATTTTTTCATAAAAGCCTAGCTCATTATATAACTAACACAATATAAATCCACATTTCAAACTTTGTGCAAAAATTATAAAAAATCTGCAAACCTTCAGCTAGATTTTCAAGTTTTTGTTCAGATTTTTTAGAATTTTTTTGAGTATGCAGTTTGATAGCCCATTAAATTCCAGGGCAATAATGTGCAAGATTTAAGTTGCTAAAGAATCGCTTTGATTTTTAATATTATTTTTTTTTCTTGGAGACCTTTGGTTAGGTGGTCGGTTGTCGAAAATGCTAAATTACGTTCTGCTAGGAAGGAACATAGTGCTTTTGTGAGCGTGCGTGTTGCAATAGATCAGCTCTTCCTGATTTGGTTTTTAATATGCAATTGCAAACATTGTCATAAGCCTTGTCACCTCAGGTGTTGACACAACCGGCCTTTGAACGCGGGATCCTCAGTCCAAGAATCAAAAAAAAAAATGCGCATACGCTTGGTTTGCATCATATTTAAGACATATGTGAATAAATATCTTTTGAGGCACCTGCTGCAAAAAACAACGCTTGTAAAGATTTATTAAGAAAATAATTCAAAATCAGTTCTACTTACAAGATTTAGTAACAAATTTGCCGAAAGTGTGAGCGAAAGTACTTACTCTACAAGCAAATAGTACGCTATACATTGAATATATTGTGCATAGAGAAAAATTACAGGGAAGTTAAAAAACGTCATTTTTTACACAAAAAACGTCCAAACGTCAACAGGATACAAAAAACTTCCAAATGACGTGAAAAACGTCTACCTGGCGACGCTAAATCAAATACACGTTTATATAGCGAAGCGCTTGCTCCAAGCAGACACACGCTTGCAGCCGCACCTACTGGTGAACAGACGCTGCAGACTTCAGTGAGCCCTTAAACCGAATAAGTCGGAGTTGCCCTACCTCTCTTTCTGCCGTGACCCAAGGCTCAACCCGGATTAGTTACTGCATCTTGCACATGGGTTGCTCACGTTGCCCACAGTGCGCGAACGAGGACGCAAGAGTCGGGATTGAGTTTAGCCATGCACATGTAACTGCATACCCAGCGCAACGACTTTACCCCATTGCACTCCTTACCAGGGTGTCCAGATTGTTAAAAAAAAGCGCCATTTCTGAAAAAAGTCGCCAAAATTCGCCTCTTTTACCTTCCTTTTATTAGCTCGGGATGTAACTATGTAATATTGATGCGCTCAAGTTACATACCTGATGACAGTACGAATGGCAATTATAATAGGGAGGTTTTAGTTTTTTAAACTATATTTTTATTTTTTAATAAAATTAGTGAAATTGACCTAACAAATCTTTTATATATAAATGAGATCTTATTATAATATAGTTTGAAAAAAAGCTAATATAATACCTTCAGGGTAATAATAAATAACACAAATCACTTACATAATAGGGATGTACAAACAAATTTCTTTTAAAATACGCATACTTTTTAAAAATATTAGTATCAACACATTTTCCAATAGGACTGCGCAATTTTTAAATTTATTATAGCTCATATTAATTGATTAATCGCACAATCCGCTTTTAAGCGCTCGGTGCTAAAAATAAAATAAAAACCTATAATAAGGCGAGATCAGCTATTTCCACAATTTCTTTCCAACCTCATCCTATTTCGAATCTGAGTTTTTGTTGAATTCATTACGAAAAAAACGCGCTCAACAAAAGCATTCGAGTGCCGCAGGATAATAATATGAATGCTATTTTACTTATATTTCCAAACATTTTATTGCCTGTTGCGGTTTTCACTCCGTAAGCAATTATCCAAAATTCTTCAGAGTCGGATGGAATGCCGTTCTGAAAAAAGTTATTCCATGGAAAAGATAAAAGATTTAAATATTCAGTTTCCGCTGCTTCTCTTTCCTTTAAATTCAAATAGTGAATTGGCAGGTGCTCGAAACTGGCACTCTTGTGCTTTAAAAACTTTTCTTTTTTGTATATTTCTATAATTGGAAAAAATTTATTTAAAGGGAAAAACCGCCAATGGCGCATTCCTAAATTTTTACGCGTAAATATCCAAAGCCCCTATTGCGATTGTCGACTGGCAGTAGAATAGAAATTTGTCGATCGAGTCGATCATCTTTTATTTTGCTATTGTGTAACTTGATCGATAAAAATTTGTACTATTGTGAATGGTTGACTGAATTGTAAACAGATGTTTGTTTGTTTACATTTGTTTCTTTAGTGTTTCATTTACATCATTTTAAAAATAATTGCTTTTATTACAAAATTTAAAAAATGGATACTGTTCAAATATGGTCTAGTAATGAGGAAGATAATAGATTAGTAGAGTTGGCTAAAGCAACGAGGGAATTGCGAGATTCGTCGGATCCCTTGGAGTTGGAAGAGGAAGTGCACGTACACATGTGAGTTTTAGGAATAGAAGTTGCGTCCCAGGTGCTTCACGGTTTGCAGGTTTTACAGGATTTGCAGGAAAACCTATTTTCCTCATTAATAGACTTTATGGAAGTTTAAGAAATCGGTACGGTTTAGTTATTTGTACAATGATGTTGGATATTTGGGTACAAAAGCGTGACCCGAGTTTAACAACTTTAACATACAAGTGTAGCGAAAGAATTAAACTTTAATTTAAAATAGAGATATAAAACTTCTCAGCACTAGTTAATAAATTATGCAGTTTTTTGGAAACTTTGATGTTGGTTCTGCACAAAAACACTGTGGATGGCGTAGCCGGAGTTATATGCACAAAAAATATTGTATATCCTTTAAAATAGAAGCGGAGGCCTTATTCTTTCTGAAAATTCCTTTGCCTAAATATGTCCCCATTCTCCAGCTCGACCAACCGCGCAAGTTGCCTTTTGTTGCTTACAATTTTGTATCTGTAATTCAGGCACATACATACTGTGCATAAATATATATATTATACACTCTAAAAAAATTTTGTTTAAATTTGCGCATATTAGGATAGGTAACCGGTTTCCTCTCTTAATGAATGCAAATTTAAACACTGCTTGCTTACTTTTACTTATCATATGTGTGGCGTAGAACAAATTTCAAATTTGTTTTTTGAGTTTTAAACATTTATTGTTCACATTTTCACAGTTTACACATAAAATGTTTAAAATTTCCTCTAAAAAATTTTCGTTTAAATTTACGCATATAAAGAGAGGTAACCAGTTTCCTCTCCTAGTGTGTGCAAAATTAAACAATGTCTGTTTGCTTTTACATATCAAATTTGTCACGTAGCGCACACAAGGGGTGGGTTTTGGGGCTAAATTTATTATGATATAAGAAATTTTGAAAGAAAAAATTTTCTTTTCCATTTCTTGTGCGTCATTTTGTAAGAATTTTTGTTTTTCTCTTGAGAGCTCTTTAAAGTTTAACTTCGAATGAAAACATTGTCCTAAAAATATGCAATGCATACTCACTTAGGGCCGTTTGCACCATGTCTAGTTAACGCTAACTGGAGGTACATCCTTCAGTTAAGCACGTTAACTGCTTTATCGATCATGGGTGTCGATAACGTCGATAAAGATGTTTAACAAAAAAGTTTACCACTGATATGTACTTAATAAGCATTCGAAGATTTAATTTGCTAACTTCGAATTCGTTCCACCAAAATGAGCTACATGATAAAAATACAAGTTCAGTTAAATTTTCGTTATTCGAATTATTAAAAAATGAGAAACCAGAAATCGACTTAATAAAAAAGTGTAAAAATTTCGTGAAATTATTTAATTTATTGATATTAAAATTCTTTTGTAAAATTTTGTATTACTTTTGAAAGTTGAGTGCATCTTTACCCGTAATTTTTTCATGATTAAATGATCGGATCTAAGCCAAATTACGGGACGACCCTTAAGGAACCATCCTTACGGTAAAAAAAAAAATAATTATTGGAATCGGTTCACGCGGTGCAAAGTTATGCGGTGGAATAAATAAAAGAAGTAAAAATACTCCGAAGAATTGATAACCTCCCCTTTTTTGAAGCCGGTTAAAAATGTCTGAGTCTTTGTAAATTTTATGTAAATAAAATGCAATTGATGATACTTTAAAAAGTTTATTTATTTATTTTATACTGTAAATAAAACTTTCATAAATGTATTTGAAATAGCGAATTTTCAGTATTTGCTGATGATATATGTTTAGAAGTATAAACCCTTTCCCCCCAAAAATATATTCCTGCGTGCGCCCCTGGCATTTAGTATTTATTATTTGTAAAAAATATATTTTTACTTTCAAAATGTTTGTAATTTTAAACATTTCATGTGTATATTTTAAACAACTCATGTTCAAAATCAAATCTTGAACATCTTGTGCGTATACTTGAACAGATTCTGGTTGAAAAATAAACACTTTTCAGTAGTAATTTTACATGCACTTTTTAGAGTGTACCACTGCAGACCTAACATAAGCTCTCTACTCTTATATGCTCAAGTCATACTCTCATGTTAACATTAACATGAACTTTATACATATACTTACATAGCGAGCTATGTACTTATGTATACCGTTTACACTATATTAAATAGTATTTAAATACCTATGTTAAATATATATAAGATACAGTAATAAAGAGAACGTACAAGACACAACATGGTGTCAGGTGACATAGCCTTTAGTCACAGTTAAAAAACAAAAATAATAATAAATAAATGACGTGAAACGATAGTGCCAAGTCAGGCATAGCTACGGTGACCATCCGTCCTTTATTTTAAAGGACATTCCTTTATTTTAACCCCCTGTCCTTTATAATTTTTTTCAAAATAAAGGACGCCTTTTGTCTTTATTTCTTAAACTGTCCTTTAAATATGTTCTGCATTTTTCAGAGGTAAATTTTTAAACACAGAATATGAAAAATAAAAATGTTCCTTATAAAATAAAATGAACACCTTCGCCAAGAGGTAAGCTCCGTATGGAGATTGGTTGACCACCCGTATGCGTAACTGTGGGCGTCGTGTTCCTCCAATTATACATACGGAGAGGACCGTACCGACGATTCCCACACGCTCGTCCTACCCAACCCTTCCCTCCCATCTTTCCCTATCCTTTCCCCCCTAATACAGGGTGTTATGCGTCACCGTGCCTATTGGATGGTTTGCAGCCAGGGGTATCCGGCTGCATTCTAACGGCGCTCTCCTGATACCGGATCACCTCAGGAGGTAGAATGACCTTGCCACGGCGGAGGGGACCGCTGTGGTCGATGTCTCCCTTCTTCCCCCCCCCCCCCCCCCCCCCCCCCCCTAAATACGTAGTCCGCCACGCTCGCCACGTCAGGCAGTGCGGACGTTTATGAAAAAATGAACCACAACAAAAAACCCGCCTCGGATAACCGAGAACCCCCCAAAAAAAGCAGACCCACCCAGTCAGAAAGGTCCGGTCTGTCCTCGAACAAGACCAAGCAAGCCAGCGGTGCAAAGCCTGTGGCCAAGCAAGGGCTGAGCATACGCTCCGTCCCCTCTGGGACTGCCTCAACGGCAACGAGGCCCCCTTGGGCAACCGGTCTAGCCATGTCCCTAGACAAGCTAGCGAGGATGTAAATCCGTCCGGTGCTGATAGCAGACCCACCCTCGCAGATAGGTCTTCGGGAGGCAAGGGCAGCCCTGTCGGAACACAAGTTAGCCCTGCTGCCGTCCCCGCCACTCCAGGAGACAAGGGAACATCGACAGGTGCAATCCCTAAAGCGGCGTCGGCGACATCAGACCGCATGGCTAAGCCAGCGGCCTCTGAGGTGCGCCATTCTGGCACTAATGTAGCGATGGGCAGTAGCCGTCCCCAGAAGCACATTAGTACATCAGAAAGGTACTATCGTACCAGACGGTCATCCCTCAGAATCCTGGAGAGACTGAGGGACAAGAAGCTAGAAGAACTGACCGCAGAAGAGCTGGACTCAAGAAAATGGGCCGAAAAGTTTATGGCTGAACACCAGGCGAAAGCCAAACAAGATTCTGCTCAAGGCAAGCGGAAGTCCTCAAGGGAGCTAAGCTCGGAACCCAAGAGAACAAGGGTATCCGCCATTTTAACAGCCGACAAGCTGCAGAAAAGATCCTTCGCGGACGCGGCGAAGGACACATTTACTAGGGCTGTGACAGACCCCAGCTCACTTCATGGTGCAATATCACCACAGAACTGGGACCTGGCCAACAGGCGACTCTTGGCCGTCTATAAGGAGGTTCTAGGGGAAAACCCAGGACCACCCCCCAGTTGTGCGGACGCCGGTTGGTTCCAAAACCGCGTCAAACTGACAAGGTGCGCAGACCAGAGATCCGTCGACCTATACACCCTGGCCATCAGTCGCGTAGGCGAGGTCTGGCCGGGTGCACGCCTTGAGGTGATAAAGCGGGAAGACATTCCCAATCGGCCCAGATCCAGGGCCTGTATTCCACACTTCCACACGAACCCACAGGAAGTGCTTTAATGGATACGCATGGGCAACCCCGAGCTACCCACCCACGACTGGAAGGTAGCAAAGATATTCGATATCGATGGAAAGCGAAGGTTAGCGGTAATAGTCCTCAACGAGGAATCAGTAGAACCGCTAGCCAACCAAAACTGGAGGATAAATTATGGCTTCCAAGCCTTGAACCTCCACGTTTATCGGCAGGACGTGTCAGGGAAACAACACCCTACCGACGAAGCGAACGCAGCGGAAAGTGCTACTGACGACGAAGTGGCATCCACCTCCGGAATGGTAGGCGAACTCTTCGAGGGGGTGACTCTAGAAGAGGGGGCGGGGGACCACTCCTACATTTCCGACACCATGGTGGACGAAGAGGACGTCAACCAGACTGTGGTTGGCTGTCCAGCAGCAGCACGCGAAACTGATGGTGGGGATAGTTCAGATTAATCTCCACCACTGCAAGGCGGCCTCAGCCGCACTTCTCCTCCGTCTCGCCGAAAGAGAAGAGGAGATCGCACTCATCCAGGAGCTTTGGGTCATAAAAGATCGGGTTTGTGGATTTAATATGAAAGGATATAAGCTGTTCTATGTAACTGACAAAGGTAAACCCAGGTCGTGCATATTGATAAAAAAGTGTATTAATGCATTTCTCTTGATACAGTTTAGCGATGCGGACAACTTCATCATAGCAGTGGAATCAGGCGGAGGGTCTATTTGGCTGGCTTCCACATACATGGCCCACAGCAGACACACTACCTCCACCAGCTTTCTTAACCTCCTCAGCGTTGGTCGTCTTGCCGTGGCGAGGGGGCTTAAATGGTGTCATGGTATAACTCACAGTGTGAATTGTATCATGCCTCCATGAACTAAGAGGGAAGCCTGGTATTGAAGCCTTCGGCAATATTCCTTAACAATCCAAGCTGGAGTGTTGTTTTTATTGCTGAAGGTGGAAATGGCAGGATTACCGTACCAACACTACCCAAGCCAAGGTGTGTAGGCAACCGTGCCGATGGATGAATGGCCAGCGGGTAGTAAAAAAATGGCTGGTCGCGTACGGTCCCCTCCGATGCCCGGGCAAGGTCGGTTGTAAGAAGTGCCTTCTCTATGCATGCCGGCTCTGCGGACGAGTGACTAACCCTTTCCGGACTACTCGTGGGACCACATATGGAACAAAAACAAACAAAAACAAACAAACAACAACAACAAACAAACCAACAACAGCAACAGGAACAGCGTACCAGCGAAGAAGGGGACGACGTAACGCTGTCAGAGGAGGAGCAGCTCCTCAAATCCCCAAGGTCAGGTAAGATGGCTGCAAGTACTCCTGGTGGCGCCAGCCATAGTACCCCAGTTGTACAAGCGCCAGAAACCAGCAGGGTGGAAGATGCCAGACAAAGTATCACCACTCTGCAAATAGTTAAAAATAGCACCGGTAGTGCCTGCCGTAGTACTCCGGACGAGCAGCCAACAACCAGCAAATCGGCGGCCGTTACAGGCAGCAACCCCGCCTCTAAGAAAAGAAAACCCTCGGGCGTGGTCATGAGACAGATGTACCAGAAGGCGCTGTATATGTTAAATAAAATTGACAAAAATGCAGCGGCCGGTACGGTGCATGAGCGTGACGAGGAAGACAAGGCAAAATACAGGCAAATAGTGGAAGAGTACGAAAAGCTACAGGCAGATCGTGCAGCCACAATCGAGGCCACCGAAGCGAAGAAGCGGAATCGCTCTCATAACGAAGGCGGCCAAGGGGCCATCGCAAAGAAGGCTAAGCAAGGTGGTGTTGCGGAGTCCGCAGCACCCGCGAAGCATCGCTATTTTAGTGACGTCGCCAGAGATCATCTACAGGCGGCGATAATAGATGAAAATAGCAAGACACCGCTAGCAGTGCAGCAAAAATGGGTGGAGATTGATGTGAGGCTGTCGAGCCTCGTAATGAACCACGTACTCGACAACCCCGAAGGTCCTCACCCAGAGTTCGACTCGTCGGAATCCCTACGGGGATACCGGGTAGTCAAGTGCGCGAACCAGTTCTCCCTGGATTTCCTTGCTGGATGCGTCGCTAAGATCAGCGACACTTTTGTCGGCTTGAAGCTCAAGCTGATCCCAGCTAAGGACATTCCAAGGAGACCACGTGCGCGCATTTGGCTGCCTCCGATGGATGAACCAGGCGAAAAGTTGCTGCGGTGTCTTAAGCTACATAACAAAGACATACCGGCGATCGAGGAATGGGAACTTATAAAAGTTGAAAAGCCAAGAAGGCCTACAAATAAGCCCATTCTACTAGCTATTTGTGCAGAGTCACTAGACGCCTTAGAGAAGGCTGACTATCGGCTCTGCTTCGGTATCCGTAAGGCTAGAGTGCGGGTATTCCTCGGAGAGGTTAGCCCGGTAGAAGAAGATCCCGGGGTTGATGGAGCAGGTGAGCTTCTCATGGGTGTGAAGCTGACAGATGACCCAGAACCGGAAACTTAAAGTAGGCCAAATAAATCTGCAGCACTCCAAATGTGCTACAGATAATCTAGTTGTCCTTCTCAGTGAGGAGGATATAGACATTAGCCTAATTCAAGAGCCCTGGGTCAAGCACGATACAATCATGGGACTAAATATAAACAATTATAAACTCTACTATAAGAGCGAGGTGGGTAAACCGCGGGCGTGTATTCTTATCAAGAACGGTATAAATGCATTCCTTTGCTCTAATTTCAGCACATCAGATACAACAATGGTTAAGGTAGAGACCACCGGACAGCCAAGTATACTCCTGGTCTCATCATACATGGCCCACGATAGGGACAGTCCGCCAACCGAAATCCAGGAGATAATAGCCAAAAACCCCAGACAGATTATAGTCGTCGGCTGCGATGCGAATGCAAGGCATCCAGTTTGGGGTAGTTCTACGGAGAACGACCGAGGTGAGTCTTTACTACACTTCTTATTAAATACTAACTTAAGCATCTGCAATAGAGGTAATACACCCACATTCATATTCCCGAGTTCAAACCGGTTTCCTGGATGGGAGGAGGTGCTGGATCTGACCCTGTTGTCAGAGAACGACAGCGTGTCTGTAGAAGAGTGGAGAGTATCTGATAGGCCTTCAATGTCTGATCACCGTCTGATCCTCTTTAATCTGCACGGAATTTCCAGCACCCCCTCAAAATACAGAAACCCCCACAGGACTAATTGGGAAAGATATAGTAACACAATTAAGCATAAACTAAGTAAGCTCCCACTAAATACAACTGTCACTACAGTTGAGGACCTTGATAATAGAGTAAATAAACTGGAAGAGGTTATGAAGAAAGCCTTTGAAAGATCAACTCCAGTTAGTACAGCAAGAAAGAAATCCCCACCCTGGTGGAATGGGGATCTCAGAGCCCAAAGAGACAAATTAAGGAAAATCTACAATGATTGCTTTAGAACTAAAAACTGGGCGCCTTATAAAAGCGCCCTCAGATCTTATAAAAAGGAGTTGAGAAAATCTAAAACTAAATCCTGGCAATCTTACTGCTCTTCTATAGAGAACTCTAAAGACTCAGCCAGGCTCAGCAAAATCCTATCAAAAGAACACACAAATATCACACTCATTAAGGGAGAAAACGGGGTGTGGACGAACACAGCTAGTGATTCTCTAAACACGTTAGTCAAGTTCCATTTCCCAGGATGTATTCGACATCCACCCACATCAGGGTCAATTGAACCTGGTTCAACTAGCAGTATACTGTTGAACTCGATCGTGAGCAGGGAAAAGATTATTTACGCTATTAACAGCTTCTCTCCCTTCAAATCCCCTGGACCAGATGGCGTAATCCCAGCAATGCTCCAGAGGGTGAAGGGAGAGATAGCACCGTTACTCGTGACTATTTTTAAGGCTACCATTACCTTGTGCTACATTCCTAAAAGCTGGAGAAGGGTAAAAGTCGTGTTCATACCCAAGCCAGGAAGGAAAAACCACGAAACAGCAAAAGATTTTAGACCCCTAAGCCTTACCTCCTTTGTGCTTAAAACAATGGAAAGGCTTCTCGACATTTATATACGATCGCTGTTAGGTGAAGCGACACTCTCAACAGCACAACATGCATACATCAAAGGCAGATCCACTGAATCTGCTTTGCATGAAGTGGTGAGCTTAATAGAAAGATCGTTGCACTTTAAACAATATACTCTGGCGGCATTTCTTGACATCGAGGGCGCATTTAATAACATTGAGGTTGACACCATCATAGAATCTTTGATAGATATTGGTGTTGACGACAGTGTTTGTAGATGGATACGATCGATGCTAGTCAATAGAATCATTCAGGCAACAAATGGGGCTAACTCTATTACACATCATGTGAACAGGGGCACTCCACAGGGCGGAGTGCTCTCACCACTGCTATGGGTGATAGCCCTGAACGGTATATTGCTAGAACTCAATAGAGGGGGAGTCAAAGTTGTGGCGTATGCGGATGATGTTGTAATAGCAGCCACAGGTCCATTCCTCTCTACCGTTAGCGAAATCCTTGAAGGAACCCTGGGAAGACTACACGCCTGGGCTACGAGAAGCGGCCTAAATGTGAACCCAGCGAAGACAGAACTTATCCTATTTACAAACAGACACAAACTACCACAATTCAAGCTACCATCGCTGGACGGCAATGCGCTCTCATTGTCCCCCAGCGCAAAGTATCTTGGAGTCGTGCTCGATAACAAACTTAACTGGAAAACCAATATCGAATTCCGTAGACAGAAGGCCTACATAGCATACTACACTTGCAAGAGAATCTTCAGTAGAAACTGGGGACTAAATCCTAAACTTGTGATGTGGATGTATACCGCGATCATAAGACCAATTCTAACATACGGCGCCTTGGTTTGGTGGCCCGGCCTAAGCAGACAATATAATGTCAGCAAGCTAAGAAGCATACAAAGGGCAGCAAGCGCAGGAGTAACAGGCGCACTAAGATCCTGCCCGGCAGAAGCTTTAAACGCCATCCTCAATTTAATTCCTATTGATCTCCACCTGAAAGAAGTGGCTATGAAATCGGCGGTCAGACTCAGAGAGTCGGGCCTTTGGAGGACTAGACACTTCGGACATGGGTTGATCATAAATCAAATGCAACTAAATAGGACGACAGATTATATGGTAGGCAATTTGGACTTCAGCTGTAACGCGCAAGTGCTATTCCCATCCAGAAGGGACTGGAGAAGAGACCGAGTGGCCGACCGAGAAGAGATCTCTCTATACACCGATGGATCCAAGATGGATTGCGGTGTGGGAGCAGGTGTCTACTCCAAGGAACTAGGCGTGGCTCTGTCTCTGCGGTTGGGAAATAATACAAGCATCTTCCAAGCGGAAGTCCTAGGGATCCTAGAAGCCTGCAAAATCCTAGGCAATAGGGTTGGACACAGCAGTAAAGCAACAATATATTCTGACAGCCAGGCGGCGCTATTGGCAATAGCGTCACCGGTTACCAAATCCAAACTAGTTGGGGAATGCAAAGTAATATTGCGCTCAGTGTCTCAGTCAAATACCGTCTCTCTTGTCTGGGTTCCCGGACATAGGAACATAGAAGGCAATGAGAAGGCGGATGAGTTGGCGAAGGCAGGAGCCGGTTTGGATGAATCCCAGGCAGTGGCACTGGGTTGCCCTCTTGGAGTAGTCCAAAGAGAGATTACTACGCATTTCCTTGAACTGGCTAGACGCAGGTGGTCAGATATACAGACTTGTAGGATAGCGAGAAAACTATGGCCTGACTATAACAGGGCGAAAACCTTAGACCTGCTTAGCAGATCAAGGCCAGAGGTATTCAGAATTTTAGCAACCATCACAGGCCACTGGCCCATAGGCAAACATGCGGCAAAAATAGGTCTACCCCATAATATGATTTGCCGCAGCTGTCAACTAGAAGATAGCGAAGAAAGTGTCCAGCATTTCCTGTGTGAATGTCCAGGCCTTTCGAACATTAGACACAAGACGTTAGGGAAACATCTAATAGCTGAACTAACCGACCTATCAGGAGCTACCATTAGCGAAATCGGCAGATTCATTAGAGAGTCGAAATGGTTCGACCTAGCAACATAGACACATAGCACAGACAAGATATTTATCCCCCGCGAGAAGTGCATCAAAATGGCGCAATAATGCGCTAATTGTATCCTGGGCAGCGACTAGGAAGCACTGCAACCAACCAACCAACCTCCACCACAATTCTTAATGAGCGCGATAATGGAGGCTTCTAGACGCGGCACTCCGATGGTCATAGGAGCAGACGCGAATGCCCATCATCACATATGGGGCAGCTCAGATACAATAAACGCGGTGAGTCGATATTCGAGTTCATTATGTACAATAACTTACAGGTTAGCAACGTAGGTGATACCCCTACCTTTGTGACGTCTGTTAGAAGGGAGGTCCTTGACATTACATGTGTCAATGAGCAGGTGGCAGAACTTTTGAATGACTGGACAGTCTCAAAAGACAACTCCTTTTCAGATCACATGTACGTCGTTTACAACCTATATGTACCAGTAAGAAAACAACAAGCGGTCTTAAACCGCAGAAAAACAAATTGGAAAAAATTTTAAACAATCTTTTCTAATAATATTTCCGACCTCACAAATCAAATCAACTCGGAACATCAACTTGATAACGTCGTAGACGATATAACTAAAGCATTTCATCGTGCAGCAAAATTAGCCTGCCCAATCAGGGCAACAAGTAGGAAACCAAAACCTCCATGGTGGTCCACTGAAATTGCAACCCTCACAAGGAAATGCAGATCAAAATTTAATGAAGCTAAGAGATCCAACTCTTGGAGTGAATTTAAAGACTGGCAACGCCGATTTAAGTATGCAATAAGAGACGCTAAACGCTCCTCATGGAGGAACTTCTGTCAGAAGATGGAAAGTACTTCGGAGGCCAGCAGATTGCGCAAAAAACTATCTATGAGTCCCAGCAATATTAGCTATCTCATCAAGGAGGATGGTGATTGGACAACTAGCAGCGAAGAAACTCTAGAGCTTCTTGTACAGACACACTTTCCGGGTTGCCTTCACAGTAGAGTCACAAATACCCGAATCATAGGCAACCATGATGACATTGCAGCGAATATCATAACCGAGGAGAACATAAAGCGTGCTATTAGCAGCTTCCAACCGTTTAAATCTCCGGGACCAGACGGCATTATTCCCGCTGACCTACAGCATACAGCAGGAATGATTGCACCCATACTCGTACCAGTCTTTGAAGCAGTGTTACGACTTAATTATATACCCCACAAATGGGAGGAGGTAAGAGTAGATTTCATTCCCAAGGCAGGGAAAACAACACAGACGAGACCAAAAGACTTCAGACCAATTAGTCTGTCGTCTTTCCTGTTGAAATCTCTAGAGAGACTAATAGATGGGCACATTAGAGACAAGGTGGGCAGCAAACTTTCGGCAGCCCAACATGCCTACAACAAAGGGAGATCAGTCGAAACAGCACTCCATTCTTTAGTGCACACAATCGAAAGATCACTTTATTACATAGAATACACCCTCGCGGCCTTCCTGGACATCGAGGGTGCTTTCAACAATGTATCTCCTGCAGCGATTATCTCATCTCTGATAAATCTGGGAGTAAGCAATTCACTAACCTCATTTATTGAACGAATGTTAATCGGCCGAGAAATAAGCGCAGGTGAATCAGTAATAAAAACGTTCCCAGTCAGGGCTACACCCCAGGGGGGAGTAATATCACCGCTCCTGTGGAACATAGCGGTAGACAGTCTTCTTCGGGAACTTGAAGACATTGGCGGTCAGATAATTGCATACGCCGATGATATTGTAATAGCTATCTCGAGTAAACATCTCTCAAGATTGACAGATCTGATCCAAAGATCCCTCAACAAACTATCCCTGTGGTGTAACAGGCGAGGACTGGGAGTGAATCCTAAAAAAACAGACCTTGTGCTGTTCACCAGGAAGCACAAGATACCTGATATCGGGAACATAACTCTAGAGGGCAACACCCTCGCAATAAAGGAAGAGACCAAATATCTAGGTCTCATAGTATATAGGAAACTAAACTGGGGGCCCAACGTTTCAGAGAGTGCGCAAAGCAATAGTGGCACTATATTCCTGCAGCAGAGCAATAGGGGAAAAATGGGGGATGGAACCCAAAATAATACACTGGCTATACACGGCGGTGGTTAGGCCAATTCTCTATCACGGTATAGTGGTATGGTGGAACACACTTGGGAAAGGGGTAAACTTCAAAAAAATGGACAAGGTTCAAAGGCTTGCGTCCACACTCATAACTGGTGCGATGAGAATAACACCATCCAAGGCACTGTATGCCCCACTGAATTTTCTTCCGGTGGACCTACATGCCAAACAAGTCGCAAGTGGCGCGGCAATTCGAATGAACATTCTAAATAATAAGTGGTCCAATACCAGTTATGGTCACAATATTAACGGAGTTTCCGGGGCTACCCGGATTGGTAGACTATGCACTTCCGGAACCTGCACCCGCTACAGCGTTCGCGACCCTCCTACCCTCAAGGGAAGAGTGAAGGCATGACGTTGTAAGTAGTGGAGAGTCCATCCATGTATACACAGATGGCTCAAAGCTCGAGGGAAGGGTTGGAGGAGGTGTATATTCCCATCAGCTTTCGTCTCCCGGACCACTGTAGCGTTTTTCAGGCTGAACTGATGGCAATCGACAGGGCCACGAAACTGGTAAAGTGTGATATGATACCCCAAGTTGATATCTATATCTTCACTGACAGCCAGGCGGCAATAAAGTCCCTCACGAAGCAGTCGACAACCTCCATGGTATCCATGAAATGCCGCGCATCTCTTAGCGAGATGGCTGAGTCATTTCGCCCAAAGGTAATATGGGTTCCGGGACACTGCGACATAGAGAGGAATTGTAAGGCCGACGAACTGGCGCGACTTGGCACGAAACTTCCTTTTGAGGATATAAACGACGAAATAGGAATACCCTTGCAAACTTGTAAGCTACTTATCTCCGAGAGGCTCACTAAAGTAGCGAACGAAAGGTGGCAGGACGAAATCACCTGCGAAACTGCCAAACAATTATGGCCGGTACTCAGCGCCAAACGCACTGGCCTACTACTGAGTCTAAATAAATCCAATATAGATTATTAGTATCCGTCATAACAGGACACTGCCTAATTGGCAAGCACGCCTATCGACTTGGCCTACGTTCACATGACTTCTGTAGAAGTTGTCAAGATGATGAAGAGGAGGAAACGATTCTGCACCTGTTGTGTCAATGCCCTGCTCTATCTAGACGAAGACTCTCCACTCTCGGTAGGCAATTCTTCGACAACTTGGAGGACCTTAGATGCGTCGAAATCAGGGATCAAATGGTTCAAAATGGTTTTAGAAGGGATTGGGAGATGCTGACCCAACATGCGGCATCACAATGGGCCCTGAGCCTAAGTGTGTCTTATAGACGACCGCGACAACCTACCTACCTACCTACCTTCGCCAGTTTGTTTCGCACCCCACTTAAGAGTTTTTATTTAATAGGTAATCTTTGCACAATCTATAGAGCACAGGGAAAGTTGTGCCCAGGATCGTGTTGCACGCTGAGTTTCCAGTTCCACTTAAAGAGAACCATAAACCCCCTGCTGCACAGTGGTTCTTAACTGGCATTTAGTGTTCGTAATTCACTGGAGCCTTCATTTTTTCACTTAATTTGATAATTTTTTTTTATTAAAGCTTATAATATTTGCAAGAGACCAGTTGAGCCTGATTTGTGAATTTTTATTTGATTGTATTAATTTTTTTAGAGCAAAATACAGAAAAAGTGGCAATTTTTAAGAAAATGTATTCTCCTGTTCCAGTTAATAAATGTTACATAACAAAGACTAGTTAAAAACAATTGTATGGTTCCCCAAAACGAAAAAATTACAAAAAAAATGTTTGAAATGTTATAAAAAAAGGTTCACAAATATAATTTTTTTTTGTTTTTAGTAAAAATTGGTTGAAAAATGAAGACTGCGGTGGATTATGAGCATTAAATTCCAATTTTGAACCACTGTGTGCTGACTTCGGCGTGCAGTATGAATTATGGTAAATGCATTTTGGCAGCAAAGGATGGCGAAGTCCTTGAAAAGGATTTGGCTTCATTTTTCGGAATGGGTTAATTAACTGGTAAATATTTGATTTTAATTGCGATATGGGTAAGGTACTTTTATCATACAAGTTGTATGTACGTATTCCCAAATAGTTTTGAAAAAAATGTCCTTTATTTTAAATTGGTAATATGGTCACCGTAGGCATAGCTAGTGATCAATTAATGCAAAACCAACAAATTTTGTCGGTTGCCACGTCGATTCCACCCATAAATACTAAAGTTTCTAACGTATCATTGAAGTGGAAAAATTGGTACATCCAATTTAAAATATTTTTTCGAGCATCCAATTTGGAACATCAGACAGACCAGAGGAAAGTTCTTGCACCATATTGGAGCAGATAAGAAGAACATTGTAAATTCGTTCAATGTAGACATCGACACAATAAGCTACGATGACCTAGTTAACAAACTACAACTTTACTTCGTGCCGAAGAAGAATATTGGTATGGAGCGTCATACATTTTTCACCCGTCGTCAACAAGTTGGAGAATCGATTGACGCATATGCCACAAGTCTAAAAAATTTAAGTCTCTCGTGTGAATTCAAAGTCGTTCAAAGTCGTATGTCAACAACAAAACCAACAACGCAGCAGCCGCCGCCTCCTCCAAATTATTACAACCGTCAAGCCGAGAACAACTCTCAAAGCCGAAGTCATCGCCATCATATAATCGATGTGGACAAGTACATAGAAACAAATGCCCTGCTATCGGCGTTACTTGTCATACATGCAACAGAAAAAATCATTTTTCAAAAATGTGCTTTCTTAAGCCGGGTTCAACGCAAAAGTTTGTAAGAAACATTCGCACATCCGAAGATTTATTTGTGGGAATTTTGGAATCTCACGTGGACGTTAGTAAATCAAGCAACACAACTCATACAGAGGATTTCGCAAAAAGTAACGCCGATACCAAGAACGATTGTAGGTGTAAGCAACAGTCAGCAAACAACTTGTGTAAAGAGGTAACGGTAAGCAATTTATCATCGCGTGAGTGGAATATAAAAGCTGAAATTAGCAACAAAACAATCGTGTTTCGTGGCGCTCAAGCTAATATCCTATCGCTTGGTACAGTAAACATTTTAAAATTGCATAGTTCTTTGCACAGGCCACAGCATAGTACAAACATTTTAACCTTTAGTGGCGAAAACTTACCATTTGCTGTGAACTAAAGGAATTGAATCCTAATTACAATTACTGGGGAATGTAATTGTAATTGTAATGTAATTGCATTTACCCAGCTCTGATCGGAGCCGACTGAGTGGGTGAATTCAGTTGTCTTGATTAAAAAAGCAAATGCGAGATTATGTCTCTGTTTGGATCCGAGAAACCTTAATAAGGCAATTCTTAGACCACATTACCCGTTTCCAAACATCGACGATTGTAAATCAAAATTGAGTGGTTCAAAATTTTTCAGTTCATTAGACGCCAATTGTGGATTTTGGATGGTTCCGCTTGACGACTATTCTTCCAAGCTGTGTACATTTAATACACCTTTTGGTCGTTTCCGCTTCTTACGTCTACCTTTTGGTATCAATGCAGCCCCTGAAATTTTTCATGCTACAATGGTTAAACTTTTCGGAGATATACAAGGTCTACTGATATATATGGATGATTTTTTAATTTATTCGTCTTCAATAGAAAGCCACAACGCAATTTTAACAAAAGTGCTGGAACGAGCAAAGTTAGTTGGTTTAAAATTCAATAAAAATAAATCGAAAGTAATTCAAAACGAAATAAAGTTTATAGAACATGTTTTTAATAAAGATGGCGATAGACCCGACATAGAAAAAATTAGAGCAATTTTAGACATGCTAAAACCAAACTCAGTCGCAGATCTACAACATTTCTTAGGTATGGTGAATTACTTAGGGTCAGTACAAAATATAAATTTGAAAAACCTTCTAAAAACAGACGTCCAATGGCACTGGGATGCAATCCATGACCAAGAATTTAATAGGTTAAAAGCGTTATTGACGCAATCACCTGTCTTAACATATTTTAATCCAAATAAAACTTTAACTCTTTCTGTCGATGCATCGAAATTTGCTGTCGGTGCTACAATATTACACGATCGAAATCCTATCGGTTATGCGTTAGCTTCCTTAACTAATTGTCAAGTAAACTACGCTCAAATTGAAAAGGAGCTATTTGCCATTTTATTCGGATGTACAAAATTCCACCAATATATTTTTGGGACTAGCGTAGTGGTAGAAACTGATCACAAGCCTTTAGTTACTCTATTTAATAAACCCTTATATAAGAAAACTGCAAGATTGCAACGCTTTATGCTACGTTTGCAAGGTTACAAGTTAACAGTACAGTACAAACCTGGAAAATTCCTTTATATTGCAGATACTC
>NW_023458555.1:102441484-102443384 GCF_013731165.1 Rhagoletis pomonella | reverse complement strand
GGGGGGGGGGGGGGGGGGGGGGGGGGGGGGGGGGGGGCTCGAGCACCCCTGCCCCTACCTGGCTACGCCCATGGATTGGTATATGATCTTTTGAGACGGGGACATTTTGGGTACTGGCAAATTGTGGCCGCCACAAAGCAGCGGCACTGCCAAGCGCGGTTAATACGTGTCGTTAATAATACTTGTATGTATAAATATCAATAAATAGTCATTCAAAACAAAAGTAACGGTTTCAATGACCAGTTTACTTGCTAAAATCGAGAAAATCAGGAAACTTCTAGAGCAACTCGAACAAAATCTATTATTTATCAACCCATTTCATACCAGAGGCAAACTATTTTTTTTAGTAGAACGATGTAGAAGTGATCAAAAGAAAACGAAACATTGGAAGAAGCCACTACTATTACCTTGGGCGAGACAATATACTAAAGAAGTTTGAAAAACACTCCGTTTAGGCCATTCAAACCTAAACTATATCTAATAGGTGAGTAATTAATAATAATAATAGATTGGCGCTTACACATATGTTAATGTTTGGCCGAGCTTCTACTCCGACTTGTTTTGTCCGCCTTGATGTTGTCACACAAAGCGAAGGGGCCTACAGTTTTACGCCTACTCCGAACGGCGATTGTATTTTTATGAGAAGCTGTTTTTCATGTCAGAAATACACTCGGAGGTTTGCCATTGCCTGCCGAGGGACGACCGCTGTTAAGAAAAAATCTTTTTTCTATTTTTTTCGATGTTGCTTACACCTGCGCTTGAACCCAGGTGCTGAGGAGTGAAAGCGCGCACTGCTTACCACTACACCACAGCGGCCGAGTAATTAAATATGTAATAAATAAATAATAAATGTTTATGTTAGCTTGTGATAATCACCAAAACATTTGGCATGAAATGTAAGATTGCATCTTTCATCTGACGCAGAGTTTTTTGTTTTGCAATAAGGCAATGAAAGGAATGCTGGCTGACATTAAAAACGCCCGAAGTTTTTACCAGACAGTTAGGCGACATACGAAAGATGTCAAAACCAGGGCGAACTCCTGTAAGAACAAGCATGGCGACCTCGTGACCGATGTCACGATCCATCACTGCACATAGTATCATTACTTGGCTGTTGAGTAAATATAAGTAATAACGTTTACGAGCAATTCAAAAATATAAACACTTACATCTTCCTTATCCATTTTCGAAGCTGCGTGCCTTTATTTTCTTGATATAACCCGTTTCCAATCAATATCATTTGAGTGCTCGATTCGTTTGGCATAAACGGGTCTTTCATTCAAATGATTTGACTTAAAAAGGGCATGTCAATGAAGTACTTGAAAGCAAATGAGTGCAAAGCACCTAAGCATTAGTGAGAGAATTGACATGAGAATCACTGCCAAAGCAAAGTTTCCCACTAGCTGTTTTGAGTGAACAGCATTGAGTTTACAAAGCCTACGTTGAAATGAGTATATTCATTCTGCTCTCTGGTATATACCACCTAATTCTAGCTCCTTAAGTTACGAACGTCACATAAATAACATTGATTACATAACAAGCGGCATCACTGGTAATAGCCAGGTCATTGTCATAGGAGATTTCAATCTACCGGGCATAGGCTGGTCTACTGTGGACCACAAACTTACGCCTTTCAATATCAAATCCTATACTGAATCTTCAGTCACTAGCTTTTTCACATCCAACAATTTCCAACAAATAGATAGTTTTTATAATGATAATGGTAAAATACTAGATCTTGTATTTACTACTACTAATCTTAGATCTAACTGTGAATTGAATCTGGCACCGCTTTCTCCAAACAGCATCCATCACAATGCTTTAACCATTACATTTGAATTTTACAGTTTTGATAATCAAAATATGTGCCTACTCTTCACCCTCTTTTTACTTCAAAAAA
>NW_023458555.1:102440258-102441384 GCF_013731165.1 Rhagoletis pomonella | reverse complement strand
CGCTTAAGTACCTGGATGCGGGTACTTAAGCGAACATAATTATTGATGTAGTTAGTCTTCTTGTTAACTTACATAAATAAGTTCTTGAATAAAACATGAACATTTAATGAAGTGTACTAGTTTAAAACCAAGATTGTAGCATTATCTAAACACATAAACTAAAACTAACTATAAAAAAAATCGATAAAGCCAATTTATGTAATTTTAGTGATTACCGCTAAATTGGTAACGGTCGATTTCGTGGAAGGAACCCATGTTGACTGTCTCATAGTAAAAATTTTACGTGCTCATATAATTTCTCATTTATAATATGATCGAAGATCTTAGCGAATACGTCTTGTTTAACAATAGTTAATACACTGTTTTTATCGCCGGATTTAAAGACAGGCTCTATGAAGCATAATTTCCAGCAATCTAAGAATTTGCCGGACTTAATAGAAGCATTGAAGAAAATAACAATCGGTTTTAAGACATTTGTTAAGCATCAAATAAGAAATATCGCAGGAAACCTATTGATTTCGTAGTTAAAGCTCGGTTTCAGAATTGATATGGTACATTGTACATCGTCCTCAGTGATGGAAAAAGAGCTGATTATATCCGCAGTGTATGACTCTGCAATGTCTGTTGAAGCAGGAGGGTAATCATCATAGACTTTTTGAAAGAATAACGCAAAAAGATAGCCCGACTCTTGACTCAACTCAACGTTAGAGGAAACTCCATCATATACCATCCTTGTCGGAAATTCGTTGGTGTTTCTTTTCGAATTTATAAAATGCCAAAAGCTGACGGGTTAGATTTTAAATTACATTCACTTTTATAAATAAACTTTTTGTAAAGTGAACTTTTTACGAAGATATTCATATTTTTTCCTATCCCTCAACAAGTGGGTCCTTCGGAACTTTTTAAAAGCTTTATTTTTCTTAATCCTTAGACTCCATAGCCTAGCGTTAAACCATGGTGGTTTGCTGTTTCGAGCCACTTGTTTCAGAGGAACGAAAGAAGAAACTATAGAGGAAAACTTTTCGTGAATTTTTCTATAGATAGAGTCCGGATTTCTAATTGGTACAATGTAGTTCCAATCAATTGAGCTTAGTTCCGAGTTTATTGCATCAAATTTAGCTTTTTT
>NW_023458555.1:102428734-102440158 GCF_013731165.1 Rhagoletis pomonella | reverse complement strand
CGCCTTTACGGCCTACCTAAAATACATAAACCGAACATACCTCTACGGCCAATATCGTCATACCACACGTCGCTTGTTATGGCCTATCAAAATTTATTGGCGCTATTCTGAGTAGTTTAACTTCAGAAGAATACAATATAAAAAATGCGTACAGATTGAAAGACAGACCGGAAAACATATGCATAAACGAGGAAGAATTGTTAGTGTCGCTTGATGTAGTGTCACTCTTCACAAACATACCAACAAATTTAGCAATACAACTTATTATGAGAAAGTTTGACAAAATTCAGCACAAAATTCACATAACAAGAAACACCTTCCACAACATTCTGGTATTCTGTTTAAAAGCCAACAACTATTTTATGTATGACAACCAAATCTACACACAAACATTCGGAATGCCTTTATCCCCTACAATCGCAGACATAGGCATGGATGACCTGCTCGATAATGCTTTAACAGAACTAAAGAGCTGCATAATCTATACATATAGTCTAATTGTAACAGGTCGATGTCTGTACATTATAGATATTAAAGAAAAATTAATGTGGGGAGTCTTTATTAGAGCACCAGAAGCCAAACCAACCATTTTTAGAATTTTTGTCTGTTTGTTCGCGCATCACTCGAAAACGAATGCATGGATTTGAATGCAGTTTTCACCGACGTATTGCTAGAGGTCTAACTTAAAATATAGGAAGAAAAAAATTAGAGAGTTGCCCCCTGTTTGAAAATTGGAGTTTAAGTAAATTGATAAGAAAAAATGAATATTGCAATATGGGCGCCAAAAGAAAGCCAAAAATATTTTTTTTAGAGTTGCCACCTGTTTGAAAATTTACATTTAATTTAATTTATAAGATAAATTTAATATTGCATTGTATCAAACTGAAAGGGTTTAGGAAATTATATTGCCGAAAATATTTTTAGAGAGGGCTGCCACCTGTTTGAAAAGTTTTATTGTATTAAATTGATAAAATAAATGAAATCTATATCTACATCTATACATATAATAAAATTGTAACAGGTCGATGTCTGTACCTTATAGATATTAAAGAAAAATTAATATGGTGGGTTTTTATTAAAGCTACAGAAGCCAAATACACAATTTTTAGAATTTTTGAATCTCTGTCTATCTGTATATTTGTACGCGCATCAGTCGAAAACATGGAATTGAAGGCAGTTTTCACCGATGTATCGCTAGAGATCTAGCTTCCAATATAGAAGAAAAAATTAGAAAGTTGCCACCTGTGTTTAAAATTTCAGTTTAGGTCAATTGATACGGTAAAGTGAATACTGCAATATGGCTGTCAAAAGAAAGAAATTTACCAAGACTTACAGATGCAAATATTTATGTGGAAGGTTGCCACCTATTTGAAAACTTTAATTTAATTTAATTGATAGCATAAATTAAATTTTGCAATATTGGCATCAAACTAAAGAGGCTAGGATATTTTAATGCTAAAATATTTTTAGGGGATTTGCCAACTGATTAAAAAATTGTATTCATTAAAATTTGTAAAATAAATTAAATATTGCAATACGAATATTAAACTAAAGAGGATTAGGAAGCTTACTTTTGAAAATATTCTTGAAGCGGGTTTGAAAACTTTAATTCAGTTAAATTTATAATATAAACTAAGTGTTGCCATATGGGCATCAAACGAGAGTATTTGAGAATAATAAAATTGCAACAGGCCGATATCTGTACATAATAGATGTTATAGAAAAATTAATAGGGGGTTTATTAGATCAACAGAAGCCAAATATAAAATTTTGGTATGTTTGTCTGTATGTTTGTAAGCGTATCACGCAAAAGTTAATGTATGGAATTAAATGCAGTTTCACCGATGTACATATTGCTAGAGCTCTAATTGAAAATATAGAATCCATTTTTTTTTGTTTTAGTTTATCGTCGATCATTATTCCTAGGTATTTGAACGTATTAACTTTTTCCAGTGCGTCGTTGTGTATATTTAGTGTTAGCAACGGACCGTTCTCAAAATTTCGCCTTGATATAACCACAAACTTATTTTTTTTTTCTGTGTGGAAGGTTTTTCGCTAAAAAAATTAAAACTTTTCGTTGTTGCTGCCAAAAAATTAAGAAATCTGAGAGGTCACGTTTTACAATTTCACACAGTTCTCTTTTCAATGTATTTCACTAAACTACTAAACGGCTGCATCGACTTGGTTCATATTTGGCAACACGTTGAAAATAAATATTCTGACCAAAAATTTACACGGTATGTAGCTCGGAATATTCCTAAAATTCTTATACAGACTGAAATGTAAAAAACCAATATATCTCTAAAACCAATTACGATTGGGAACTGAACTTAGCACTGATGCATATATTGCAAAGGCATTGGGAAAGGAGCGTGGCTCCTTTCTTCCATACAAACTGAACTTCTCATATAGCTTGTCTCTGGAACTGCTAACGCTAACGTCCTGAAATTCTACACAGCTACATATGTTATCAATACCGTAGCTATGGCGAAGAGTGGTAATTATTGGAAAGGCTGGATCGATATACATTTACGTAAACGCGCAAGTATCATTCGATTGGGAACCATTTCCTCCTAGATTTCTTAATCCCATTGAACTATTGTAACTATTGTCTTTAATTTAAGGAAAACTTTATGTGAAAATTTTGAAGAGTTTTTTTTAATTTTCACAAAGAATGGAGCTTTGCTTTTACGAGTTTCGCTATAAACTGTCCTATCTCTATACCTATTTACATTTGTTGTTCGGAATAAACTCAAAAAACACTGAATAGAGTTCCGTCAGATTGTCGGAGGTTCCAATTACATGCTACTATAAAACTCGCTATGTGGTGCTGGAGTAGAGTTATTTATAAAAATCGTATTTATTAACCGATTTTGTTCAAATTTTAAATGTGACCTATGTACCTGTATTATTCGGTTTTAAAAAATTTTGTCGCGTTAATAGCGAACCGGAATTTACTTACATATCTTCATACATATGTATAAACAATTATGCATGTACGTTGAATTCGCCAACAAGCTTTTTTAAAACCGAAGTAAATCAATACAAATTGTTAGTCATTTTTAAAGCGTTCAGCTCATGTACAAACCGCACACCCAGTAAGTGCTCCACAGAAATTAGTATACAAATAACACAGGGTTAACTGCTGATGCATTGAAACTAATTTCCCGTATTTTATTCCAAAGAGTTCACAATAGAATCTATAATACCAGCACCTGAAAGTATACTACATAGTTGCGCCGGCAAATTACGCTCTGCTATCACTAACAGTAGTGAAAACGCTGTAAATGAGCTATTAGATGAAGATAAACATAGGGAGCTGCGAAAACGTTAAAATTTAAAGCTAAGATAAGTGCATTAGTATACATTTAGGTTTTATGTTTGTTCTGTATCTGGAGATTGTTGCAAATTATTTGGAAATTTATACACACTTATATAAGAAAAGCATGCTTTCGAACGAAGTAATATTTACATATATCCAGTATTGCAAGAATATATAAGTTAACGCAACAGCTTACAACAGCTCTGCAGAATTGAATTTTACCTGTGGTCAGCAACTCCACACGCGCATCCGCACAATTGCTGACACCGCATTAACCAATTTGGTATTCGATCAACAATAATAATTGGCACAACAACGATTGGGAAATATTCCGAAATAGTGCACATGCAAGTGCAACGTGACTGATGGTCGATAGTAGGCTTAATTTAATGTTAAGAAACGAATTACATTTAGTTCTAAGTTTAGACTCAATTAATAAAGACGTGGTGGACGGAAGTCCACATACTTTTTTAAAAATCCGTTATTTAATAAAATAACTTAACTGGCGCCCGAGCAGGTACCAGTTTAAGTGCGCGTGTCGGTTTACGTAGGTTATTGGCAAAAGTCGCCTGTAAGGACAGCCGAGTGCCGTGTGTCGCGGTAAAATCCGAGTGTTGCCGTGCCGGGAAAACGTGAAAGTTAAACGGACAAGTGGCCTGTCAAAAACAGCCGAAGGACCGTTAGGAGGGCAAGCAGCTTAACTGGTACCGAACCACTTATCGGCGTTGGAATCCGGTAGGATAGTAACGCACACTTTCATTCGTGCACATCGAGGGTATCCGAGTAGAACAGCGAAAAGGACATCTACCCCGTCGCCAGGAGGTGCTAGGAAGTAAGAATTAAAACAAGTTGATTACTAATTAAGTATTTGAAGGAAATTTTGAAGGAATTTGAAAAAGAAAATTAATAAAATCATAAACACTTGCAACGAAAATAATTTAAGTGAATTTTAAAGAGAAATTTAACAAGATATTTGAAGATTTTTTTTTTCGCAATCTATACATGAAAATACTTAAAAAAAATTTATAATTTAAGAGTGAGAAGTGAAAAAGGAGAAAATTTTTGAACTCCAATCAATTAATTTCAGATTAAAACTTTGTTCCAGTTTACTAACACTAAATAATTCTAAATAATATCAGGCTAGTACAGCCAATAAGTGATACAAATCGAAAGCTGCGATTCACCACCTTCGGGGGAACCCTCCAGCTTATAACAAAAAAATTCTCTGCGATTCACCACCCAAGGGACCCTCCAGAGAATTATAAACTACAAACGAAAAATAACTAAGGCTTGTACAGCCAATAACTGATAAAAATCTAAAGCTGCGATTCACCACCTTCGGGTGGACCCTCCAGCTCCAGTCCAACTCTGCAAATCACCACCAAAGGGACCCTCCAGAGGATAAGGACACCTAAATAAAAGAAATAAAGATAAGTTATGGCAAATCTTTAGGGAATTGTTAGGAACCTCGTCCGACCCCCAGTACTAAACAAGCCTCTTCCCAACCAGTAACTCATAACCCTAACGAAATTAATATGGAACAGTTAACAAATATAATAACTGGCGTGGTAACCACTACATTAAGACAAGAAGGACGAAACTTGGTGCACGCCGCACTCAACCCCAACGCAAACTTTGCAAATATTACGGACGTGACCATAGACTCGAACCTCGCGAACAATATAACGGAACTAGATAAAATTCCGAACGTTGTGAGATGCCTACGGGTATTCTCGGGCGATCCCGGAGAGTTTAACTCCTGAAAAAAAGCGTAGGTAGAATATTGCAGATCTGCGAGCCACAAAAAGGAACGCCAAAATATTATGGCATTCTTAATGTGATACGAAATTGCCCTCGAATCTTATAATACACCGCTGGACTGGAAGGCTATTTCGAGACGCCTTACCCTCCACTACGCGGATAAACGGGATTTGGGAACTCTAGAGTACCAAATGACCGCATTAGTGCAGGGCAACCTCTCTATTCAGGAATTTTATCAAAAGGTGTATTCACATTTATCACTTATTCTTAACAAACTCGGATGTATGGAAGTAGGTGCAGAATCCATGCATTTACTTACACGGACTTACCGGGACAAAGCCCTCGACACGTTTATTCGAGGATTAAACGGTGACTTGCCGAGACTTCATGGCATGAGAGAACCGGTAGATCTCCCTCAGCCTCTCCACCTATGCTTAAAACTGGAGAAACAAAACTTCCGTTCAAATTACGCGCTGAATAATAATGGCCACCTCTTCCACCCAGAAAAATAAATAACGAATTCTACCCACAACTGGCGTACATTCCTAGACCATATGTGCCTCCACAAAATCTTATGGCTCACCAACTCCCACAAGCTACTCTTAATTACCGTAATTCGCCTCCAGCTCAACCCCCCGCCAAGCCGCAACTTCCACGTCCAGAGCCAATGGATGTCGACCGCTCCTTGCATTCAAAAGCGGTCAACTACATAAATAGCCCACCACTTAATAACCAGGCCGGAAAAAGGCACTTTTCCCAACAAGTGCCTCTGAAGCAACAGAGTAACTTCCATATCGAACCATGTACTCAAGAACACCAATGCTATTTACAGGACCAACAAGACCAATATTATCCGCAAGTTCAACAGGATTGGTATCCTACAGCAGAAGATTATGAAGCAGAAATTGCCAAAGAAGAAGGTGGACCATCAGTTCAGGAATACGCTGAACAAAATCCATCACAAGACGTTCACGACCATATCGATATTCATTTTTTAGAATGAACAGTTCTTCCTTACCGTACGTAGAGTGCAGAACGAAGAACGGAAAAACTCTAAAAATGCTAATCGATACCGGTTCTAGCAAAAATTACATCCAACCCTGCCTCGTGTCAAAACAAATTCCCAATGACCAACCATTTTTTGCTTATTCCATAGCCGGACAGATAGAAATTTCCCACCACACAGTTATTAATCTATTTGGCAGAAAGGACACGAATTTAAAATTCTTTTAGCTCCACACCTTAATACCTTTGACGGCGTAATTGGAAACGATAGTCTTAAAGAGCTTCGTGCCACCATAAACATCCCCGACGATTCCCTCCATTTGGCAATGGCATCAAAATAAAAATTAAACAACAACCTTCACCATCCGTTAAAAAAATTGACGTAAGGGCCGACCACATGACAGAAATGCAAAATCGACATATAGACCGTGTCACAAACAAATATCCGCACTTATTTACCGAACCAGATGAGAAACTCACCTACACAACTACTATAGTAGGGAAAATTAGAACCTCTTCAGACACCCCAGTATACAGACGTGTATATAGATGACATCATAGTATTTGTCAAGGATGAGCAAAGCCACCTTCAACATGTTTAACAAATTTTCCACACACTGGAAAAGGCGAACATGAAGGCCCAGTTAGACAAGTGCGAGTTTTTCCGTAGAGAAGTCGAATTCCTAGGTTTTATTGTATCATAAACAAACATAAAAACTAATTCCACTAAAGTAAAAGCAATTCAAGAATTTCCGTGTCCAAGAACACTAAAGGACTTGAGGGCTTTTTGTGGTCTGCCAGGCTATTATCGACGCTTTATCAGAGATTACGCCAAGTTAGCGACACCTCTGACGTGGCTTTTGAGAGGGGAAGATGGACTCGTGTCAAAAAATTCTTCAAGTAAAAAGCTAGTTGTGCTCGATAAAAATGCCTTAGAGGCTTTCAATAGAATTAAATCTTCATTAGTATCAAAGGTAGTCGTGCTAGCCTACCCAAACTTCAAACAGGAGTTTCATCTTAACACCGATGCATCCAATTACGCTCTAGGAGCCGTCCTCGAGCAAGCAGGTAAACCAATTACCTTTATATCCCGATCACTAAATAAAACCGAGGAGAGCTATGCCGCAAATGAAAAAGAAATGCTAGCAATCATCCGGGCTCTCATCTCACTTAGAAACTATTTGTATGGATCAGCGAAAGTTGTAATTTTCACAGATCACCAACCGCTCACTTTTGCATTGAGTAACAAAAATAACAATGGAAAGATGAAGAGATGAAAGTGTATCATCGAAGAATACAACTTCGAGATGAAATACAAACCAGGAAGAACGAACGTCGCAGCAGACGCGCTCTCTAGACCTCCACAGATTGACGTCAACGTCCTGACAACCACTGACCATAGCGACGAAGGTTCCGCACATCCACTCATCCCAGCCACTGAAGCACCAAGAAATGCTTTCAAAAATCAATTATTCCTGTTATTCGGCGACGAAGATAATTATACATTTCAAATACCATTTCCTAATTTTCACAGACACACGATTACAAAACAGAACTACTCGACTCAAGATATTATAGACATATTCAAACGACATATTGACCCAGGATTACTCAATGGACTTTCCACGACAGAAAGTTTGATGGGCAAAATTCAGGAGATATATCCACTTCATTTTGAAAATATTAAAATTCGTTTTACACAAACCCTACTTCGTGACATCGTACAAGAAACAGAGCAGGAGCAAAGACTAATTAAAGAACATCAAAGAGCACACAGGAACAGTCACGAAAACAAAGCACAGATCTTACAGAAATTCTACTTCCCAGGCATGTATTCGAAAATCGAAAAAATGGTCAGCCAATGCTCCACATGCCGTGAGCACAAATACGATAGGCACCCTCCTAAACCGCAGATACAGGAAACCCCCATTCCCTCATTCCCAGGAGACATCGTCCATATCGACATTTATTCAACAGAAAAAAGGCGAATCCTGACAGCCATTGACAAATTCTCGAAAAACGCACAGGTTAAAATAATACAAACTAAAGCAATAGAACACATTAAAGATCCAATAAGAGAGTTAATGATTGCTTTCGGAATACCAAAACTGGTAATAATAGGTAACGAAAAATGCCTCAATTCTGCTACCATATCATCCCTACTGAAAGACCAAATGTCCGTTAATGTTTATACCACACAAGCAATGGACAAATTGAAAGATTTCATTGCACACTTTCCGAAATAATGAGATGTCTAAAAGCAACCTGCGTAGGAATAACGTTCGAAGAATTATTATCGAAATCAGTGCAAGAATATAATTCATCGATCCACTCAACCACTAAAGATAAACCCATAGCCATATTTTTCGGGAATAGAATTTTTACTGACCATCAACAGTTAGAACAGCAAAGACACGAAAATATTGCCCTACTTAAGAAAAAACAGGAATTGGACCTTTCCTATCACAACAGGAAAACATCAGAAATTAAAGACTACTCCCCAGGGGATGTAATTTATGTAAAAATAATGAGAAGACTTGGTTCAAAATTAACTCCGAATTATAAGAAAGAAACAGTATCCGAAAATAATAAAACAACAGTAAAAACTATATCAGGACGAATAGCTCATAAAGTACTAATAAAAACTTGAACTATCTTTTTCAGGAAAAATTGGCTATTTCGAACTTCTAATTTCGTCTTACTGCTCGGACGTACTAATACTTTCGCTCAGTATTCGTGGAAAGTTTTATGTGAATTCGTAATGCTTGTAATAAGGTGCATTTTACTGGCATTGAGATAGACTCTTTAAAATAATTGTAACGATTGCGAATTGTAATCATCTTTATATGCATTAGTTATAACAAGTGCATGCGTAAACTTAATCTTTAACATGCCGTGCAACTGAGGTCAAAAAGTTGATCGTGCTGAGCAGAAGGTGCAGTGTGCAAAATGTAAAGAGATTTTTCATTTTGGAGTGTGTGGGTATGTTGCCGGCAGACCTTGAGTTTTTGCTTTCTTCTTTGACGCCGTCGTTCTGCAAATCATGCTCCGAAAAAATCCGCTCTCCTCCTCCACCTGCTCGTGACAACGAAACGAACCAAGTAAAGCAAATGACTAGCTCACAATTTGTGCTTAACGAGATAACCGCTCTTAGGGAGGAAAACGCTCGTATTTCTGCTGCTGTAATCTCTCTGCGTGAATATAACAAATCACTTGTTAAGCAAACAGTATCTCTGCAGTCTGAGGTTCGCTCTTTGAAAAAATTGCTTCGTCTTGATGAGCTAGCTTTGGCACTTTCATGACTTGCCAATGATGTTAAAGCAATTGTTGACAACAACAAATGTTTATGTGTTAACTTGAGCGCTAATGACACTACTTCGAAGAGTGACAATCTCTCAAAGGCTATTTGCACTGCTAATTCTGATGTCGCTGCTACTGCTGAGGTCGTCGCAGCGTGCGCTCTAGCCCTGCCCTCATCTGCATGTTCACCGACCACGTCCGCTACTACCCCAAGTAATAGCTTCCCTTCTTATGCTTTCGCTGCTGGTGGTGGTGTTGCTGCTGTTGATGCTGAAAATTCGCGTCTACTATAATTATTGATTCTCCTTCGCGCATTGTTCCAGTCGCTAACGCTAGCGATGTTGTTCCGCCTCAAGTAACTGCCGGCGCAATTGCTCTCTCCCCGGCAAATGCGGACTTGAAATCCTCTGCATAGTGGACCGTCGTCGAAGCAAAAAAGGGTAAAAATAAAAGAAAGTCCAGTGAGATGGTAATTGGCGTTAATACCAGCACCGATCTAGACGTCGTCACATCTAATAAATGGATCCATCTTTCGTTTTCAAAAACACAGTTACTGCGGAAAATATAGTGTCATACGTAGCTAAAAACAGTAAAATTGATAGTAGCCTAATTCTGTGCTTCCCAATTATCAAAAAAGGTACGGATGCCAGAACGCTGAAAAAAATAAATTTTAAGCTTGGTGTTTCGCCGTCGTATTTTAACCAGGTCATTAATCCTGCGCTTTGGCCTGCCAATGTCAAAGTTCGTTCCTTTCAATTTTTTCAAAAACGAGACCCTGCAAACAAAGGGTCATAAAAACTACCAGTAAAAAAATGCCGAGTTCAAAGACTTACGGATATACTTCCAAAACATGGGAGGTATTCGGACCAAGTCGGAGGCTATACGTACTTCTAGTGCTCATTTGGACTTTGATGTACTTATTTTCATCGAAACATACCTGAATCCTGACTTTTATGATCAAGAGTTTTTCGACTCAAACCTTTTCAACGTCTTTCGTAAAGACCGTGAGGCTGCGAAAACGGGCTGCTCGCTTGGTAGTGGTGTGCTAATTGCTGTGCAACGTAAGCTGCGGGCATTTCAAATAACTCTGTCCAACTCCGATACCATTCTGAATCAATTTTCTATTTGCATAAAGGGTTCTTCGGGCTATGGATCCTTATATTTAATCGCATTGTACATTCCGCCGAGCAGTAGCTACGAGATCTACAAAGCGCATATGGATAACATTGTATATCTGGTCTAAAATATGCCTGCCGGCAGTCATCTGTGTGTTTTTGGGGACTTCAACCTCCCTAACATTGCTTGGACAGGGAGTTTCTCTAATTTGGGTGCTATTCCAACTAATATTACCGCCGCGCATGAATTGTATTGCGTTGATAACCTTTTAATTAATTTTAATTCAACTTAATTTAAATTAATAGTTTTATGAACAAGCTTAATAGAATTCTTGACCTTGTTTACGTTAGTCCGAATATCATCACCAACATCTCGCAATGTCATTCCCCAATTTCCCCTTCTGACAAGCATCACGTTTCGCTACTAGTGAAGGTGGAATTCTCAGCCTCATTGCGTAAGTCGTAAATTAGGCTGAATTGTACGACTCGACAACATTAGCATTGTCTACTGTCGTGCTGAAATAAGTAAACGACGAAAATTGTCGAAAACTATGCAGTGCTGCCAAGTTCTTCCGTTTAAATACACTAGTCGAGTGGAAATTTTAGGCAATGACGCTAAATTTTCGATACGATTCGACTCTCGAAAAACGACTTGCATTCGGCACGACTCTCGCAATGAGGCTGTCTATGAATTCTCACCCAGTAAACCTGATGACAGAGTCGCTTTTAAATACTGGTGCTGTGATTTCGGCAAAACTAATTCCTGTGTGCTAGAAACTAACTGGGAAAATACGTTCTCTGGTCTAAACGTCGTAGAGTGCTTTTCGGTATTTAAATCCCATGTGTATGTATTATGTTTAAGGAATATTCCATTAAAAAAAACAGAAACCCTCCAAGCTTCCGTGGTACACGCATGAGCTT
>NW_023458555.1:102428627-102428724 GCF_013731165.1 Rhagoletis pomonella | reverse complement strand
AAAAAAAACAGAAACCCTCCAAGCTTCCGTGGTACACGCATGAGCTTAATAAACTTAAGAATCAGCGTAACAAGTTCTATAAAAAGTATGTAAAATC
>NW_023458555.1:102427240-102428527 GCF_013731165.1 Rhagoletis pomonella | reverse complement strand
ACTGCTCGGCGGAATATACGATGCGATTAAATATAAGGATCCATAGCCCGAAGAACCCTTTATGCAAATAGATAATTGATCCAGAATGGTATCGGAGTTGGTCAGAGTTATTTGAAATGCCCGCAGCTTACGTTGCACAGCAATTATCACACCACCACCAAGCGAGCAGCCAGTTTTCGCAGCATCACGGTCTTTACGAAAGACGTTGAAAAGGTTTGAGTCGAATAACTCTTGATCATAAAAGTCAGAATTCAGCCATGTTTCGATGAAAATAAGTACTTCAGAGTCCAAATGAGCAATAGAAGTACGTATAGCCTCCGACTGGGTCCGAATACCTCCAATGTTTTGGAAGTATGTGCTTAAGTCTTTGAACTCGGCATTTTTTTACTGGTAGTTTTTAAGGCCCTTTATTTGCACGGTCTCCTTTTTGCAAAAATTGAAAGGAACGAACTTTGACATTGGTAGGCCAAAGCGCAGGATTTATGACCTGGTTAAAATACGACGGCGAAACACCAAGCTTAAAATTTATTTTTTTCAGCGTGCTGGTATCCGTACCTTTTTTGATAAGAGGGAAGCACACAATTAGGCTACTATCAATTTTACTGTTTTTAGCTACGTATGACACTATATTTTCCGCAGTAACTGTGTTTTTGAAAGACGAAAGATGGACCCATTTATTAGATGTGACGACGTCTAGGTCGGTGCTGGTATTAAGGCCAATTACCATCTCACTGGACTTTCTTTTATTTTTACCCTTTTTTTGCTTCGACGACGGTCCACTGTGCAGACGATTTCAAGTCCGCATTTGCCGAGGAGAGAGCAATTGCTTCGGCAGTTACTTGAGGCGGAACAACATCGCTAGCGTTAGCGACTGGAACAATGCCCGAAGGAGAATCAATAATTATAGTAGAGCGCGAATTTTCAGCATCAACAGCAGCAACACCACCACCACCAGCAGCGACAGCATAAGAAGGGGAGCTATTACTTGGGGTAGAAGCGGACGTGGTCGGTGAACATGCAGATGAGGGCAGAGCTAGAGCGCACGCTGCGAAGACCTCAGCAGTAGCAGCGACATCAAAATTAGCAGTGAAAATAGCCTTTGAGAGATTCTCACTCTTCGAAGTAGTGTTATTAGCGCTCAAGTTAACACATAAACATTTGTTTTTATCAACAATTGCTTTAACATTATTGGCAAGTGATGAAAGTGCCAAAGCTAGCTCATCAAAACGAAGCAATTTTTCAAAGAGCGAACCTCAGCCTGCAGAGATACTGTTTGCTTAACAAGTG
>NW_023458555.1:102423958-102427230 GCF_013731165.1 Rhagoletis pomonella | reverse complement strand
AGTTCCACCAAAACGAGCATTGCAGTCAAGTATTCTTAAATCTAAGTCACATACCTTCAAGAACGCATGTTATCTATTATTTTTTATTGCCCAAATAATAGACCGAAGAACGATTATAAGAAATGTAAACATAACAAAACTGTCAAAGCTAAACTTGAAAATGGGGGGGATTGCCAGATGAATGTACGTAACCAATAGTTATTCAAGACACGAACCATCATATCGGTATAGACACGAATTGACATGGCCACTATGAAAACGCCCACACTGACATACGATAAAAGAATCGGTGGTCACATACCACGAGACTAGAAAAATATATATTTTTTTTTGGAATTGGACACGGAGCGAGCCACACTCATCAGCCCTCGCAAGAACGGAATTACAACCAAGTAATTGAAGTGGATTAAAAGCTTGTGGTAAAAGCTGGCGACATTCGGGGAGGAATGAGTCACCCCTCAGTGGAAATTAATAGAGGCAAAAGGTGCCGTCACATTTCTTCCGGCAAATCCCCAGCCATGTTGTTGCGTAGAATAAAGAAGTTGTGAGCATCAAATCTGGACTATTCATTTGTCAGCAATTGAGTCACCATAAGCCGGTAATACAAAATCAGTACACGTAAGTCAGCCACTTTCTTGCCACCATCCATTGGAAACGAGCTATCCATCAACCGTAAATAAAGATTCCTGTTTGGACCGACAAACCAAGGTCAAGCAAATCATTGGCGCCCAACTTAACGGGTGAAAAAGAATAAGTTTTTGTTGAACATAACCACACTTAAGCCCGGCATAAAATACCGCGTGTTCAGCTGAAGGAATATAGCAATTTCATCATCGAATCAATTTAATACATCATAAAATTAGATTTAAGGAAAAATTAAAATCTTTTAGTCTTTTTTCTCATTTTGTTGGTCACAAAATTGTACGTCGGTGAACCATACATATTCGAATTTAATAGATTTTTGATAAATTTTTTCTTTTAGAAATTCCGCTATTATAAATCATCATTGAGATTGAATCAAATAATTATCTTTTGAATTCATGATCACTGTAAATCAATATCGTCCTCAGTCTTCACACGGCATGATTTAATTGATTTTTATTGGAGCTCGTTTTCAATCAAAATTTTTGTGGATACTTTGATTATTTATTTCCGCGGGGGTGAATGGTGATCGATCTGCGATGCGATCAGCAGTCATAACCATTCTTGTTCAGTTCAGTTCGCCAATTCTGAAAAGCAAGTTAATTTAATTTTTTTAATCAAGTAGCACCACGCATCGACGGTCAAGATTTTTGAACCGATAACTTTTCATTTCGTCTTTCGGTATAAGTTCAAGCAACGTAACCGATAACACGGTCAATATTAATTGAACCAAACTATTAATTTTTCTTTATTTTTGTAATTTCTTTGGGTATTCACTCCCCATAAAATTTGAAACTCGTATCAAAGTTATCTCGTTTAATATTCTCAAACTGGTTGAATATTCTCAGTCTGATTTGGTCTTCCGGTAAATTCGGGGGTGGATAGTTTTGATCTTTCTTGCGTACCTTGTTGGCGAGAGAAGGGACCGAAAGAGATACAGGCAATACTCAAGTACTCAAGGCCTTCGCTGCATCCCGGGAGCAAACAACTTGGTCCATAAAAAGATTCGAGGTAGTGCGTTAAACGCCATTCTCAGCCCACGTTCGGTATAATATTAAACAAAATTTTGGACCGAAAATCACATGAGATATACAACCAATTGAGCGTGACATTTTTGTTAAACTAATTAGATTTAAAGCAATATTCAAATAGTGATCGATTTATGCGGCATTATTTTTGAAAGTGGATATTCAAAACGACATACTCATAGAATAAAATAATAATAATAACAAATAATAAACTGAAGTAAATACTGTACTGATTCTAAATCGAGTACCATTATCTTATAACACAGACTTTAATAGCACGGACTTTATGTCTACCGTTGGCAGAATTTTTTAATAATCGGAATTTACAACTTGGTATTTGAGTCCTTAAACATGGAATTGTTTCCCATTCTCGATGCAACTTATTTGACAGACGAACAGCGACAGATCGAAGGGGAGATATATAACCTATATCCAGCGCCGGTTCAATGGACCGACACCGAAATAGCCGCCCTCAGTGGTAAATATCTGCTTACTTGGCCAACCATGGTTGATAAAATCCCATGCCATACACCAAATAAATGAGTTGGAAATATGTGAGAGAGCATATCGGGAACTGAAGGCTAATGAGGTGTTAACACCTCAGGGTCGTCTTCATCAAATGATACATTATTGTTATCGAACCGCTCGGTTGAAGTTAAAACCCGAGTCGGCGTCACGCCAGGCAGATCTGATCGGAAAATTTCAGGCGAAGATTCGTGAGCTTCGGCTGTCTTCACCGAATACGGGAATCCCGACGTGCGATCCCCAATTAAGTTTGAACTCGACCTTCCATGGTTTTGAGAACGAACGGGGAACGATGAGTTCAACTCAAAATATTGTTCCATCACATTATTTACCCTTAACCATACCAGATTCGATTCCAAACCAGACTATACCGACTTCGGTTCAGGCAACTGAACCACGGTATACCCTGACCACCAGCACGGTTAATTCAAATGCTCAACCAGCCGTTCTCAATTCAGTGTCAGGTGGAACGGAACCAACACCATTACACCAACTGTCTGTAATGGTGTCTGAGTTGCTGAGAGCCAAATCAAGCCACTATATTCGACGAATCTGCCCAAGGGGATGCAATGGATAGGAAATTCAGAAGCTTACCATCATGGATGGGACGTGCTCAATTCGATGGCGTTCATGTGAACGAAAAATTTCTATCGGTTGAAGATTATTTGGCTATTATTGGCTCATTTCGATATAAGATTGGAGTACCCGACCATGAATTGGTAACGCGTTTGGTACCCACACTCACGGGGGCCGCTCGACAATGGTACTTCACCGAACTGAGAAACTTCGGAGATTATCAAGATTTTTGCACGAAACTTCGTGCTCGTTTCCTCAACAAACATACTTGGGCCCAACTAATAATGTCATATGCACAGATTAAATTCGACCCACGTTCGCAAATAGTGCTGAAACATATCGATGACTTGACATTCCAATTGCAGGGTAATTCCTGTGGTCTGGAAGAACGGGACCACCTCGATATCATCATTGGTACCTTATCCGATCATCTGCGTGAACTCGTCCACACTCGACAAGTCCACACGCTGGAGCAATTGCGTGAGTTCGCTCGAATTGCAC
>NW_023458555.1:102420657-102423858 GCF_013731165.1 Rhagoletis pomonella | reverse complement strand
TCCTTTTCTCGCGGGTCTTTTCCAAGATTTGGCGTATTGTGAATACCAGGTCTATGGTGGATTTGCCTGGCCACACTGATAAGGCCCAATCAGTTCATTGACGGTTGGCTTCAGTCTTTCACACAATACGCTCGATAAGACCTTGTCCCCTATGCTTAGAAGGTTGATCCCGCGGTAGTTGGCGCGAATGGCGGGGTCACCTTTCTTATGGATTGGGCAGGGCACACTTAAATTCCAGTCGTCGGGCATGCGTTCATCTGACCATATTCTGCATAAGAGTTGATGCATGCACCTTATCAACTCCTCGCCGCCGTACTTGAATAGCTCAGCTGGCAGGCTGTCACCTCCAGCAGCTTTGTTGTTTTTCAACCGCGTTATTGCTATACGTACCTCGTCATAGTCAGGCGGTGGAACGTCGACTCCGTCATCACCGACTGCGGGATCGGGTTCTTCTTCTCCACATCTTTCCGTGCTGCTACCATTTAGTAGGGCGGAAAAGTGTTCCCTTCATAATTATTGTTCTTACAGGAGTACGCCCCGGTCTTGAAACCTTCCATAAGTCGCCTAACTCTCTGGTAAAATTTTCGGGCATTCTTCCTGTCGATCGAAGTTTTTGTTGATAAGGAAATAGTGGAGTAGTTATAAGAAGCAATAATTCTACCCAGTAGCTCCAATTATGCTTCGCCTACTGTAGTTGTCCTTAAGAAAGATGGAAATAAGCGCTTATGTTGCGATTATAGGCGATTGAATCAGAAAATCGTAAGGGACAATTTACCCATGGTCTTAATGGACGATGTTTTAGATAGGCTTCAAGGGAATAAAGTTTTTACACTTTTATTGATTTTCTGGAAACTGATGACGTTTGTAAAAATGTGTAGCCAATGAAAACACACGCTTTTTTTTAAATTTCGCATAGTTTATATTCAGTATTTAGAGTATTTGCAACATTCTACAAAAAACATCATAACCCCTGCCTCCTTTGCAATAATTGAATGAAATATTTTTTGAGTTGTAAAATTTACTCTCTACAAAGAATATATTTGCAAAATAAAATTTGCAAATTTACTGCAATTTTTATAATAGTGCAAAAAAAATTTATTTATTTAAATGCTCTTCTAGGCCTGGCATACCTGTCAAATTTTCACTGTTTTCATTATACCGCCCAATTTGTGTCAAAAAAAAAACAATGACACAAATTGGGCGGTATTAACCTATACTGGAAAGTCAATGTACAAACTAGCAAAGCTGTTCCAGAAACACATTGGATAAACAAGGAGTGTATAAACTAACTTGCAAATGCCGGCATAGTTATATAGGTCAAACAGGACGGAAAATAAAAACAAGATTTCGCGAACATATAAGAGACTATAACAAAAAGACACAGAAACCGAGTGCAATATCAGAGTCAAATTTTGCTAACCACATGTTTAACGACAAATGTTCACCAACGCAAATAAGAAAGGCAGCGAAACTACTGCATGTACAACATAAAGGCCAACGACCAAACGTGCTAGAAAATATGGAAATATACAAACTAAAAACCTTCGAATTAAAATTAATTTACGAGAAAAAGAAAAATAACAACAAAACAACAGGCATGGACACTCCGAACACACCACAAAGTACCACCAGGACAAAAAGCACCGACTTTTACCTACCTGCAGGCAAAAGCTATACAGAGATAACATAACGGATGTTAATATCGAGACAGCGAAGATTAACCTATTACCTGCTTCTCAAATAAAATAAAAAAGAAAAGGACACCATGGCATTTCTTATAATTAATCATCGACGAAAAATCACATTACAATTATAAATGAGCGTGTGAAAGCAGAAGAGAAAAATTTGGCACGCGTGCCTATGAAATGGCCACCCTTGGTCTACACACACTTGTATTTAAGGAGCTCACCACTTGCATGTTTATTGAATGCCCTCCTTTTCTGCAAACCTAAAAAGGTTCGTATCCTCTGATGGCGCCTTTATTTTTATGTGAGTCCCGTCAATGGCTCCTATTATTCCCGGGAAACGGAACTTTTCATAAAACCTATGGGGAAAAAAATATTTTTAGAAAGAACGTCTTCAATTATACTTAATTTTTATCTTACCTTTCTTTTACAGCCAATTTTTCTTCAGTCGGTGATGGAAAGTTTACATTCTTTATTTATTTTACTTATTTATTTTATTTCAAAAAAAGTCAAAAACTAACAATGGTTCTTACTGCCTAAAACGCTAACCTAGACTTGAACATTTATTCAGAAAATGCTAGAAGACTATTGAGTTTAGTAAATTATAAAACACATTCTTAGGCAAAGAAAAATCAAGCATAATAGAATTCGCAATATCGTTAAGTTCGCGAAGTGAACGTGCAATTGGAGCATACCTGGCATAGTTCGCAGTTAAGTTTTTGATATAAAATGGATAAAAAGAGCGAAGAGTCCTCGTTGGTACAAGAAACTGAACGGAAAGCAACAGTGAAGGTCAGTTAATTTCTCCATTAATCACACCAAACGCAAAAGAAAGAGATAGAACCGTCCTTCTGGCCTCAAGGGTCTTTAGATTAAGTAAGAGGAGACGGGAATGGTAGGAAGGGATGGGATCTGAGAATTTAAAGGAACTAAGGGCATATTTTAGAAAGAGCTTTTGAATACGCTCGATTCTGTCAATAGCAAATTTTTGATGCGGTCTCCAGATAAAGGTCGCATATTCAAGCTTGGAGCGAATGAATGATGTGTACAGCAATTTCAGAGTGTAGGGATCAGAAAAGTTGGAGCTATTTCGGCGCACAAATCCCAGACCAGCATATGATTTGGATATAATAAAGTCAATGTGCTTATTAAAGGTAAACGAGCAATCAAAAATCACACCTAGGTCTTTAATCTCGTCCACTGCCTGAAGGACGGTACCAGAAATACTATATGATGTGGGAACCACGTTTCGAACTTTGGAGTACGTTACGTGGTAACACTTATTAATATTAAAATAGAGACGAGATCCACGACACAACAGATATAATTTATTAATTTCTTCTTGAAGCCGTAATGCGTCTTCATATTCTTTGACCGCGGAAAAAATTTTCAGGTCGTCAGCATATAGCAAAAACAGTGAGGATGAAAAACAACTACATATATCATTGATAAAAAGAACAAAAAGTAAAGGTCCTAAAATACTAACTTCGGGCACGCCCGAGAAGGCTACGATGGG
>NW_023458555.1:102417246-102420557 GCF_013731165.1 Rhagoletis pomonella | reverse complement strand
AGTTTTATGAACAAGCTTAATAGAATTCTTGACCTTGTTTACGTTAGAGCGAATATCAACACCAACATCTCGCAACGTCATTCCCCAATTTCCCCTACTGACAAGCATCACGTTTCGCTACTAGTGAAGGTGGAATTCTATGAATTCTCACCCAGTAAACCTGATGACAGAGTCGCTTTTAAATACGGGTGCTGTGATTTCGCCAAAATTACTCCCTGTGTGCTAGAAACTAACTGGGAAAATATGTTCTCTGGTCTAAACGTCGTAGAGTGCTTTTCGGTATTTAAATCCCATGTGTATGAATTATGTTTAAGGAATATCCCATTAAAAAAACAAAACCCCTACAAGCTTCCGTGGTACACGCATGAGCTTAAAAAACTTAAGAATCAGCTTAACAAGTTCTATAAAAAGTATGTAAAATCTAAAAATCAGCTTAATTTTGACAAGTATCAGCAGTCTTTAGAGAAATTCAATGGCCTTAATAAGTTTCTTTATGGAAGTTACATACCTAGAATTGAATCGAGCATTAAATCGAATTAATTAATTAATTAATTGCCTTCTGGCAATACATCAAATCCAATAAGTCATGCGGGGGTGTACCATCGGCAGTTTGTCTTGGTGAAAAATTTGCAAGTTCACCTCTAGATATAGTAAATTTATTTGCCGATTTCTTTAAATCAAATTTTGTTCATGATGATTATAATGATCCTTACACGTTTTATCAGAGAGATCAGCCTACAGCATTAAATTTTGGTTCCCTAAGGTTAACTTCTGATGACATAATCAGTGGTATCAAGAGCTTAAAACATTCCACTCGGACATATGTGGATGGACTTTGTCCTGTCTTCCTTAAAAAATGTCCAGCTATTGTAGTGCCTCTGAAATTTGTTTTTAACAAATCATTAAGTTCAGGAGTTTTTGTCGATGACTGGAAAGTAACAGAGATTACATTACTCCCATTTTCAAAAGCGGTAAAAAGAATAACGTTGCTAATTATAGGCCAATCTCCAAGCTTTCTACTATCGCAAAGCTATTTGAGGGGATTGTTAAGGAAAAGATGTATTTTGCCGTAAAAAGCTTAATTTAACCTAACCAGTATGGGCTTGTGGCTGGGCGGTCTACGCTCACTAATCTTGCCGTTTTTTGGGGAATACTGCATTGATGCGTTCTCTGCTGGGCTCCAAGTAGACTGCATATACACCGACTTTGCCACAGCCTTCGACAAGGTGTCCCATACTATTTTATTACGCAAATTAGTGTTGCTCGGATTTCACTCTGTTTTTCTTAAATGGTTGCACTCATACTTAAGCAACAGGTGCTGTGTGGTCTCGTGTGAGGGTGCTTCCTCCAATCCCATCGTAGCCTTCTCGGGCGTGCCCGAAGTTAGTATTTTAGGACCTTTACTTTTTGTTCTTTTTATCAATGATATATGTAGTTGTTTTTCATCCTCACTGTTTTTGCTATATGCTGACGACCTGAAAATTTTTTCCGCGGTCAAAGAATATGAAGACGCATTACGGCTTCAAGAAGAAGTTAATAAATTATATCTGTGGTGTCGTGGATCTCGTCTCTATTTTAATATTAATAAGTGTTACCACCTAACGTACTCCAAAGTTCGAAACGTGATTCCCACATCATATAGTATTTCTGGTACCGTCCTTCAGGCAGTGGATGAGATTAAAGACCTAGGTGTGATTTTTGATTGCTCGTTTACCTTTAATAAGTACATTGACTTCATTATATCCAAATCATATGCTGCTCTGGGATTTGTGCGCCGAAATAGCTCCAACTTTTCTGATCCCTACACTCTGAAATTGCTGTACACATCATTCGTTCGCTCTAAGCTTGCATATGCGGCCTTTATCTGGAGACCGCATCAAAAATTTGCTATTGATAGAATCGAGCGTATTCTAAAGCTCTTTCTAAAATATGCCCTTAGTTCCTTAAAATTCTCAGATCCCATCCCTTCCTACCATTCCCGTCTCCTCTTACTTAATCTAAAGTCCCTTGAGGCCAGAAGGACTGTTCTATCTCTTTCTTTTGTGTTTGGGGTGATTAATGTAATGGGAGTTATCATAGGCCCTCTAACCCACATAATAAATCATTGTTTTACAACTTCTTTTTTTCCCAGCAATTTGGAAAAAAGCTATTATACTGGCAGTTGCGAAAAAGATGAATGCTTGCAGTTTGAGTGACTATAGGCCTATAAGCATATTGCCTGCCTGCTCTAAGGCTTGTGAAAGCTTGTGGCGAAACAAATTTCGGCATTCGTGCAAAAGAAAAATCTACTCTCCTCATTACAATCCGGGTTCAGGCAAAATCATAGTTGCTCGACTGCAATGACTAAAATACTCGATGATATAAGAACTAACTTTGACAATGGTGACTTGACTCTTCTCTGTTTACTAGACTTCTGGAAAGCTTTCGACTCTGTGGATCATAACTTGCTCTGTCTTAAGCTGGAACATTATTTTGGTTTCAGTAGAAGTTCAATAAAACTCATGATCAGCTACCTTAAGGATAGAACACAGAACGTCAAGTCAAGTAATTCAATTTCAAATTCAAGATATGTAAATACAGGTGTCCCACAAGGTTTTGTCCTTGGTCCGCTTTTATTCAGTCTCTTTGTCAATGATGTTTTTTCTAAGTGTCAGTATGTGAATGTGCATGCGTATGCTGACGACGTACGATTGTATTTGTCGTATTGGTCTAGTTGAAGATTTATGTTTCAAAATAAACAGTAGGGCTATTCGCAATTCGGTGCATAAGAGCTGACAAATTTATGCAATTGCAGAAATATGCCATGGATTGTGAGCGGCCTTTATTAAACTGTCATGGTAAAGCTTTTGCAAAACAATTTTTGTGCATCAGCTTTGGTTTTGTTTATGAATGCAATGCATAGCATTTTTATGCTATGGATTTACGGTATTGCAAATTTGCCAAGCCATGACAAATGCAAATGCGTGTATTTTGTTTGTGTATTGCAAATAATTTGCAATACAAATTTGCAATGCAATGATGCTAGACCATTTGCACCGGATCGCGAATAGCCCTAGTGACTTGTCTGCAATATCTGCTTGAGCTAGTGATAACTCTTTGTGTTTAAATGTGTCAAAGTCATACGTCTTGCCTATATATAACAATGTAGTATATGTTGAAAATATTCCCAAATTGTGGATAGGTTCTAGTTCGCTAAGTTTTACGGAAAAGGTAAACAATTTAGGTTTCATTGTTAATACAAAACTTACGTGTACTGACCATGTAAATAAGATGGTAGGAAACGTGTATGCCATACTGCGCAAATTAAGGGT
>NW_023458555.1:102394836-102417146 GCF_013731165.1 Rhagoletis pomonella | reverse complement strand
AAAAAAGAAGAAGAATAAGAATATATGTAATGCGAATATTTACTGTGCCAAAACTTTTGTTCGACACTGTACATATAAAAAAAATACATGCAGTAACTTCTCCCGTTACAATAGTAAAAAATATGTAATTTGCTTTGTAGTGCAATCTTGCGGTTCTTTAAATAAAAAATAGATATCAGAAATTAATTTTTCGTATCAATAAACTCCCAAGCACAGGTTTGTATTAAAAAAAATACAGCCGTAACACTTTATTAAATATTAATCTGCATATTTTATTAATTCGTCGGAATATTTTTTTTATGTATGTTACCGGATAACTTGGGACTACGTTATCCGTTTTCTACAATTCTTTTTTAAAGGAAAGGTGGTTCCTCAGAGGTAGTTTCCTGCTAACTGAATGTAGATCCGATAATTGGGCCATAAAGAAAATAACGGTACTCTTAAATTTGTATATGAGAATTGAAGTCGGTTTTGTTTGTTGTTTAAAATTTACTCCAGTGTCCACAGCTTCTATAAAAGAGTCGTAGGCCTTATTTTTTTGTTAGTTCAATTGTGGAACATTTGTATGAACTGCTTCGGCTAATACTTCGGCTTTTGTTCTCTTTTTATATCGAGGCTAAGTGCATTGTTCGATGGGGTGATATCATTGCCAAACATGATAGTACTTTGTTTGCCATCAATTAACACTAACTTGACGGAGTTACAGTATTCTACATTGATGCGAGCCTCAAAAGCTTTGAATAATAATCGCGAGTATGGCTTTTAGTTTTTACCGCTCAGGTAGGTGACAGGCGTATAGAAAATATTTCTTAATCAATAATTTTTCAAATACTTTTCGTTTGATACCTATATTATTATACATACTTTATCTTATTAACTTTATTGAATTAAATTTTCGAAATTGGTGGCAACTCGACTCAAAAATATTTTCAGTAGTAAGCCTTCTTAAACCTTTTTAATTTGATACCCATATTGCAATATTTAATTTATCTTACCAATTTAATTTAATTAAATTTTGAAACAGGTGGCAACCCCCTCAAAAATATTTTCGCCTGTAAGCCTTCATAACCTCTTTCTTTTGACACCCATATTGCAATATCTAATTTATGTCATTAATTTACTTATACTGAAATTTTTAAACAGGTGCCAACTCTCTATTTTTTTCTCGTTTTAACCATCCGGATATTATAAAAAACAAACCAAAAAAATAAAAATATTCTAATCGGTCAAGCCGTTTTCGAGTCTTAGCGAGGCTAACGGACAGCAATTCATTTTTGTATATAAGATATCTTCTTTTAAAAATGCGCAGTCTCGAAATTGACTTTAGAGCTATGGTCTGGAGGAATTTTTTTCTTAGAATTTTGTGAAGAATCCGAATATGCTAGGAACAATGTCGAAAAAATCAATCCATACAAATTGACCTGCCCTAATATACATGTATGTATGTATGTATATGTGCGACTGATAATTTTTCACTTGTGTGCTTAAGGAATTTATGTACATAAGTACAGTATGTAAAGAAATCTCTAATTTGATATCATACATTTACAGACCTGTGGCAGGAGTAAGCAAGGGGCGCAAAACTTGCAAATCAGTTTGCAGTTTTTTTACGTTAAATTTCCACAGTTCGTGTATTGACATGATTTAGATGCCGGCTCAACTCTACACTTTTATTTTATTTATTTATTTTTTTAATAATATTTTTAGTTGCACCGCGTGTCAATTTTAGTTTGTTCTGAGGTTTTTTTTTTCTGAATCACGTTTTGCATGCAAGTTTAATTCGCTAATATTGGCCGGTGAGAGTGACCCACTCGCCGCCCGAAATCACGAGTGAGTGATCGCGGTGCCAATTAACTAAATTCATTGAACCTCTCCTTAGGAGGTGGATGCTAAATTTATATGTATGTATATAGGTACGCTGTTGATGACATTTCCCACAGGTTCTCTACGTATGCTGGTACCAACATCGCTGGAGTGACCAGGTGAGTGTGTTTTTGTTATTTTTGCTACTTCTTTCCCCGTTATATTCGAAAAAAAGTACTCCACATACATATATATTCAGTTGTAATTATTTATTTTGTTTTCTTCTGGTAACTATATATGTGTGTATAAACATACATATATAGGTTTAAATATATACAACGAGCTTATCATAGGGTCGCGGTAATACAAATTAATGTTTTCACTAGTTGAATTGTGGTAGGTCATTAAATAATAATTTTGGTTAGGTCGGTTGGTTTTTTTTAGTTACTTTTGCTTTATTTGAATCTACAAGTAATTTCGAATACGATAGTATTTGTAGCGTTATTTTTCTTAGTTTATTTTTCATGCGCTTTACTTGAGCTTATTTTCTAGGTTAATTCAATGAACTAATTAAAGGTGACTTATATTTTATTAGATTAAGGGAATACATACTAAATAAAATTTTGTGTGTACAAGATGAATCTAAGTGGTTGAGACGGATGTAATGGCAGTAATGAGGGGTTAAACTACAAGTTTTTGGTGTGGGTGTTGCACTTGTGCAACAGAGGGGACGTGGGAGTGATGACTGGGTGAAGTGGCGGACTTTGGATAACTGACTGCCGACAGACGAACTGAAGCCAGGTAAGGGGGCATCGCTCGGTGTTAGGAGTCAAATCGGTGCCCAAGGATTCACGCAGGACTGCGTTGAAGTGGGTGGGAGACTCAATCTGACTGGACAGACACTTTTTTTCTCTTCATTGTTTTTCGGTTTCCCTTTCTTTTCACACAGGCATGATACAAACTTTTTTTTTGTTGGTGTAACTGGTAGCGAAGCTGGTGAAGACAACCCAACCCCCCCCAACCGACTAGCTATGCCAGGGCACGCTAGCATGCCTGCTTGCCACTTCGCTTTGCAACAAACACACGGTTACACAACAATCAATGAAGGTATTGGCCCAATGCACGCTTGCTTTGCTTACTTTAGTTTGCTTTGCTTTACTTTGAAGGCTTTTATGGCCTAATGGTAGCTTTGAACGCTGTCATAGTAGTCAGCTGATTTTCAATGCGCGCAAATATACCCGCCATTCTTTGTTGTGCCAGCAAGTATAATTGTGAATTTTAGTTAAAATATATGTTATTAAACAATTATTTGTTACTAAGAACATTATTTTTTACAGATACCTTGCTTTTTTATCGTTCCGGTTTTGGTGAAGCTGCATTTGGCTGCGCCACTCACCACCCGTGTTTATAAGACGTAATATTCAATTGGAGGTAAAAGAGTTTATATTAAACAATTATTTGTTGCTAACAACATTATTTTTTTTCAGATACCTTGCTTTTTATCGTTCCGGCCACCAGATTCGTTGGTTTTCATAAAGTTTCATTTGGCAGTACAAAATGTTGACTCGAAATGCTGAACAAGTTTTGAGAATTTTCCTAATTTTAGCGAAAATGCGTAAATTAAAAGTGCGATTAAAACAGAAGCGCCGATTTTGGGTTCGGAAATTGTACTTAGAGCGACACAAATATGGATTGTTTGAAAGTTCATTAAGAAACTTGGCTGCAGATGAGGAGCAGTTTAACAAGACATTAAGAATGCCCTTTTCGTTATTTAATGTGCTGCACGAATTTCTGGAGGCTTCGCTGACCAAATATTCAATCAGAACACCAATATCGAGCCGCTGCAGACTATTTATAACCCTGATGTAAGAGAAAATCGGTTTTACTTAATAGTATACGTATAATTTTCCATATATGTATCTGGTTTTATTTTTTTGTTGCAGATATTTGGCTCACGGTGGCACTCGGCAATTCCACACAATAGTTCACAGGATCGGCCTGACGACTTTCAGGAAGATTACGTTGGAGACATGTATGACCATATGGGATCTGTTAGCTGACCTGTATGTGGCGACCCCGTCAGAAACGGAATGGGGACGTATTTCCAATGAGTTCAAGTCGCTGTGGAATATGCCCAACTGCGTTGGTTCCATCGACGGAAAGCACATTAATATTACCTGTCCAGCGAATTCAGGGTCGATGTACTATAATTACAAAGGCAATTATAGTATCGTGCTTTTGGCCGTATGTGATGCCAATTATACCTTTACCTGCGTTGCCATCGGAGCATATGGAAGTCAAAGCGATGGCGGTGTCTACCACTTTTCAAAACTGGCAGATGCTATTGAAAATGATAGGCTCGGCCTTCCACATGATCAGCCTCTGCCAGGAGAAACCGAGCCATTTCCACATTATTTAGTAGGAGATGCTGCTTTTCCCTTACGGCGTTATTTAATGCGACCATATCCGGGTAGAGGTATTCCAGAAGAGCAAGAGTATTTCAATAAAAGACTCTCTCGTGCAAGAAGAGTTATAGAAAACGCATTTGGAATACTCACTTCTTAGTCTTTTAAGTAATATGTTTCTTTTTAAGGTACTTAAGTATTGCCTATTTATAAAACAAAAGTTGTTACAAACAGTCTATTTTAAATAATAGGGCTGTTCAGGATCTTGTCCATAGGATCTTGCATTTACATATTTCAGTGCATTTTCACAACGAAACATGCTCAATGTAAAAATTATAAAAATTGAATTTAGGAAATTTAAAAATTTAAATGACATCCAGTTTGATTTCAATTTTGCGAACTTAATATGTAATCTAATTTAATATGTAATCGAATTTAATATGCAATCTCACCGAAAATGCTTGCTACAATTTCATTGTTTCTAATCAAACACAATTGTACAATTTTTTATAAAAAAAATATCCAGGTTATTTATTTAAATGTCTCGTAACCGCGTAAGCCTCGTAAACTTGCATCGAAAACCACGCGTTTGGAATAATATCCTGAATATTTTCTTAAAAAAAATGTACAATTGTGTTTGATTAGAAACAATGAAATTATAGCAAGCATTTTCTGTGAGATTGCATATTAAATTCGATTACATATTTAATTCGCAAAATCAAAATCAGATTTCATACTAAATTAGATTACATATAAAGTTCGCAAAATTGAATTCAAACTGGATGTCATTTAAATTTTTAAATTTCGTAAATTCAATTTTTATAATTTTTATATTGAGTATAGACGTATTGAAGTACGTCCATTTGAAAATCTAGGCGGCTCTCTTCTGGGACCTTCTCAAACACTTCGCCAATCGCACCCAAGAAATTGTTGTGTGTTTTTTTTTGACTATCCACAAACTGACTTACTTCGTTGACTAGATCGTTAAAGGCGGCGTTCTCATCGTTTTTTTTCTTTTGTCTCTTAGCCGGCGTTGGGGCAGTGGTTTCTTGCTCTTCTATTATAATGTTCCCACTCTCGCCTATTTGGAATCCAAAGGAAGTATCCAGTATATCTGGTTCTTGTCCGAGAACTTCTGGCGTTTGGGAGACGATGTTTGTTGTTGTCCTTAAAATATGTACATATAAATTACAATTTAAAATATAAATACTTGTTGTACAAATGTAAAGTACACTTACTGTCTGGGCGTGACCGTGTCTTTCAAAAACAACATAGCTTCGTAATATGGCCAAGCTCGTCTAAACGACGCAGCACTTCCGCTAGGTTGTTGATCAACCTTCAATTCTATTCCATATCGGTCTCTTAACGATTTCCATCGCTTTCGGCAGTTTTCCTCTGTAAAGTAAAAATATAGTATTCGTCACAAATTTGTTATAATTTGGTTCGTCCTATTACAAAACTGCTATATGTTTGAAAAACTCTATACTAACCAGGATGTCCCACAGCAGCAGCTACATTTCGCCAAGCCAAATCTTTCTTCACCCGATCGCGGTAACTAAGCTGTCGTTTGTCCCACAAGCAGTTGTGTTTTTCAATCTCTGCTATAAGTTTTTCTTCGAACATCTTGCACTAAAGCTTCCGATATACCAACCAACACACAAGAATCGGATAATACAGCAGCCGGAACGATAAAAAAGTAAGGTATCTGTAAAAAATATTGTTGTTAGCAACAAATAATATTATTAATAACAAATAATTGTTTAATATAAACTCTTTTACCTCCAGTTGAATATTACGCCTTATAAACATGGGGGGAAGTGGCACAGGCAAATGAAACTTTATGAAAACCAACGAATCTGGTGGCCGGAACGATAAAAAGCAAGGTATCTGAAAAAAATAATGTTGTTAGCAACAAATAATTGTTTAATATAAACTCTTTTACCTCCAGTTGAATATTACGCCTTATAAACACGGGTGGAAGTGGCACAGGCAAATGAAACTTTATGAAAACCAACGAATCTGGTGGCCGGAACGATAAAAAGCAAGGTGTCTGAAAAAATAATGTTGTTAGCAACAAATAATTGTTTAATATAAATTATTTTACCTAAAATTTATGAAGAACGCGATAAAAACTGCACACAAGCAAAATCGACGCGAAAAATAGAGATTTCGGCTAATCGATACTTTAAAGCGCTTCAAGCAAGTGAAGTAAAGCTGCCACTAGGCCAACTTTCATACATTTTAGTAGATTTTAAAAATTGTTTGACAGTTCTCAAAGCCAAGCAAGCAAAGCAAGCGTGCATTGGGCCAATACCTTGACTCATTTCGTTGCACTTAAAGCATTTAAACTGCTTTTGCGAACACGTGAGCTTTGTCGCCACACTTAAAACACCTATCGACCAATTCCGCTTTTGGTTTTACACCTGAGCTGCCTTAATTTTAGCTGTATCGTTTGATTCTACTTTACCTAGAGCTACATTGGACCTGCGTATCTTTTCATAAATCGCCACTTATTCTTTTAAATGCTTGATACAACACAGTCTTGCTAAATTTATAATCTAGAATTCCCTCTATGAAATAATCTATAATGCTTGACTCCTCCAAATTAATCTGTTTGCCTATCTCCATAATACTATACAAGTATTCTCGAAACGTTTTATTTGCGCTCCTACGTCGATTCTTCATCATTTTATGTACTTCCGACGAAGACAATTTACAACAAAATTGGTTAATTAGTGCAGTTTTTAAAGATGCCCAACTGAATAACTCAGCGAAAGGGGAGTATGTTTGAATGTATTTATATAAAAACATATCTATTGGACCAAAAAGTAGTGGGTAGGCACTGCGGCCATTGGTAATCAACTATTACCACCTCTGCATGGTTGTAAGTTTCAAAAACCCCGAAGTCTTCTGCCTTTTCCAAGTTGGATAAGGAAGCAAAGCGAATGGGTCTGGTGGTAAAGACGAAGTATCTCCTGTCATCAAACAAACAGTCTGCACATTCGCGCCTTGGCACCCACGCCACATTTGACAGTTATAATTTCGAGAAAGTAGAGAATTTAGTTTACTTGGCAACCAGCATTAACACCGATAATAATGTCAGCACGGAAATCCAACGCAGAATCACTCTTGCCAACAAGTGCTACTTTGGACTAAGTAGGAAATTCAGGAGTAAAGTCCTCTCTCGACGTACAAAAACCACACTCTATAAGTCACTCTTAAAATGAAACGTGCGGGTTGAAAAAATGCACAAGTGGTTTAATTAAGAGTTCAAAGCACAGTAAAGTAAGAGAATGTACAGAAGATGTGATACAAGTGAATATTATTAGGGTTGCTAGATTAATACTTTCTAACACCCTCACTTATTGAATTAATTAATCATGTTATATAAAAAACTCAACTAAATTTAAGTAGTAAATTCGTGATTATTAATAACAATACCAGTTTTAATTCCCATTCCATCGACACAAAATAAGATCTTGTTTTTGGGTACCGCCTTCGTTAAACAATCAGCTATCATTCCCTCCGACGATATGAATCGAACGTCTATGGTTCCTGATTTAATGTGGTCGCGTATAAAATGGTAACGCACATCTATATGTTTAGATCTTGGCCGAAATGAGTCCGTTTCTGCTAAAGCCAAGGCAGACTGGTTGTCACAAAACACTTGTATAGCGTTCTGATCAATAGATTCGTCAAATTGTTTTCCGAATTGCCTTAACCATATCGCCTCCTGAACAGAAGATGACATAGCCATATATTCTGCCCCAGTTGTGGACAACGCCACTGTCGGTTACCTTTTGCTACCCCAAGATATAGCGCCACCAGATAACGTGAATACATATCCACTGCAAGACCGGCGTTTATCAATATCGGAAGCCCAGTCAGCGTCTGAGTAGCCCACGAGATTTTCGGATCTGCAGAAAGATAGTTTATAATTAGTAGTACCTCTAATATACCTAAAAATGCGCTTAACAGCGGCCCAATGACTTTTCGAATGCTTAGCGTTGAATCGACTAACATCGTTGACTGCAAACGCGATATCGGGACATGTACCCTGAGCCAAATACAACAAGCATCCTACCGCCTCTTGGTAAGGTACATTTACCAACTCCTCTTTGCAGATCTCGGCCGATAGCTTTTGGTGAACATCGCTCGGCGTGGACACAGGTTTCGAATTTTCCATACCAAACCTGTTTAGAATCTCATTTGCGTATTTCTGTTGGTCTAAATAAATTCCGTTATCATTATATGTGATATGAAATCCGATGCAGCTTTTGGCCACACCTAAATGTTTCATTTTAAATCTTGTCGTCAACTGCTTTACAAATTCGTCGCGAACTAAAGGGTCATCCCAAAACACCAAAATATCATCTACATAAATGGCGAGTATCAATTTCACGTCCCGTTTAAAAAAGACACATGAATCGGCTTTAGATCTCTGTAAGCCCAAAGATTGCAAAGTTTTGTCAAGCAAAATATTCCACTCTCTGCCACTCTGTTTTAGTCCATAAACAGCTTTTTGATGTTTGCACATTTGACCACTGTATTCACCGCAGCCGTCGGGGAGCTCCATGAAAATGTCTTCAGATAATTTGCTTTGTAAGTAGGCAGTAACAGCATCTAGCTGATCAATTTTTAGACCCAATTTGACGGCTAGGGCTATCAAGTATCGAATCGACGTATATCGCACCACAGGCGAGAAAGTCTGATGATAGTCGATGCCGAACTGCTGTGAGCAACCTTTAGCCACTAAGCGAGCTTTATGCCGGATTATAACATTATTTTCGTCGCGCTTAGTTTGGAAAACCCATCTTGATTTTATTGGTTTACGATCAGTAGGAAGTTCGCAAATTCTCCATGTCTCATTTTCCACAAGAGATCTTATCTCAGACTGCATGGCTGATTTCCAACTCTCCCAATCTACACTACGCATAGCTTCTTCTACTGTTTGCGGGTCGTTGGAAATTTCATGCAATGTCGCAAGGTGACTGACATACCCTTGAATAGAAAAATCACGTTTTACTGCATTTCTTGATGATTTCCTTAGTGATTGAGGTAACGAAATGTTTGCATCAGGAACGTAAGTTTTATCAGTAACATCGTTGAGTGTTTCCTCGACTGAGTCATTCGCACAATAAACGTCATCAGCGCTTTCATTATTTTCCAATCCCCTCACTGAAACTGGTTCTTGATCAGCGATTGGTGCAAACGAAACAGTTCTCGGCTCGCTCTCCACAAAAACAACGTCACGACTGATTACAATTTTGTTTGTTTCTGGATCAATACAACGATACCCTTTTGTGAAGTTACTATAACCGACGAAAATCATCTTTTGTGCTTTTCGATCCCACTTACGCCGACGTTGCTTTGGTATATGGACCATGATGGCAGATCCAAAAATACGCATATCACCTAAATAGACATTAACACCTGACCATAGTTTTTCTGGGATTTCCCCATTCAATGCCGAGCAAGGTGAACGATTTATTATATACACCGCAGTGTTCACAGCTTCGGCCCAATACATTTTACTAAGGTTGGCATCAAACAACATGCACTTAGCACGTTCTAGAATTGTCTGGTTATATCTCTCAGCAACCCCGTTTTGCTGGGGTGTGTACAATGCCAGATTTGCGACAGACCGATTCAAACTGTTCACCCACGTATTCTGTCCCATTATCAGTACGTATAACTTTAATTCTCTTACCGCATTGTTTCTCGACTAGTATTTTAAACTCCTTAAAATAATCAGCAACATCGGATTTACTTTTCAGGAGAAATACGAAGACTTTGCGGGAGTAGTCATCTACGAGTGAGAGAAAATACTTCGCACCACCAAAAGACATTGTCTCCATCGGCACACATATATCAGAGTGAATAAGCTGTAATAAATCCGAACTGCGGTTGCCAACATGCTTAAATGGCAGCCGTGATTGTTTTCCCTCGCAGCAAGCCGCACACCCCGCCAACTCACTTGCGTCGCCACTGAAGTACAGATTACTGTTTTTCTGATTTTTTAACTTGCATAGATCTGCGTAGTTTAAATGGCCTAAGCGGCAATGCCACGTCATTACACTAACATTTGCTTTTGCCAGCATGCAAGAGATCGGTTGAGTACGAAGTTTATATACGCCCGAAAAAACTTTAACGTTGGCTATCAACTCTCCATTTTGACTAATTATTTGACAGCTGCCCTTGTTGAATGCGATTTGGTTCCCATTAATGCTCTGTAATGCACTCATGAAGGTCCCACATCTCCAAAATGCTTTCCATTGCGAACCGCCACGTATGGAAATTTTCACTTCCGCGCAGCTTCTCAACCACTTGTAACGAAGCTTCGGCCATTGCCATTTTTACCCTCTTAACAACGAATGTTTTTTTTTTTACTACGCTCGAAATTTTACTTTAAAACAAATTAGCAAAGTATGCTTTTGTTATTGAAGTTTTAATCGACTTTATACAGACACGTGGGCAGGGCCCATAACCTCTTAAAATGAAAAGAGCACAAGTGGTTTAATTAAGAGTTCAAAGCATAGTCAAGTAAGTGAATGTACAGATGATGTGATACAAGTGAATATTATTAGGGTTGCCAGATTAATACTTTCTAACAGTCACTCATCATACCCGTGCTGGTATATGGCGCAGAAGCATGGACAATGACAACATCCGATGAAGCGGCTCTTGGAGTATTCGAGAGAAAGATTTTGCGGAAGATTTACGGGCCTTTACGCGCTGGCGACGGCAAGTACCGCAGACGATGGAAAGATGAGCTGTATGAGCTTTTCAACGACATGGATATAGTGCAGCGAATTAAAATACAGCGGCTCCGTTGGCTTGGTCATATTGTTCGTATGGACACCGAAGCTCCAGCTCTGAGAGTATGAAGAGGGAGGCCCCCACTGAGATGGAGAGACCAGGTTGAGAAGGACTTTGCTTCACTTTTCGTTTCCAATTGGCGCCAGTTGGCACAGAAAAAAACGACTGGCGTGCTTTGTTGAACTCGGCCAAAATCGCTTAGGCGGTTACAGCGCCAAATAAGAAGAATTTGAGAGGTGCATGTGCAAAAATATCATTAAATTAATAAAGTCAATTTTTGCACATGCAGCAGTAAATATCATGCATTTAGGCATCTAATGTTAGCAGTCGCGCCTAAACATAGAGCCCCCCCTAGACGACTTGGTCGTCTAGTGAATGTGACATAGCCGCAAATATCCGGCTCGAAGGACCACGAATAACTCAGCGAAAAGGGAGACCAGTATGTTTGTTTATTCTTCATATTTTATGTACGCTCATATTCTTAGATTTGCATTTGCATTCCCACTACAGCCGGTTCAACGTACCGGATTGACTCGGGTTTCACCCGACCAAGGGCTGTTGTTTCGGCGATCAAACCCCGTTTAGGTCGGCGAAGTATCTCAGAAATTGTTCGTCTATAGGGCTGGCATCGAGTCAAACCCAGACCAGAAACCTACACCTGCTGTGTATGCCAGAGACGACTACACCACAACTCCACCTCAGTCAACTACACTGCTTGCGAGGGGTGGAGTCACCTCAGAGTCTGCTTAGGATTGCAGAGACATCGGCAGTGGACCACGTCGTTTTGTGGCCCCCTGCTACTTAAATAGAGCAGCCTCCACGGCTAACCCCAGTCCACCTGAGCAGCTCCACACAAACACCACAACATAACAACACAATAGACCGCGACAGACCACAGAACATACAAAACACCTGCCTTGACTGGTGCCACTTTAGGCCATGTTGAGGTCCGCGCACCACGCGAGATTGGACGAGAAACTTCGAGGGCCCGTGTTGTGCTGCACGGCCGCAAACCCCAACTGCGACGCCACCCACTACCACCACAGGGCGGCACCCACCACAGCAGCGAGCACAGCCAATGGCGTCAAGGCCACACACATCTCTCACACTCCGCATTACTACACGTCTCCCGAACCACATGAAGCTCCTTCAGTTTAACTGTAACGGACTTCAGAGCAAGATCGAGGAGATAACCAACTTCATGGGAAGGCATGGTATATAGATAGCTGCGGTCCAAGAGACGAAGTTGCACAGCATTTCAACATTGTTGAACTGTGCCGGGTACAACGTGCACCGTCGAGATCGCGAGCGAGATAATGGTGGTGGCTTAGCGTTCATCACGCACCACACTGTGCAGTGTCGTCCTATTGAAGCAGACATCGACCGCAGGGATACCGCCCTAGAATGTCAGGGCATTGCTATCCGGTCAGGCGATGTTAAGCTCGAAATATTTAATGTGTACATACCCCCTTTCACCTGCTGCCCGGCATGATATCACCCTGATATAGGTGCGCTCCTCAGAGGTGAAAACCGTATGGTAGTAGGTGACTTTAATGCGCACCACGATCTTTGGTACTCAAGCCTGTCAAACTATCGTAGGGTGCTGACTTGGCTGAGCAGATAGACGATTCGACATTCTAAATAATGAACGACGACGCACCCACCAGGATTATGGGCAGCTGCTGCAGCTCGCCAGACATATCAATAGTCAGCGCTGGTCTGATAAACAGCATATCAGGGCGACCTATGCTGATTTTGGCATCAGACCATCTGTCCATAGTCATCTCGATCGATAAATCAACCGACTTTGCTTCCGCCGAGCACCGAACCTATATCAACTTCTCTAAAGCTGATTGAAATGGCTTCGCGGAATTTACTGAAAACACCTTCGCCGCGGTCCCCACACCAACCGACGTCCATCTTGGTGAACGTAAGTTCCGCAGGGCTTTCACCGCTGCTGCAGCTCGCTTCGTTCCCGCAGTATGCATAACGGACCCTCGTCCAAATTTCCCTGCCGAAGCGGCTGTTCTAGCCAATTAGCGTGACAGCCTTCGTCAGGTCGATCCCGGAGATCCCCGTATCAGGGATCTCAACGCGGAGAAGTGGGAAGAGCATCTGAAGACCTGTAACTTCACCTATGGTGTGAGTAAGCTTTGGTCAACCGTGAGGTCATTGTCCAATCCGATGAAGCTATTTTAGCCAGCAGTTCATACTGCATCCTCCGGTGGACAAAGCCAAGCGTCGAGCGACCTGAAGGCTGCACAAACTGCCAACCACTTGTGGCCCCTTTGCTTTCACTTGTGGTGAAGTTCAGGTGGTTCGGGAAGGCGAAAGTCTCCAAAGCCATGGGTCCCGACATAATATGCATGCTGACGCTGAAAAATTTGGGTCCTCCGGGAGTAGCGTATCTAACGGAGGTCCTCAATTTGTCAATGGCCAATGGCAATGGAATGGGGAGAGTGGTCCCACTGCCCAAACAGGGGAAACCAGCCAACAAAGGAGATTCGTATCGGCCAATGACACTCCTTTCCCCGGTAGCGAAGACACTTGAGGTCTTGCTGATCCCGTATTTCACGAACCACCTGACCCCAGCGTAGCATCAGCATGGTTTCCGTAAAGTGCACAGTACAACAACAGTACTTAACGCCATAAAGACTCAGATAACTCGTGGCCTTTACCGTAACCGTCCCTGTGAGAGAACGATTCTAGTAGCGTTGGACCTGTCAAAGGCGTTTAATACTGTCAGCCATTCCACGCTACTAGAAGATATAGAGGTTTCCTCTCTCCCACAGAGGCTCAGACGCTGGTCGGCAAATTATCTGAGTGGTCGACACTCGTCGGTAATGTTTAGAGACAAATCGAGCAAACTCAGGAAAATAAAACAGGGGTTTCCACAGGGTGGTGTCCTTTCCCCGCTACTATTTAACTTGTATATTTCAAAGCTCCCTCAACGACCAGAGGGAGTCTCGATTGTCTCTTACGCCGACGATTGCTTGATCATGGCGACTGGGAATGGAATTGATGACTTTTGTTCGAAAGTAAACTGGTATCTCTCTGAGCTTTCTCGCTTCTTCACAGCAAAGTGCCTAGCCCTCTCCCCTACGAAATCCTCTGCGACCTTGTTCACCACCTGGAAGAAGGAGGTCAGGCTACCGCTGGGAATTCACGTTGATGATACACCAATTCCGACGGTGAATCATAATAATAGATTGGCGCTTACACATATGTTAGTGTTTGGCCGACCTTCTCCTCCGGTTTGTGGCGTACGCCTTGATGTTGTCACACAAAGCGGAGTCACCTACAGTTTTACGCCGACTCCGAACGGCGATTGTATTTTTATGTGAAGCTGTTTTTCATGGCAGAAATACACTCGGAGGTTTGCCATTGCCTGCCGAGGGACGACCGCTGTTACGAAAAAACCTTTTTTCTATATTTTTTGTGCTGTATGGAATAAACGAGTAGATAAAAAATATATAACGGTAAAACTGGCACATACATAAATATATGAAAGAATGCACTCAGGCGGCGCCTCTAGCCGTTGTGTGTCACAAATTTAAGTTATCGATGGAAATTTTTTTTTCGCTTCGATACAAAAATTTTAAACCAATGGTTTGCCTCTGCGGGAAGGCATTGCTGTTATTAAAAAGATTAAAAATAACGTATAATATATATATAAATATATATATATAATATAATATAAATAAATGAATAACGAAAAAAATAAATAAAATGACCAGTACGGATCTCTATTATTTGATAATATAAAGCAACACTTGATTGTCCATTGTAGTTTTTCAATCCTTGAAATAAACTGAATAAAAAACCTTAAACTGTACACTAAATTTTGCGAGCATATTTGCAAGCATATTTACCAATATTTTAGTGCTTATCTAAGCGCTTAAAATGTATTTTTTCTTGCTTATTTTCTTCGGCCCTGTTATAAGAGTTTAATACACTATATTATATAGAAAAAGAGTACTTACTCTTCAGTTTTGTGCAAGTGAGCAGCTATTAAACTTTTGGTGTTATTCGGCTGCACACACAAGTATTTTCTGAAGGTCTGAAGTCGGCTTTTTATGGACGAGAGAGAGAAGGGAGTAACTTAGACAGTCTGCTCTCCTTCTCTGCACATGCAACCGCTATTGTCAATAAAGTACAGAGCCGCATCATGGTCCCCAAGTCGCTAGCCGGCAGTATTAGGGGGAAAGGCAAAGGAACGTTGCTGGCAACATACAAGACAATAGGCCGGCCGGTTTTAAATTACGCAGCACCAGTTTGGTCGCCGGGGACTAGTAGGACGCAGTGGACGAAGCTGCAGACGACTCAAAACACTGCACTTAGGACAGCGACTGGATGCCTTCTGATGTCGCCAGAACACCACCTGCATGACGAGGCAGTTTCTGGTTGGGAGCCACAGACGTGGTCGCCCAAACAGAAAGCTGCTTGCAGAGGAGCCCTCACCTAGGCATGTCAGGAGGCATCTCTACGAACTGACGGACGAAGTCCAGAGGTTCATTAAGCAACCTCTGGACCCGTCAGCATACCGACAGGCCCTGAACGGCATTCTCAGGGAGTCAGTCTCGAGTTATGTAGACTCCAGACCTGTGAATGCCGTTCTAGGCACACAACCACCGGACATCGACGAGACGGAGCTTCATCTGCCTCGCGGGACAAGAACCACAATAGCCCAACTTCGCTCTGGCTACTGCAGAAGGTTAAACTCATACCTGAGCAGACTAAACGCGGATGTGCCAAATGAGTGTCCGGCATGCGGAGAGACCCCTCACGACTCGAAACATCTCTTCGCATGCTCGGAAAACCCGACAAACCTAACGCCTTTGTCCTTGTGGACCGACCCTATTGAGGCTGCACGCTTCTTAGGGCTAGCGTTAGTGGAACTTGACGACAACGACTGCGATATTAACCGATCTGGCCGGGGTTATTGTAGCCGCTACAACAACAACAACAACAACAACCAGTATGTTTGCATGTATTTATATAAAAAATATTTGTTTAACCAAAAAATACCCAGCACTGTGGCCAATGGTAATTAACTATTACCACCTCTGCATGGTTGTAGGCCAGTAATGGGATGCTAGTTTGCTAGCCGCTCTACTCTTGCGCTGCCCTCGTTTGCTTACTCGCTCGCTGGCTGCTCAGCGCGTGCACTCGTACTTAACTAGTGCTCGTTTGCAAACAGCCTCGCCTCTTGCTCGTAAGTTCCGCAAGCTCGGAGCAAATCCGAACCCTGAACTCGTAGCTCAAAGAACATGGAGTTCAAAATCGAAACAAATGAAAGAAAATAATACTCCTCGCCCCAGAGGAATTGGTGATACAAATGAAAAAAAGGAACAGTGATCGACTAAAATAATTGAGCAATTAAATATATTCATTGTTAAGAGTAAATTTTACAACTCTCAAAAAAAATTGTTGCGATTATGCTAAATACTGAAAATCTTATAAACTATGCGAAATTTGAAAAAACCGTTGAAAGAGGTTGTTTGTGTTTTCATTGGCTGCACATTTTTACAACCGTCATCAGTTTCACGGTGTCCTTGAACCAGATTAAACTGAAGCGGTCTGGAACGATGTAATTTCCTATTAGACTATTTTTGGGGGCTGTTCCCGAGTTCGAATATGTGTCGAGAGTCTATATAACTCGAGACTGCCTCTCTGTGAATGCCGCTCAAGGCCTGTCGGTTGTTTGATGACTGTAGGTTTTTGAAAAGGTATTTATTCTTAAATAAATTTAATTATTACAAGTTAACAAAACTTATTTTATTTTACGTTGTTAACAATTCGAGAAAAGTTTGAATAATAAAAATTTTCTATTTGATGTTTGAACTACAAAAATCACTTAAGTATAAATTTTTTTAAAATTACAAAGTTGAAATTAACACAGTACAATAAAAGACAATAACACAAATACAAACCCTACAATACTCCCCCTTCTAGAGAATTAATGTTATATAAATTAAAAGTAACTCGTTTCTTATTTGATGTTGGGTTATTCATTATATTAGTGTTTGTTTCTGGTATAAATTCTGTTTCAATGATTGCTGGTTTTAGTCTGCCTATCGGAATTGTTTTAACTTCATTATTTATTTCTACCATAAAATATTTCTTATCTTTTTCGATAACTTTGTATGGTGCTTCGTACGGTTGTTGTAATGAACATTTATTTATAGAACGAACGAAAACAAATTTGCAGGTTTGAAGATCCTTTGGAATATAAAAACAAGTGCTAGAATTTTGATGATGATTTAAATTTGAATTAGCATTTAGAAAATGTTCACGCAAACAATCTAAAATCTCAGTTGAAGAAAAGTTCTCCGCTGATGGAAAAACAAGTTCACCAGGAAAAACGTAAACTTTGCCCGAAAACCATTTCAGCAGGTGCAGCTGAAATATCTTCTTTATAAACAGATCGTAATCCCAAAAGTATTATCGGTAATCCTTCATACCACCTTCCAGTTCCATCTCTGGCCATAATAACAGCTTTTGATTGCCTATGAAATCTCTCAACCATACCATTGCCTTGCGGATGGTATGCAGATGTTGTAATATGATGACTACCTAGTAATTTAATTAGCTCTGAAAATAATTTGGATGTAAATTGACCTCGTCGTAATTTTTAATGGAACTCCAAATCGTGAAACATATCCAGTAAAAAAATTATTTGCAATCGTTGTAGCCGAAATATCTCTTAATGCATATGCCTCTGGCCTGCGAGTAAACCTATCAATTATCGTCAAAATATAACGACAGGCAAAGGACCTACAATATCTAAATGAATGTGCTCGAATCTTTTTTTTTGGTATTGGAATTTTACTCACTTGAGACTTTGTATGCCGATGAAATTTAGATTTTTGGCAACTGATACATTCTGTTGACCATGCATTAATTTCTCTATTCATATTGGAGCAAAAATACTTTTTGATGATTAATCGACGAGTAGCTTTGGTACCCGGATGCGCAATACCATGTAACTTATTAAATACTGTTTTTCGCAAACTATTTGGAACGAATGGTCTAGGATACTCTCCTGACGATTCGCACCAGATAATGAAATTTAAAAGAGGAATTTTTACTATCTGAAGATTTCGAAATGTTTGTCCAGATACAAGGTTGCTTAACTCATCTTGTTGTTGTTCACTTTGTAAAATTTTGAAATTAAGTTCTGAATTCTTTATTTCTTCAACTTCAAAACCTCGAGATAAAGTATCAGCCACAACGTTTGGTTCACCCTTAATGTACTGTATATCATTCGTAAATTGTGCAATAAACTCAAGATGCCTGGTTTGCCTTGGACTACGTTCAGTTTTGGAATTTAGAGCGAGTCAAATTAAATTAAATTAAATTAAATTAAATTTAAATAACTTGCTAAAAGTTCCCTGTCAAAAGCACTATATTTCATTACTGCTGAAGAGAGTTTCTTTGAAAAGAACGCAAGTGGTTCTCTTTAATGCATTCAAAAGCTTTAATGGATTTGTCATCTCAACTCAAAATTTTGTCTCGTTTTTTACTTGTTTTATTAATTAAATCTCAGCTAATTTTGAAATATATCTATGATAATAGTTAACCATACCAATAAACTTTTGTGCCTGTTTAATTGACTTTGGACGTTCAAAACTACGAAGAGCTATCACTTTTTCATCAGAGGGTCTAATTCCCGTCCCAGAAATATTATGTCCTAAAAAATCAACACTTGTAACACCGAAAGTACATTTACTGGGTTTGATATTTAACCCGTACTCTGTTAGGCGTTGGAAAAGTATGCGGAGATCTTTAAAATGCTGTTCTTCATTTTCACTTGCAACCAATAGATCATCAATATATGTAAAAACAAAATCTAAACCACTAACTACTTCATTAATAAATCTTTGAAAAGTTTGCGCTGAATTTCTTAGTCCGAAAGGCATTCGTATAAATTCAAACTTACCGAAAGGTGTCGTTATTGCAGTTTTATAGATATCCTCTTCTGCCATTGCAATGCAATTTGCAAATTGCATTGGAATTTGGATGTAGGCTCTCACCAAATCTAATTTCAAAAATGTATACTTATTTCTGAGATTCATGTTAATATCTTGAATATGAGGCAAATGATAACGGTCCGGTACAGTTACAACGTTAAGTCTCCGAAAATCACCACAAGGACGCGTCTTAAACCTAAATTTATATTTAAAATCTTTTTACCAAACGTTGAAATCGTTGAGCTGTTGGCTGCAGTAAGAATTATCAATCAACAAATTTAGTTTGTTTGTTTTATCAAATATAAATAGGCGACGCGTGGTAATGTCTAAATTTCCGTTGTTTGTCGCCACAACAACGGATGACTTTAGTTTGACGAATTTTTATTTTTAGAAAAAGCACAAGGCTCTTGACATTTCTGAGCCTTATCACCAAATTTGTAATGGTATCTACTAAACTCCTGCGCAATTCCATTTAAACGGCCTAACAAGACATCCGATCGCCGCGCAAATACTTTCCCTCCTTTACTCTCATCGTTCGGGTCAAGTGTTAGTAAGCATAAACCAGTTTCTGCAAGCGTACGTAAACTACCGATCAATAGCAAGACGCGTAGAGTATTTACTACTGCGAGTAAAAAGTATTTGACAGTAGAGTACTCTACTGGTAGTACTTGAGTATTTTCGAAGAAAACATACATTTGTGGTATCTGAATAAAACTAAGGACAGAATGTAGTGGAGCGATGACGAGAGGGACGAGCAAAACGTACTTACAACTAAAATGCTGATATACATACCTAGTACATATCGCACACCGTCTTCAAAAGAGTCACAACTCAAAATTTGGCATTTTTGAGATTATGCGCTCAAAATGTACGCAGAGCTTTTATTTACCTTTCAGCAAAATCTGGAGAAAATTTTTTTATAATTTGTTAAAAAAAAACCTAAGGTAAAGTAGCCCTTGCCCATATGATTATCATGTGCTAAGAAATAGTTTTTCGCATTTTCTGACAAACGTATTATTTTGAGTTGTGACTCTTTTGAAGACGGTGTGCGATAGATATGTATGTGCATAGATACATATATGCATAGGTACGTATGTGCATAGATACATATATAAGTGTCTGCATAAATTTTTTCTCGGCACTTGCTCTGTCGCTTCAGTGCAGCAAAACCAAGTTGTGGGGAAAACCCTGACGATATGCGTACAATTGAAACCATGGGTTTGAAGATAGCGCAAATTGATGTGAAAATTTCAATTTCATATTAAATATATTTATGTATGCATGTAAATATGTACATATGTAAAAATGTTCCATTCATACACCTCTAATTTTAGTATTTATTAAAAAAACTATGAAATTCAGAAACTATCTCTTGCATTTGGTTTCACTCAATACCGATTTGTGCTGTCGCACAGTGTTATCAAAAAAAAAAGCTATCAATGGGTAGGTTCAGAAGGCGCAGCAGTTGAGCGCAACCGTTGCTAAAAAAAAAATCAGTGATCGTTATGCGTATTCTGAACGACTTCATACATGTTGTCTCAAATGATCAGAAAAATATTACGATCATCTAACACGCAACTATTCAGTTGATCAGAAGTACGCAACAACGCGTTCAGAAGGTGCAATCGCACCAGTTACTGAGCTGTTGCGCCTTCTGAACGTGCCCAATGAAAATTCGTTTCTCTTGAAATCAACCCAGCCAGCAGATTAAAGTACTTTTTGCCGACAGTGCAGTTTTCGTACATTTTTCGTATCCGGAAACGTTCAGAAAACGAATTCGTTATTTGTTCATTCTTCGTATCCGAAAAATGTCATCATCTTATTTCAAAACAATAATTTTAAAATATTTGTTCAAACTGAACATTTGAAAACATGTGTACGTATTCGCCAGTAGCTGAGTGTGCAGAGAAGTGTGCTACTATTTGTTAGCTTTCAGGAGGTCCCAGGTTCGAATTCCGTCAGAAGCCACACATTAAAATTGAAATAATTGCTTAATCTTAAATTTGTTTTTTGTTGGGTTTCCTGTAACTATGAAAAAGTTTATGTGAAGTTCATAATGAAATCGTTTTCAACTCAAAAAAATTTCAGGAAAACAGCCGAAAGCGCATCCGTTTTACAACCATTTTCGATAGTTTTCTGCACATACGTTTCGGATGAACACTTTAGTGGGAGAATTGATCTGAAAAACGTCCGAAAACGGAATCGGAAAACGGATGAAACATCAGCTTTTTATACGAAATTGTTTCCATTTTCGGATACGTTTCCGGATATTTTGCTGGCTGGGAAGTTATATGGCTGCGTATGTATGTACATATATATACATATTTCGAAATTTTTTTTATTTGTAAAGGCTCTCAATAAAAACTAAAAATTCATATAAAATTACGCACAATAAATGGAAAATAAATTTGCTTCTATAAAAAATTTCTTAAATCAGTATGCAGCTCTTAAGAAAAAAATGCTCGTACATCGCGTCGCTACCATGTGCAACTCTCGAATTTGAAAATCGGCACTTTTCAAAATTTTGTTTTGCCACTAATAATTTTATTTCATTTATTATTATAAAGAAAATTAGTACAATAAGATCCCAAAGATCTTTTTTAGTACAATGGTAACTTAAAATTAAGACAAGAATAATAGCCTATATCTAAAAACATACACATTTGCAATTTATTAGATAGCCAACCGCAGCTGATAATGAGTTAATAAGTTAACGAAAATACGAGTACAAAACACTCCTAAAGTTGCTTTTATTTAGACTGTTGCGAATATGTCCTGGAACCGAGTTCGAATAGCATTGACGAAAAATAGTCTTGCAGACGCTAGATAATTGTACCTAGGTATAATCAGGTCAGTAAGGCGTGAAGACTTTGAGAAGGATAATTTTTCGTATAGATATCTAGGATCTTTATCCATCATTAGGCGAAATAAAAAAATACAATTTCTTGCTTTTAGGTATTCAAACATACTGCAGCCCAACAGTCGTGATTTCCAATCGGATATTCGCTCAAATTTCGATAGCCCAAAAACATATCGAGTAACATGATTGAATGCTACATCAATTTTATGGGAAGATTGAGAATCTAGGCTGCTGTAGACTTGCTCAGAATAGCAGATAATTGGCAATATTAATTGAATGGCCAGTTTACGTCTAACGAATAATGGTGTAAAAGTTGCAGACATTCTTAAATTTCTTAAAGTATAATTGTTGTTGGCTGACAAAGACAAATTTGATATTAGTACAATATAATTATAAAACCTCTATTCCAATTGACTTGCGCGTTTGATACAAAATATATGAGTTAGGCTG
>NW_023458555.1:102393195-102394736 GCF_013731165.1 Rhagoletis pomonella | reverse complement strand
AAAGGGTCCGCAATAATCGACTCCGGCGTAGGAGAACGGGCGCACATACGGTGTGAGACGGTCTATCGGCAACTGACCCATAAGCGGAACTGCTGGCTTTGCGTTGGTATGAATGCACATAAAACACTCCCTCTTGACTGACTTGAGCAGAGCACGCGCACGAGGCACCCAAAATCTTTGTCGCATTTCGTTGATTGTGAGACTGTCGTTCTGGTGGTGAAGCTGGCAGTGATATTTCTTCGCAACGAGACGTGTCACGTAGTGGCTCTGTGGCAGAATAACCGGGCGTCTGGCTATTATAGGCAGGCAATAAGCAGCATCAATTCTTCCGTTTGCCTTCAGTAAACCATCGACGTCTATAAAAGGCGTTAGCTCATATAGAGAACTCGACTTCGACAGACAACCCTTGTGCTTAATGGCTTGGATTTCATCTGCAAATGACTCAAACTGAACGCGGCGAAGTATTTTATTTTCAGCGGCTGCGAGTTCAGCAGAGCTCAGCTCTCCACTTCTGCGATCACGTGACTTCGCGTTATGACCAAAACGCAGCATCCAGGCAACGACTCTTATTATCTTAAAAAATGATGAAAAATTAGAAAAATTTATTTGATACTCCCCTGTATTCAAAATGATGACTCGCTTCGGAACTTCCTCTAGTGCACATTCATCTAATGTCAGTTCTGGGATTTCCTGTGGCCAGCTTGATGCGTCTTCACGAAGGAATTCTGGTCCTGCAAACCACCTCGATGTCATGCTATACTCAATTGACGTAGATGCTCGTGTTGCTTCGTCTGCGACATTTAATGATGTTGGAATCCCGCGCCATTGATTTACAGATGTCGTGCTTAATATTTCGGCTACTCGAAACGCCACAAACTGTTTGTAGCTCCTGCTTGTGGAGCGAATCCACTGTATGACCGTTTTGGAATCGCTCCAAAACGTCGTGCTATTCACTTTAAAATCGTGGCAGCGCTCGAGGGACTCCCTCAGACGGCAACCCAAAACTTCAGCTTGTAACTCAAGGCGCGGTATTGTCAAACCTTTTAGTGGCGCGCACCTTGCCTTGGCACACACCATAGCAACATCAACTTTATCGTGTTTTTTAACACGTAGGTACGCAACAGCAACATAAGCAGAGGCGCTGGCGTCAACAAAAATATGCAGCTGGATATCATCGGCGACTAACAGCATTTTTGAGTAACACCGTGGTACCGAAAGACGTTTGAGGGACTGGGCGTTCCTCCACCACTTAGACCACCGCTCTACCAATTTTCTCGGAATAGCGTTATCCCACTGCACACCAAGTTTCCACAGCTCTTGCACCAGCAATTTTAGGCATATCGTGGTATTTGCTAAAAGGCCGAATGGGTCGTACATCGACATTACTATCCCCAACAATTCTCGCCTGCTTGGGGCTCGTATGCTGTTAAGAACGTCGTGAGCAATGTTATGGAATCGAAAATGGAATTCTAGCCCGTCACTAGCGGTGTTCCCGAACATTCCAAGAACCTTCTCTGTTGTTGCTTGACGCTCCATTCTCA
>NW_023458555.1:102390115-102393095 GCF_013731165.1 Rhagoletis pomonella | reverse complement strand
TAGAGCTCTCGATTTTGTTCGCACATTTTCAAACAGCCCGGGTATATGAGCAGCGAGTACTCGCACGCTTGTTCAATGCTCATTACTCGAAAATGTTCGAGCATGAGCTCGAGCAATTCGAGTTTTTTCGAGTAATTTGAGCAATGTTTTTTTTTAATATATTGACATTTTTGGTAGCAACTTTTTAAATTTTTAAAATTATTGATATATAATGCAAAGATTGTTTCATTGGTATTTAATAATATAATTTATTTAACATGAATTAGAAGGCAGCTGCTGACAAACACAATTTACAAATTTTCTTTTGTTTATGAAATTGTTCAAAAACTCGACAATTTTGAACAAATATTTGAGCAGTTGAGCAATGAACGAGTTTCGAGCGAGTATCGAGCTACTCGCATTGCTCGATACCCGGGTATCTAGAGCTCTAGTACATATATAATAAGTAGCTATTTAAAAAATTGATTGAGCGATAATTTGAAATTATATTTAGATAGCGAAAAATCAAAAGCCAAGGAACTTGAAATCTGGTTAAACTCTTTCAATGTTCTAAGCAAAGGTGCCATCGAGGCATAAACAGTTCTAACCCGCTCTAGGAAGAATAAGTCATTACTCCGAAGATTTTTTTGTGGGATATGAAAACTAATGCGCTCTAAGAGTAATGGAGAGTCAACTATCCCGTTTATGATATCGTAAACAAAACAGAATGAAAGTATACTTCTTCTACCCTGCAAAGATTTTAAGTTTAATAATGCACTCATTGACGGCATACTCCAGCTTATACTAGGTTCACATATAAGTAGATTATCCTCATTTTCGAGCTTAACACCCTAATCTGTAATTATAACAAGAGATTAGCCATATAAAATTCGTCCCTTGTTAATCTGTAATTATAAAATAATCTCAGATTAAACCGATAACTTTTCGGTGTCCATCCTAGTTTTATCGATTGTTTTTGCAAAAAAGAGGAGAAATGCCAAATGTAAAAGTAAACAAAAATTTAAGCTAGCAAGGAAGAGGTTTGTAAAGGTATTTTTAATAAAATGTTAAGTTAAAATATATTTATATTGCTTATTATAGCATAAAAACGTGATCACGGTCGCACAGAGAAGAAACATAACTTTTCCTTGAGATGTGAGAATAACAAGCACAACAAATTTGACGGCTAATAATCTGAGATTTGCCTGTGTAAACGGGGTGATTAAAAAACGAGCTTTGATTGTGATAATATTGATATGTGAACATAGTTTAAGACCGAACGAGCGAAACAAATAGTGACTTTAAAGTGTATGGATCTGTAAAGTCGGAAGCAAAACGTCGAATGAAGGCAAATGTAGAATAAGATTTGGCAATGACATAATTCAAATGGCCAAGAAACTGGAAAGTGTAGTCAAAGATTACACCCAGATCAGAAATTTCATTGAGAGTATTAAGACGCGAGTTCTTTATAAAATATGAGGTAGAGGTTAAATGCTTACACTTAGAAAATGACACATGAGAACATTTCTTGATGTTTAGTTGAAGTCGATTCTTATCACACCATTCCACGACATTGTTGAGATCCGACTGAAGATTGTATGAATCAGACAGGCTTGATACTGTTTTAAAATTTTTTAAGTCGTCAGCCTATAAAAGATACTCAGAGAAATGAAAACATTGAGATATATCATTAATAAAAATTACGAAGAACAAGGGGCCCAAAATACTGCCCTGCGGAACACCGGAAGAGGCAATAAAGGCATAAGAAGAGACATTATCAACAACGACTACAGACTTCCTATTGAAAAGGTACGACTTTATCCATTTTAAGAAAATCGAGTGAAACCCAAACTTTATTAGTTTGGAGATTAAAGTTGAGTGACAGACTTTGTCGAAAGCCTTGGAAAAATCCGTATAAACCACATCAACTTGAAGTCTGTTATTGAAAGCCGACATACAAAAGTCTGAAAAAACAGCGAGATTAGTGACAGTAGACCTGCCAGCCATAAAACCATGCTGATTCATAGAGATATTATGTTTTACAGCAAAGTATAGTTTTTGTTTTATAATATACTCAAAAAGCTTTGAAACCGTTGAAAGTTTGGAAATGGGCCTATAGTTCGCGATGTCGTTTTTATTCCCAGCTTTGAAAATAGGCGTGATAGAAGTAACTTTCCAAGCATCTATGAATTATCCACATTCTAACGATTTATTAAACATTAACATAAGTGGATAGGCAAGCGCTGAACAGTTTTTGAAAAAAAAAGAGGAGAAACCATCAACATCTACTTGCCATGAGCTTTTGATGTGCTGGATACCATCCAAAACATCATCGATAGTTAGAGAGAGAGAACCAAAATTAACAGAGGAAGTAGAGTTCCCTCTATCGTGTGCAATTGATTCTGACACCGGTTCAAAATTAGAACTGATAAATTCCGCAAAAAGGTCAGCAGCCTCTTTGGTAGAGGAAGCGTAGTTTCCATTGTAGAACACCTCCGAAGGAATGCTAGAGCAGGACTTTTTGGATTTTACGTAACGCCAGAATGCCTTTGGGTTCGTTTTAATTTCGTCCTCAAATCTACGCACGTAATTACCCTGTAGAACTTTATTTAGAGAATTAAATTTTTTAGAGAAGTGTAGATATTTATTCCTATGAGCTTGGGCATTAGATAGTTTAAATTTTTTTAAAAATTTGTTCCTCAAATTCTTAAGCTTTTTTAATTTTTTCGTACACCAAGGAATTTTATAGCATTTACTACTAGTACATGGTACATTCTTACAAAAAATCTTGTGCATCTTCATTTTAAAAGTATCAAAGCAAGTTGAGAGATTATCGCCCGCAAAGAGTGAGTCCCAATCCAAAATCGAGATTTCATTGTTAACAACACTAAAATTACAACGTTTAAAGCAAAAATTTTTAGAAAGTTTGTCGGAACTTAGTTTTCTATAGCTATAGAATTCTAAGCGAATAACAAGCGGTACGTGATGGTTACTAGTATAC
>NW_023458555.1:102386782-102390015 GCF_013731165.1 Rhagoletis pomonella | reverse complement strand
GCTTCGACGTCGGCATTAGTAGAATCACGACGTACAATTCCATCAACGGATTTAATAAGCAGAGCGGCAACGGAAGCAGTCTCATTCGGCTCACCAGCAGCAACAGTCATTTGAGCAGAAGAAGGAGAACAAAAAGGAACAGAAGTGGGCGCAACAACAGCATTAGGCTCTCCGGTCACAGTGACTGATGGGATAACTGGAGATTCGCGAATTGAGCCATCTGACTGAACTTTGTTGTTAGAATTATTAGAAACACATTTTTGAGAACGTAGATTGTAGGCATTGTTTTTAGATTTTGCATTAGGCACATTTTTACTGACGCGTGAGCATCTCTCATCATTAGCAGCATTTATTTACGAGTTATTATTGCACGAGAATTCAGCAAATTTACATTTTAGCACATTGAGTTCTTTAGATAAATGAGTGATCGTTGCTATTAATTTCGATGAGACACGTAAGCAGTTATTGCAAACAAAGACAATGTTCTTATTTTCCGCGAAAATTTCCGAAATCACATTTAATTGGATATTTGCACATATTGTATGAAAACTATCTTTGCAAATTTTGCACGTAATGTCAGGTTCAGAGTTTATGGGTTTATTACAATCCGCATATTCATGCGACGTATACGCGTGTTCTCTGTCATAGTATTAATAACACAATGTTTGAAGGGTCCAATTTCACAAAATCCACTTTCACTAATTCCGGTAAATAACATAAAATAATGTCAGGATCAGGTAATAATGTACCTTTGTACTATTTAGCATGTCATTGGTCGGTAACAAGATCAACTTAAATTTAATTCTATTAAATACATTCTAGCGTGTCTCAGTCCTTTGCCCACAAACGCGGCTATAATTTTTTTTTCTATTCGAAACAGTAAGAGTGGCACCTTTCTGAAATCTTTATTAAATCAGCAGTTTTTTTATGTAATGTAAAGTTATAGGTCAGTACATTTTTTTTCACCAGAGATAGTCAATGTTGGGGAAGAAAAATAGTCCTAAAGTTATGATGGTTCCTTAATATATTTTAACTACATTGCATTTGAGTATGGAGAAGCAACTATCTGGAAGTATTTTACATATAAAATTTACTAAGTATAGCCTGTTCTGTAGATGCAGTTAAAGAAAATACATGAAAAGCCACGATTTTTTTTAATAAAAAAAAATGTAAATGTTTCAAAAACGGTGATACTTTTACCTGAAAATTTTTGTTTATCAGAGAACTCACCCCCACCTACCTTCCCCTAAAGTTTGGCACGTTACTTCTGGGACACCCTGTATATTTCAATTTTGCTAAACAATGAGACAATGATATACTCTCCGCTCTCGCGTCTGATGCAAACAGTGTTGTTAACGATTTCGAGTTGCAAATTCAAAGAAAAAGGGTTTTTTTATAATGTAAATAGTAGAGATTATATTAAAGAATTAACCTTTTAATATAGTTTAATTCACTTTCATTAATTGCTTAAATTTCTTCCTATAATTTAAATTAAAACTAAAGCAAATAGTTGAATTAATCTATATATTAATACGCTAATGAAATCCCATACAAATCTATTCCTCCCTACTGCTCCTATGTTTCTCAACCGATTTTAATGATTCTTCTTTTGTTTGAAAGCTGTTTTAAAGGGAAGGTGCGCATTTTGTTTGTTTTTTCGGAGGAGTAGGAGTGAAGTTATTCCGAAGAACTTCATTTATGGTCCGATTTGCTTTGGTTTCACCATCTATGAATTTTAAAATTATTTAACAGAATGTACTCCACTAAGCAATATCACCTCTATTGCGAGTGTCGACCTATGATTATCGGTTAAATTAGTGGGAAAACTGACTAAGGGCCGGTTGTTCAATGTCTGATTTGCACAAATCAGAGGTAGAAGCTCCGGTTAAAAACAGCGACTGCTTTATCGATCACATGTTATAAGCATGGTGTCAAAAACGTCGATAATGATGTTTAACCGGCAAGTAGTGATAACCGGACATTGAACAACCGGCCCTAAAACTTTTCGTCAGTTTAGCGGTTAGTTTTGTATGGGCTTGGGGAAAAAGTGACCACTTCTCCGGGCGTGTGATAGTGCATCCCTTTCTTGCACACACACGGGCGCATTTGCCTTACAGTATGTTCACTCGCTCACACATGTCTTCTAGATGGTGATGTACAAGTGAGTTTAGCGATGAAACTATTGGGAAAATATCGCGATAATGAGTGATTTTTCTAACCACTATTCCAACCTCTAAATAACTGATAAATTAGTGAATAGTTGGCAGCAAAATATCCAAAAATACATGAAACCAAATTAAAAAATACAATTCGATTTAGATTATGTGTTTGTTTTATTTGTAAAAATATATTGTCGAATATTAACTTAATTTCGCAAGCTTTTTTAGAGCCACTGAGCTCAGACAATACTTCTTATTTTTCATCGGGGTCTGAATTTTCGTCGCTAAAAACATATACCTCCCTTCCTAGGTTCCGCTGGAATCCTACTTTGGCGTTGCACTGTATTTCAGCATTATAGTCACTGACTCCACAGTCGGCCTAAGCGCAGTGGCCTCAAATTTTTTCTTCTCTATCAACATAGCGCTACAAAAGGTTTTTTTGCTCATGTTTTTTATATTCAAATAGAACATACGGATTTTGATTAATTCCTTCTTTAAAGTCACCCACTTCTTCTTTATTTTGTATGTATGTACATATGTATGCGATCCAACAATCGATAGTTTCTTTCCGATATGGTCACCAGTTTTTTGCAGGGTAGAGATAATCGACTGTTAGTCGATTATGGATTATCCGTGGTATTTTCAAAGTTGTTTTCTCGTTCAATAAGTGCGTGTTAATAGTTTATAGTCGCTCGTCTTCCTACAAGCAAACAGTTGTAGAAAAATGAGCATTAAAAAAATATTCACAGTTGCTTATTGAACGAGAAATCGACATTCACAATACCATGGAAAAGCCATAATCGAATAAGAGTCGTTTATCTACTACTAGTCGGCAGTCGCAATAGGGGTGTATATGTAAGTGAGCTTGATGATCAACAGGTGCTGATGGACCATAAAAACTTCCCAGGCAAAATGAAAGTGTGTGAAAAAAGTGAAGTGGTCGAATTTCGTACAACGGGGCGATACTAGTTCGTATTAATCTCCTTATTTTCAATTAAAAGAAAAGGGATTTTTTAGCATTCTTTTAAATTCACCTTTTTATTTATGTGCATATTTACGTTATATTTATTAATT
>NW_023458555.1:102386237-102386772 GCF_013731165.1 Rhagoletis pomonella | reverse complement strand
CTTCCCATTACTAGTGAGTAACAAATCTTTATCCGAATCAATATTTATTAAACATTTTTACCGTGTCTTGCAGCGCCTTAATTGCTTGAAAGTTTCGCATCGATTGAGCACGATTACAGCAAAACCATAATCTTCGGCGTCACTGAATCATAGAGTAAGTATGCTCATGTATGTGTGGAGCAGCGCAGTTTTCCCCATGTACGTGTGAAACCAGAAGAGAAAAATTTGGCACGGGTGCCTATGAAATGGCCACCCTTGGTCTACACACACTTGTATTTAAGGAGCTCACCACTTGCATGTTTATTGAATGCCCTCCTTTTCTGCAAACGTAAAAATGTTCGTATCCTCTGACGGCGCCTTTATTTTTATGTGAGTCCCGTCAATGGCTCCTATTTATTTATTTATTCATTCAAATAGTAATCTAGAAATACAAAATTTCTTACAGACTACATAGAACTAACTATATTTGAACAATTATATGTACATACTAGAGCTCTCGATTTTGTTCGCACATTTTCAAACAGCCCGGGTATAT
>NW_023458555.1:102354654-102386137 GCF_013731165.1 Rhagoletis pomonella | reverse complement strand
GCGCAAGAGCATTCTCAGATTTAAGAGCAGCGATTTCTACAAGCACTGATTGTAGGCTGATTTCCGAATTGCTTTCACTCACAGCGGACATTTCAATTGGGACTTGTTTGGCACTTGTTGTTGCGGTGAAATGTTCGCACTTAAATTCGTTGTCGGCACATCGATTAGTATTGTCTGATCGCCACAAACTGACGGTGGGGGTGTGCGGATGGACCGCCGCTTGCGAGCAGTAGAGAGTTCGCAAAAAAACATTCGGTTAGAGCCCACTAAAAACTCAACATCGGCAGCAGAAATGCCCACGCATTCCCAATGAAATAGTTCACAGCATTTGGCACATTGAATTTTATCTTGGTTGCGATCAACCTTTAGCCCACACAAACAAGGCATTTAATAACTTTAATCGAATTACGATTCTAAAAAGAGTCACTGTCTCATACACATTAAGTAGCCAAATTATAATCAGACGAAAACGATATGATCACAGCTTAATGAGCCTGAAAACTACGGAGCGAAAAAAACACGTCCGCACACGTCGAGCTCCACGTATACTTATTATTCCCGGGAAACGGAACTTTTCATAAAACCTATGGGAAAAAAATATTTTTAGAAAGAACGTTTTCAAGTATACTTAATTTTTATCTCACCTTTCTTTTACAGCCAGTTTTTCTTCAGTCCTTGATGGTAAACTTACATACTTAATCAATAAGTTTCTGTTCATAATACTAGTAATTTCTCTGATACATCTGCTGACACTGGTTTGGGACACATTCAGTAGGAAGTCTTGGCCGACAGAACATTGGAAGCTTCCTGGAAATATTTAAGAATTTTCTGCGCAATTTCTTAGTGCAGCAGAAGATTCACGTTTGTAGACATTCATACTAGGGATATACCGAATGTGCAATTTTAGACATTCGCGGATGCAATGTTTAAAAGCTAACATCCGCGGATGCGGATGCGTGTGCGGATGTCACGTATTTTTAAGTAATAATTTAGGTGAGTAAATTAGGTGCTTTAGGTAAATAAAAATGGAAAGGTTAATAATTTTTTATAATGTTTTTTTAGTACTTGGGTTTAAAAATTAGAACCTTGTATTTAATAAAAACTTTTTATTAAAAAGTAGTGTTATTGCCTTTTCGGGTCACAGCCTATTTCTTAAAGGGTCGTAAACCAAACCTGCGCCGCTAAATAACTGCTCGCCCGAGGCGAGAAACTTGAAAAACTGTAAATTGTTTTCGATTGACGCTGCACCAGTTGAGAGGATATTTATTTTTTTTATTGCGGTACAATAGTTCCTTTTTGAGAATTGCATCGGGACTGCAAATGTCGGATGTATCCTCCTGACTTTCATCTCCACAATCTAGCATCATGGCAAGATCGTTGTTTAAACACCTCTGTTTTCCAAAGAATTCTTCATTTTCATTCTTTTGGTTCTTTCTGAATTTGGAGAACCTGTAACGTCATCAGCGTTTTTCGATTTTAGTTTTTGTAATTCATTTTTAATCCTTTCTTCTGTGACTGGTCAGATATACGTTTTAACAGTGCAATTTCACAATATTCCAGGCACCGAAAATAACTGTTATTTTTTACGAGTTAAACTTAGAAATATTTGTTATTCCGGAATAAAAGTCATTTCCTGATAATAAACAAAGCGCTTATCCAAATTAAACAAATTTGATATCACATGAAAGAGGACTGAAATAGCTTTTAAACAGAAATAACGAACGAAGGTTACCACCACTATTTATATATTTTTTTAAATTTAATACTAAAGAAATTTATATACCTGACCCAATGTTTGTTCTATGGTAATTTATGTACATATTTTATTGAAATATTTTTCAATAGGTAGGTGGCTTTCCTCGTTTAGACATATGTGGAGCTCCACACCAAAACGTTTCATTTCCAAAACTCGAAATGGCTTTTTGATGCAAATTCCTTGTATTTACTGGTATCTGTCCATATTTTAACAGAGAACCCGAGATAATGCAACTAAACCTTCATTGAGTCGTATTGAAATAACTCGATCGCACCAAAACGTAAAGCTGAGATCACACGATTGCCGCAAAAGCACCAATCTGGAACAATTTTTATGATGGAAATGTAGCATTTTGGTGTGGAACTCCACCTATCAGTTTAAAGCTATTTAAGTCCTCTTTCATTTGATGCCAAACTTGTCTAATTTTGATAAGCGGTTTGTTTCCTATTCGGAAAGGACTATTATTTCGGAATAAAAAAAATATTTGGCCAAGTTTAACTCGTAAAAAAAATAACTGTTATTTTCGGTCCCTTCAATATTTGCATTCGCAAAAGATCCGCATTGATTATTGCGAATGCAAATGTAAAAATTAATGCGGAAGCTCCGAACGGACGCATTTCTTCAAAAACACTCCTGCATATGGCCTTTGGAAGCCGAAAGATTTCTATGAAGCGCTCATCCGAAATACTGAACGCGTCCGTGGTTTCCCGCAACAACATTCTTTTGAGTTGCAAGCGATTTCTTTAGTTTCGTTGAGACAACCGCCATACGATTCAAATATCTTTGTAATGCACTCATCTTTACCTAAATACCTTTCTGACTGAAATGCACCATTATATTTTTTATTTATTTATTTATTTATTGAATCAGTAGTAATCTAGATTAACAAAGTTACTTACAGACTATTTAGAAATAGAAGGAGTTATGCATTAAAACTCATTGCATTTAACATTGATTTGAAATCAGACTTAGATATAGAAAAATCAATGGCTAGAACATTTGAGAGAATATTGAACTCAGTCCGAGCTTGAAGCTCGAGCTTAATTACATAGTATATTGTGACGCGAATAAAATTATTTTTTAAATAAATTTATTCCTTTGATTGCTGTGTTTACAAACAAAACTTTACTTTTCTCATAGGCTACAATAGCGACATCTTCGGCGGATATGTATTACAAAATGTATTGGAGATTTTTGGTGAATGAAATGCCAGAATTGCTTTTTAGACGAATCGCCTAGCTTTCGAATAATTTTCAGATTTTAGAATTTTGTAGATTTTTAGAGTTTTGGCGATAGCGATTTTCAGAACCCGCCTGCAGGTCGGTGCAACGACTCCCAAATTTATGAAAAATCATCCCTCAAGCAACAAAAGCAGGAATGTCACCTACTCAAGGATATGATAAAAAAATCTCGAACGTCAACATTCCTATTGCTATTATCGGTGACTCTGCTTTTAACTTTTCGGATTCCCTTATGAAACCATACCCATTCACCTTTCACAAACCTCCCAACCAAAACATTTCAATAATGTTTTATCGAAACCACCGAGGGTGGTCGAAAATGCGTTCGGTCAGTTAAAAGCTCGTTTCCGCATTGTTAAAGGTATCGACAACCAAATGGGTAATGCCAAGTTAATTATTAAAGCCTGCTGTGCGCTTCATAATTTTTTAAATGAAAATAACGACAAAGTTAGCGACAAATGGATAACTGCTGCACAAGAACTAGAAAAAGACGCAAATGTCCTGAGCAGAAGAAATACGCCAATCAGTTTCTTTACACTTTTGTGAGTAATTTATACAATTTTATTAAATCAAACGATTTCAATCCATTTTTATATGACCAATTTAATTTTCCAATTCTCTTAGAAAATTTTATTTCTGGTTACTTAAAAAGTAAACGTATGCATATTTTATTTGCGACATATCGTTTACATGTGATTTGAGCATTTAAATTTTTTCAGTCTCAAGTTCAATCATGTTATCACTTTTTTCTATCATCATTTGTTTGTATTTATTAATTCCACTTTGTTTCATTGAACTCTTTTTCCATATTATCCATATGCACTTATATTTACTTTTGTACGTTTAACTTTCTTTAGCTGCTCGTGATGTTGACGGGCTTGGTGGTGGTGATATTTCAATTGGCACGGAATTGGTAATGAAACCCGAGTGTGAGATAGAGGAACTTTGGATGTCGTCGCAATCTGTAAATATGTATGTATGTATTATACAACCGCAAAATATGCCAGCATTATTTATGTTAATAAATTCAATATCCTCACCTATAATGCTGTCTTCCACCATTTTCTCAACACCGTAACTTTTATAACTGCTAAAAATTGCATTCATATGGGCTTACAGCGGCCAATCGGATGGTGAGCCTGATGGGCCTATTTTCGCTTTCTCATTTCTATTAAAGTATAGGATCAAGTTTAGTATACTACTTTTTACCTTTGTAAACCAAAACTAAGCCAGGTTCTGAAATTCACTTCCGAGTGAATTTAAATAAAAATCGCTTTGAATTCAAATTGGCAGGGGTTGAAATTCACTCGGAAGTGAATTGCAGAACCTGCCTGATTACCTGTATTTCGTGGACAGGTTATGCATTTTTGTTTCAATTTCCTTTGATGAAATAGCATCACCTGCACACATTAACTCAGCCGCCATCTCCTCCAATATATGGGAATCTTTGCGAACACTGCGCCGATGCGCTTCCCACAGCTCCAAAAAAAAGCTTTGCTCTGTGCGCACCAAGCAGTTCGGTTTTTATAAATATTTCTTATTTTCTTCCCCATTCAGATTTTTCCTGGTACGATGAGGAGTGTCGTGAAGCTGCAGAGGAAAAAGATGCCGCCTACAGGGCAACGCTGCGATCGGGCGCAACGCGCGCTATGTGGGTCCACTATAGGGACCTAAAGAGGGCAGCGAGGCGTATTTGGCACAACAACAAGAGAGAGGCCGAAATACATGAGTGTGAAGAGCTTGAAATGCTAGCCGACAGGAAGAATGTCCGAAAATTTTACCAGAGAGTTAGGCGACTTACGGAAGGTTTCAAGACGAGGACGTACTCCTGTAAGAACAACAAAGGCGACCTAGTTACCGATGTTCAGAACATACTTAAATTATGGAGGGAAAACTTTTCCACCTTACTGAATGTTTGCAGTACGGGGGAAGAAGAACCTGAGCCCCCAGTCGATGATAACGGAGTTTATGATCCTCCGTCTGACTATGACGAGGTACGAATAGCAATAACGCAGCTGACATCGACGAGGCGGAGCTTCATCTGCCTCGGTAGACTAGAACCACAAGAGCACAACTTCGCTCTGGCTACTGCAGCAAGTTAAACTCATACCTCGTTTACTTGGGAACCAGCATTAACACCGATAATAATGTCAGCATGGAGATCCAACGCAGAATTAGTCTTGCCAACAAGTGCTACTTTGGACTGAATAGGAAATTCAGGCGTAAAGTCCTCTCTCGACGTACGAAAACCACACTCTATAAGTCACTCATCATGCCCGTGCTGGTATATGGCGCAGAAGTATGGACAATGGACAACATCCTATGAGGCGGCTCTTGGAGTATTCGAGAGAGATTTTTCGGAAGACTTACGGGCCTTTACGCGTTGGCGACGGCGAGTACCACAGACGATGGAACGATGAGCTGTATGAGCTTTACAACGACGTGGACATAGTGCAATTATTTAAAATACAGCGGCTCCGCTGGGATGGCCATTTCGTTCTAATGGACACCGACGCTCCAGTTCTGAAAGTTTTCAACTCGGAACCCGCTGGTGGTAGCAGAGGAAGGGGGAGGCCCCCACTGAGATGGAAAGACCAGGTGGAGAAGGACTTCGCTTCACTTGGCATTTTCAATTGGCGTCAGTTGGCACAGAAAAGAAACGACTAGCGTGCTTTGTTGAACTCAGCCAAAATCGCTTAGGCGGTTACAGCGCCAAATAAGAAGAAGACGGTAAACCATATATTTTTTTTTACAAAAAGTTATCGAACACAGAGATGCTTATGAAAACACAGCGAAATTTCAATTGTTTTCGAGGTTATTATGAATAATAAGGTTTGGCAGTTTTAGCAGTGCGAAAACACGTACTTTTAAAATGTTTTCTAGTAATACCACGAATGAGTCATAAAGAACTTGTTTTCATTGCCATGTGGGCATAATAAAAGTATGTGTTGTGCTTTGTAATTAAATGAATGACGAACTATTACTTGCAACGCCGCACATAGGGGTATTTGAATAATTTAGGCGCCCAAAGTTATTTTTATGAAAATTTTAACTTAAAATGTTTACAAGTGGGAGGATGTCCAAGTATTCGACCAAAACAACGAAAATAAAGTTGCTTCAAGTTTGACATCGATAAACTCCATGGTTTATAGGAGGTTTATATCTAGGTTAGAACATAAGAAGGGTTGCCATCTGCTAAAAAATCAAATGCAATTATGTTAAATGAATACTACAATATGGGTATCAATCGAGATGTTTTTGAAAAGGCTTTATTTCTAAACAACATGTGGGAGGATTACCATCTGTTTAAAAATTAAATTCAACTTTAATTCAAGGGAATTAGGTAACTGAAATATGTATAACAATATTGGTGTCAGACAGAAAAGTTTAATAAGGTTATAGTTTGAAACTATTTTTAACAGGGCTGCCACTTGCTTAAAAATTAAATCCAATGTATATGAAAGGTTAAATTGATTTTAACAATATGGATATGGAACATGAGATGGTTTGCCACCTGGCAAAAAATGTAATTCAATTAATTTCAATGAATTACTACGCTAAGGGAATCATCCAAAGCGGCTTTGAAAGGGCGTAATTTTCAATTACATTTAGTAGGAATGCTACCTGTTTAAAAAAACAAATTAAATCAAAATAACATATGATTAAAAAACACTATACGGAGCAACTATTATGTTGAATTTTATTGAAATAATTTGCACCTTATCTAACACGCAAAAATTGCATACACTTATCGAACTAACTATAGTATATAGTAGTTTGTTTTATTTGAGATGTATTTTAACTTTCATTTTTTAGTGAATCTTTTGTGCCTTCTTAGAATTAATAATTATAAATAATTTCGAAAACCTGGCAACTTTGTACAAATATCTCCAGATACCCTTAAAATTATAAAAATTATCTGAATACAAAATTCCATCAAAATTGTTAGAGTCGTTTCCTAGAAACCTTTGGATGTATATACATACATAATTACAAGAATTGATTGTATAAGTAATGAGATACATACTTCCATATATGTAGTTTGATAAAGAAATCGTACGATTTTACTGCCTTGAAAACTTATTTGCAAATTTTTACTAGAACTTACCCTTAAGTAGAGATATTTTTTCTAAATGTACGGACAACTATTTTCTCCCTGCAACCCTCCATATTTTTATATTGAACCCCTCCTCCCCCACCGTCCCAGCCTCCCCTTTTAACGTTATCGGGCGTATTGACTTTCCTATTACCCCACTTTACTCATTGAACACTTTTACAGAGCACCCTGTACATGTAAAGAAAACAGGTACAGTACTGCAGCAGTATTTTCGGTTTATTTTTCGGCAGTAGTAAATATTTCCAATGGTCAGTGCACAGCAAACGCACCTTTTCAGCAATTTTTTTTTGTTTGTTTCCAAAATACGAACTGTCAAGCATAACACCCAGGCAAGAATCTCAGCGCCATTGAGTGGTGTTACATAACTTTATGACTGCAGTTCATTTCTCTAATCCATTCAAATTTGCAAAAAATACGATGTTTTTCCTTGTAGCTTTGCCGGTACTAGTTCATATTATATTTGTATTAAACTATTTGGATTATATGGTATTTCTCTGCTTTACCATTATCTAATCTTACTAATATTATAAATGTGAAAGTTTGTATGTTTGGATGTTTGGGAAATTATCACGCGGAAACGACTAAACGGATTTGCATAAGATTTTGTACACACATAGCTTATGGGCCACCTGTTAAAAAAGTTTCATTTATTTAATATGAGGGAACGACTGAATGGATTTGCATGCAAATTTGCACACAGATAGCTTATGACCTACAGTGGAAAATAGGCTACTTTTCTTAAGAGTTGCCACCTGTTAAAAAAGTTTCATTAAATTAATACGCGGAAACGACTGAATGGATTTGCATGAAATTTTGCAAGCAGATAGCTTATGACCTAGGTTAGAAAGTAGGCTACTTTTTTTAAGAGTTGCCACCTGTTAGAAATGTTTAATTTAATTAATACGCGGAAATGTGTGAACTGATTTGCATGGAAGTTTTCACACAGATAGCTCATGTCCTAGGTTGAAAAATAGGCTACTTTTTTAAGAGTTACCACTTGCTAAAAAAGTTTAATTAAATAAATACGCGGAAAAGTCTGAACGGATTTGCATGAAATTTTGCAAGCAGATAGCTTATGACCTACATTGGAAAATCGGCTAATTTTTTGGAAGAGTTGCCATTTCATAACATTTCGCACAGAGATAGCTTATGACCTATGCTGGAAAATAGGCTACTATTTTAAGGGTTATCGCGTATTAGGAAAGTTTAATTAAATTAATACGCGTAAATGACTGAACTGATTTGCATGAAAGTTTGCACACAGATAGCTTATGACCTAGACTGGAAAATAAGCTACTTGTTTAAGAATTGCCACCTGTTTGAAAATGAAATTTTGCTCCAAGATGGTTTATGACCTGGAATGAAAAACAGGCTACTTCCTTAACCAGTTTTCCGATCAGAGCGAAATTTAGTACACTTACTACGGATTTCGGAAGGATGGTCTTAGATTGAAAGTAAGTCCGATAACTCAAGGCCCCTCCCATACAAATTGGAATTTTCTTATTACATACATATCTCTGGAAGTATTTGTGGGAGAGAACTGAAACTTTGTATAGTGATATCTATGTGAAATCAATGATGGCATTAATCGATTGATGTTTTAATCAGTTATTTAATACGATTAAATTCAATCTGATTACAGTTAATCATGATTAATTTTAATCTGACAAAGTAGTTAATCGTGACCGCGATTAAAAAATGAATTTTTAATCATTACCTCTTAATTTGATCAAGTAAGTTTGGTGATTAATTAAGTTATGCTGGAATTTTCCTGTGCATAGAAAGCAAGTTAATCCGGAATGGCTAAGTCGGGTTTCCTCATCCATCTAAGCAATTTGATGTGCATTTTCATTAAGATATATATCAACAAACGTTTTACAAACTAGGATTGTAAACGTTCCCAGTTTATGTATTACTAATAACAATAATTATAATTTTTTTATATTATGTGGTTTTTATAAGCGTAAAACACAAAATAATAACTATAACTGGTGTTTGGTTTCAAACTCGGACAAACTAGACAAATTAATCAGATTTGGTATTTAATTGGATTAACGATTAATGCTTTAAATTAATTAAACGTAATCTCAACCAGCGATTAACGATTCAAAAAATGTTATCATTAATCGTACAGTTGATAACGACTAATTAATTTTATTCGTCAAACGCGATTAACATTTTAATCGGTAATTTTTAATCGTTAATCAGATTAACAGTTTTCCAACACTGTGTGAAATCAGGTTCATATTGACGGAGAAAAATGGACGTTTGTGGAAAAGAGGCGTAGCACCTCCAATACTGACTGAAAGTTTCATATTGCATATCCCTTCAAATGTTTGGGGTAAAGTACTCAAGGTTGGTATGGAAATACATATGTATGTTTGTATGTGAAACGAATACCATACTCATGGAGATGAGAGTTATTGGAAAAGGTGATGTGGCAACTCCCATGCAAATTGATTTTTGTATGCTGCATATCTCTGGAGGTGTTTATTGCAGAGGACGGTAACTTGGCACCGAGATGTGTACACAAAATTAATTCCATACTCATGGAGAAAAATTTGCGTTATTCGAAAAGGCGGCATGGTACCTCCCGTACAAATTTACTTTTATACTGCATATATCTAGAGGTGTTCATGGTAGAGTACTGGACTTGGTACTGGGATATGTAAAATCAATTCTAAATTCATGAAAGAAGATTAGGGTTATAAGAAAAAGGGGCGTGGCACTTTCTGTGCAAATTGACTTTTTCTTGCCACATATTCCTGGAAGTGTTTGTGGAGGAATACTGGAACTTGGTATGGAGTTGTGTATACAAAATATTTCAATTGCTCATAGAAAAAATGTGAGGTATTAATACTAAAAATTTCTTAATACATATCTCTGGAAGGATAGAAAATCTTTGGAAGTATTTTAAATTTGTTATGGAGATTTATTTTATAAGTGCCGTAATGATAGACAAAATTTCATTAAATGGAAAACGGGGAGCCGGGTTCGGCCTTATAATCTAAAGCTCTCTTGAGGCATTTGCTACAGTAATCAGAAGTGGTATTTTATCTAGGCCAGGTTACTAAATTTGAGTTGGAAATATTAGAACCCGCTGTGGCACCTCCAAGAAGGTTACATGTTTACGCGTCGTATACCTGGAACCATTTTAAGGTAAACTTAGAGGGATTGATATCTTTCGTATGCCTAGCGCGCAGACGATATTTTATAATTTCGTAGTTTTAAACGGCCTAAATACCTTAACTCGCTTAAAAAATAACGAGCTATAACGAAATGTGCACAGAAATAAAATCTAACATCATTCAATTATTTTTTATATTTGTATAAAAGCGCGGGGTGAAACCCGCGGGTATAAGCTAGTTTAATATAATTTAAAAAATGAACACACGATTTAAAGCAGATTTTTACAACTTCGGCTTGTATGGAACACATCTAAAAACCAAATAAACAATTATCAACACGGCAATTTGACAGCGTGGTGCGAGCGAATTAAAGCAACTTAAAAAATAACGGAACTTAGTCAGGAATTAAATTCTCTTCACCATATATTCAGCTAAAAAAGAAAAAAGTGCGTTTGGAAAATTCGACTTTTGGCCGCCTAAATCGCCGCAAAGTGGGGCCAAAATAGGTTGCTGTGGAAAAATCAATTTTGAGAGCTCAAATATAAACCGATTTCAAGTTTTTTTTTAATAAAAGATAATTAAATTTCGCGTCGGTCTACTCCTGGCGATTTTTTAAAAAGCTCTAGTTTATTTATTTATATTGAAAAATGAAAGAGAAAAATTTTTACGCTTGAATGCTTCCACTTTATCGGAAAATACTTGAAATTAATTTCAAATGCCTGCAATTATTTAAAAAATGATTCATAAACATTTTTCAATAGGATACATATAATAAAAAGGATGTATTGAATGTGTTATCTATACTAATATGAATTTTGAAAGCCGTTTTTTCTGTTCAAAAAACTCGAGAACAGCTGTACCGATATTTTTAAATTTTGGACATCGACTCTAGACCGTCCAAAGATAATAATAGAAGAAAAATAATTTCGATATATCAAGGGGGCGTGGCACCTTCCACACAAACTGAAGTTCTCATCAACTTAGTATTGAGATACATAATATCAATGCTAAATTCATGGAAAAAATTGGAGTTATTGAAAAAGGGGGCGTGGCACCTCCCATACAAACTCAATTTCTCACAGATTTTAGTGATATAACCAAATCTCGTTTTTTTTTGAGAAGTGAAACAAATTGCAGTCACCTAACTACATTTTTTATACGGCAAGTCTCAAATTTCTTTGGATTATCTATGTTAACGACATTTTTCAACTGAATTAGTATTTTGTGAGATATTCATTGATGTGTAGTGAAGATTAGAACATAAACGGTAGCGCCAGACAGGAAGTGCTTGACCTGACTCTCAGCAACAATCTGGGTAATAATCTGATTGGACAATGGTGGGTGTCTTCGGAGCTTTCTTTGGACGATCACAGGATTATCCGGTTCTCGCTGAGAGTGCAGGCCAGTGCCAGGACTCCAAGGAGCAACCCCAGAAACACTAACTGGGTAAATTATAGGAAACTATTAGATTTCAACCTACCCGGGTTAGAGAGGGACCACAAAATAGGTGGCTGTATGGCTTTAGAACATAAAGTTAATAGGCTAGCGGATATAATGACCGATGCCTTTAACTATAGCTGCCCCGAGGCACAACCAAAAGGGAAGGGAAAAACAGTGTGGTGGTTTCGCGAACTCTCATCCCATCGGAAAGACGCGCGTAGGCTGTTCAATAAGGTCAAGCGCAAGGGATGCTGCGACAGCCGGTTCTACGTAGGTCGGCGAAGTATCTCAGAAGTTGTTCGTCCTTCTACATTTGCTACGTTTTCTTCTTCTCAGGGCTGGCATCGAGTTAAACCCAGGGCCACAAACCTACACCTGCTGTGTATGCGAGAGACGACAACACCATAACTCCACCTCAGTCAAGTGTAATGCTTGCGATGGGTGGAGCCACCTCAGAGTCTGCTAAGGACTATGGACAGATCGGCAGTGGACCACGTCGTTTGTGGCCCCCTGCTGCTCAAACAGAGCAGCCTCCACGGCTAACCCCAGTCCACCTGAGCAGTCCTACACAAACACTACAGCACAACAACATAACAACACAATAGACCACACCACAACCGCGAGAGAACACAGAACACACCACCCACACGTCGCCGCCAACAACTCCTGGTTCCTCCTACAATCTGCACGGTATGTCAGACCAGGATATTCCGTAATGTGACATCAGTCAAGTGCAACACTTGCCTTGGCTGGTGCCACTTTAGGGCATGTTCAGGTCTGCGCACCACGCGAGATTGGAGGAGGAACTTCGAGGGCCCGTGTTGTGCTGAACGGCCGCAAACCCCAACTGCGACGCCACCCACTACCCCCACAGGGCGGCACCCACCACAGCAGCGAACACAGCCAATGGCGTCAAGGCCACACACATCTCTCACACCCCGCATTACTACACGTCTCCCGAACCTCATGAAGCTCCTCAATTTCACTGTAACGGGCTTCAGAGCAAAATCGAGGAGATAACCGTCTTCATGGGAAGGCATGGTATATTGATAGCTGCGGTCCATGAGACGAAGTTGCACAGCAATTCAACATTATTGAATTGTGCCGGGTACAACGTGCACCGTCGAGATCGCGAGCGAGATAATGGTGGTGGCATAGCGTTCATCACGCACCACACCATGCAGTATCGTCCTATTGAAGCAGACATCGACAGAAGAGATACCACCTTAGAATGTCAGGGCATTGCCGGTCAAGCGGTGTTAAGCTCGAAATATTTAATGTTTACATACCCCCTTTCACCTGCTGCCCGGCAGGATATCACCCTGATATAGGTGCGCTCCTCACAGGTGAAAACCGTATGGTAGTAGCGCACCACGATCTTTGGCACTCAAGCCTGTCAAACTGACTTGGCTGAGCAGATAGACGATTTGACATTCTGCACAATGAACGACGACGCACCCACCAGGATTATGGGCAGCTGCTGAAGATCGCCAGACATATCAATAGTCAGCGCTGGTCTGATAAACAGCATATCATGGCGACCTATGCTGACTTTGGCATTAGACCATCTGCCCATAGTCATCTCGATCGATAAACCAACCGACTTTGCTTCCGCGGAGCACCGAACCTATATCAACTTCTCTAAAGCTGATTGAAAAGGCTTTGCGGACTTTACGGAAAACACCTTCGCTGCGCTCCCCACACCAACCGACGTCCACCTTGGTGAACGTAAGTTTCGCAGGGCTGACACCGCTGCTCCAGCTCGTTTCGTACCGGCAGGATGCATTAGAGACCCACGTCCGAATTTCCCTGCCGAAGCGGCTGTTCTAGCCGATGAGCGTGACAGCCTTCGTCAGGCCGATCCCGGAGATCCCCGTATCAGGGATCTCAACGCGGAGATTCGGCAACTAGTGAACGTACATAAGCGGAAGAACATCTGAAAACCTGTAACTTCACCTCTGGTGTGATTAAGCTTTGGTCAACCGTGAGGTCGCTGTCCAATCCGACGAGGCACGACGACAGAGTCGAAATTTCTTTCGGCGACCATGCTTCGTCGGACCCGGAGCGATGCGCGAGCTACTTTAGCCGGCAGTTCATACTGCATCCTCCGGTGGACAAAGGCAAGCGCCAAGTGACCAGAAGGCTGCACAAACTGCCAACAACTTGTGGTCCCCTTGCTTTCACTTGCGGTGAAGTTCAGGTGGCCATCGGGAAGGCGAAAGCCTCCAAAGCCATGGGCCCCGACGGAATAGGCATGCTGATGCTGAAAAATTTGGGTCCTGTGGGAGTAGCGTACCTAACGGTGGTCCTCAATTAGTCAATGACCACTCTCATCATCCCAGACATCTGGAAGGTTGGGAGAGTGGTCCCACTGCTCAAGCCGGGGAAACCCGCTAACAAAGGAGATTCGTATCGACCGATAACACTCCTTTCCCCGGTAGCGAAGACACTCGAGGCCCTTCTGCTCCCGTATTTCACGAACCACCTGACCCCAGCGCAGCATCAGCATGGTTTCCGTAAAGTGCACAGTACAACAACAGCACTTAACGGTATAAACACTCAGATAACTCGTGGCCTAAACCGTAACCGTCCCTGTGACAGAACGATTCTAGTAGCGTTGGACCTGTCAATGGCATTTGACACTGCCAGCCATTCCCCGCTACTAGAAGATATAGAGGCTTCCTCTCTCTCACAGAGGCTCAAACGGTGGTTGGAAAATTATCTGAGTGGTCGACACTCGTCGGTAATGTTTAGAGACAAATCGAGCAAACTTAGGAAAAAAAACAGGGGGTTCCACAGGGTGGTGTCCTTTCCCCGGTACTGTTCAACTTTTATATTTCAAAGCTCCCTCAACCACCAGAGGGAGTCTCGATTGTTTTTTACGCCGGCGATTGCTCGATCATGGCGACTGGGAATGGAATTGATGACCTGTGTTCGAAAGTAAACGGATATCTCTCCGATCTTTCTCGCTTCTTCACTGCTGGATTTCTTAGGGGAGAGGGCTAGACACTTGTCTCTCCCCTCTCCACTAAGAAATCCTCTGCGACTTTGTTCACCACCTGGACGAAGGAGGTCAGGCTACCGCTGGGAATTCTCGTCGACGAAACACCAATTCCGACGGTGAATAACCCCAAAATACTCGGAGTAACATTCGACAGCCTGCTCTCCTTCTCCGTCGCACGCAACCGCTATTGTCAACAAAGTACAGAGCCGCAACAAGGTCCTCAAGTCGCTTGCCGGCAGTACTTGGGGCAAAGACAAAGAAACGTTGCTGGCAACATACAAAGCAATAGGCCACCCGGTTTCATTAAGCAACCTCTGGACCCGTCAGCATACCGAAAGGCCCTGAACGGCATTCACAGGGAATCAGTTTCGAGTTAGGTACACTCCAGACCTGTGAATGCCGTTCTAGGCACACAACCACCGGACATTGACGAGACGGAGCTTAATCTGCCTCGGTGGACAAGAACCACAATAGTCCAACTTCGCTCTGGCTACTGCAGAAGGTTAAACTCATACCTGAGCAGACTAAACGCGGATAGATATTAGGAAAGCGAAGAGGAAAAGCTTCAGAACCTTCTGTGAACTACAGAATCGGTGCCTACGCTTAAGCTTGCGAGTGGCACCTACACCAATTATAGGGAGGAGAGGGCAACCGCCCAGCACACTTCCCGGAGGCCTCTAACTTGATAGCGGAGCTAGAGGTCAAACGAACTAGGTCGAGACCATCTGATTGGACTATGAGGAATCTAAACTGGCAAAGTTTGTCAGAATGCGTCAGGGAAAGAGTTTACTGGGAGGTTATAACAGAAGGAGATTGCAAATATTAATTGACCTCCCAAAAGAGCAGCTTAGAATAATAGCAGGTATCCTCACAGGACACTGCAGGCTGAGAGGGCATCTATACAAGCTGGGGATATGGTCGAACGACCTTTTCCGGTTTTGCGACTCTACCAGCGAGACGCTTCTACACATCCTCATCGAATGTGATGCAGTCTGCAGAAGACGTGAGAGAAGTTAAGGCTCAATGTAGCCACAGTTTAAGCACATTCACTCCCTATCCCCTAAAGTATTGTTGAATTTTCTCATGGAGGTATTGTGAGGAGTGGAGGGCACAATAGACCACTAGGTTAGGTTAGGTTAGGTAAGCGGGCTGCCTCCGCATGTGGAGGCATACTTGGACTCGACTAAGTTGTCCGTTGTGATCAGGGTTGCCACTGACGAAAAAAAATGTTTACCATCCACTTAAAAAAATCTACCAAATCTTCTAAATATCTACCAATAACTTTTTTATAATTATTTTAATAAAAACTATAGTTTTGTTATTTTTTTATTTATTTTAATTAAAACTATAGATTTTTTTTATTTATTTTTAGTTATTTCAATAAGAATTAAAACTGCTTTTAAGAACTTTTTATTTAACTAGTGATACGGTATCTGAGTCATATTATTGGCATATTCTCAGTTTCCTTCAACCAAAAGCGGAAGTGATGAAACTAAAGGCAACAATGGAACTTCGTTATTTGAAAAACTTCAACTCTAAATTTCGAATCTTTTACTCTGAATTTTTACAACAATTTAAGGTATGGAGTTTTAAAGCAAATACTATTTGAGTATAGCCAACAATGTGCTGCTTAAACTTCCCGTTGGTTTTTTTTATTTTTTTTCATTGATAAAAAATTGCGTTGATTTATTTTTTTTTCGAACAATCATAGTGTTACATACCTGTCAATTTTTTTCTTTATATTTTAGTAATCATTTAAAATATTTAGGCAATGAAAAGCTCCTCGGGATTCCAGTAAAATTAGTTTAGAATGGAGCGCGATATGTGCGCCTTATATCGATATACATTTATACGTATGTAATTATATAAAAAGCATGCAAAGAAATTTATAATATATTTAAAGATAACTACGAAAAATAAATCGGGAACGGAAAGTTCATCAAAAATCCACCAAAATGAGAAAAAATTTACCTTTTTACCAGCCCAAATTTTTTCTACCAATTTTGGTAACAATTTACCAAAGTGGCAACCTTGGTTGTGATGCCATCAGAGGGGGAGGGAAAAAAGGGATGCAGGGAGGGTAGGGGTAAGAGGGAGGAAGCTATGGGAGAAAGACGACACCTATGGCTTTTTGCCGGAGAAACGCTCCGTGCTGACAACTAAACTCTTCAGTCGACTGATGTCCACTCCAGAGAGCTCATCGGAAGTGTGAAAAAAGTGCGACCCAAGGTGCTTAAACCTTAGGCTCGCAAAGGCGGGGCACCACAACACCAGATGTTGAAATAATACCACCTCATCATCCTCCATGCAGCTGCTGCAGTGAGGGTTATCCGCAACATTCAGCCTTACAGCATGGATACCAATCACACAGTGGCCAGTAAGCACTCCCACCAATAGTGAGAGATGCAGCTTGCTTACTCTCAAGAGGTCCCCAGACCGCCCCCGGTCCACCCGTGGCCAGAAAGACTTTGCCACCTTGCACTCCAAGGTCTTCGTCCAGCCCTCGCTGAGCTGACTAAACGCCCATCTGTCCAGAAGCAGACCACACGATGTAAGGGGAGCCCCCAGACCCTCCCAATCCGAAAGTAATTCCTCGAGGGTTCCCTGTTTTGCAATCTCATCAGCCATGCAGTTGCCAGCGATTTCGCTGTGACCTGGAACCCAAATAAGCTTAATAGCAAAGTAATCAGACGCGGTCGATAGGGAAGTCAAACACTCCCTCACCGTTTTCGAACGCACCGTCAGGGAGCCAAGAGCCCTGATGGCTGTCAGAATAAATATTTACCTCCTTGACAGATGTTACACTGAGAGCAACCAATCCGAAGCCTGTTTTATCGCGGCCACGTCAGCCTGGAAAACACTACAGTGATCAGGTAACCTGAATTTCAGGTCGATGGAGAGCTCTTCGCAGAAGATACCTCCGGCAACCGCCCATCCAGCTCCGATCCATCTGTAAATAAGTTTACAGGTGGTAAAAGATCCATTCGGACCCAGAACCGGCGTGCAGTGGTCTGTCCGAGTTGGTAGGAACACGAAGTCTCTTAGAATTCTGGAGTGCCCATAGCTTGGGGTGAACTTGAAGCCCACCCCTCTTAGCCTTACTGCGGCACACGCAGCGGCAACCCTGCCAGCTATATCTATAGACACAACATTTAACATGGCATTAAGCGCAAGAGTAGGAGTGGTTAGAAGTGCCCCACTGATTCCAATTAAGGCAGCTCTTTACACCTTCTCCAGCTTGTCGCTTGTCGAGGGCGTTCCACCAGACGAGTACCCCATATAATAAGATTGGCTTGATAATAGTTTCATAAAGCCCATGTACTACCTTCGGCGAAAGACCCCAGCGCTTGCCAATGGCCCCTCTGCAACAATACAGTGCTACTCTAGCCTTCTTGACTCTTTCCTCCACGTTAGGCTTCCAGGAAAGCTTACTGTCAAGGATCAAGCCCAAGTACTTCACCCTGTCAGAGAGCCTTAGAGGAATACCACCCATTGGGGGAAAACGGCAATTCGGTATTTTATACCTCCTAGTAAAGAGAACAAGCTCCGTTTTGGTGGGATTTACACCCAGCCCGCAGCTAAAAGCCCAGTTCTCAACCAAGCTCAAGTAACCCTGCATAAGCTCAAACAGTGCTTCCGGAAACTTTCCTTTTGTTATCAATACTACATCATCGGCATAGGTAACCACCCGACAGCCACTTCTTTCCAGAGACACCAGCAGGTCTCCCGCGACAGTTCTATTGCAAAGCAAGCGGTAAATAAACCTGACAAGGTCGGCTCCGACCCCTAGCTTATTTAGGGAGTTAACTACAGCCTCAGGAAAAACATTGTTAAAAGCCCCTCGATATCAAGGAAGGCACCGACCACAAATTCCTTCTGCGAGAAGGATTGCTCAATATTTTCAACGACCGTGTGTAAGGCCGTTTCGACAGACTTGCCCTTGCAATAAGCATGCTGATCCAAGAAAAGGCGGTACCTGAGGATCCCGCTCCATAAATTCAGAACGATCAGCCTCTCCAGCGTCTTCAAAAGAAACGAAGAGAAATCCCTGGGTGATACATGAGAGGCTTTACCCGCCTTGGGAATGAACCCCACGCAGACCACCCTCCCAGACACCGGAGCACGACCCTTAGCCAAACAGCCCTCGAAAATGGGCATCACCCAGCGGCACGACACTTGTGCAGACTTGTGCAGTTGGGCAGGTATTATGCCATCGGGGCCCGGGGCCTTAAAGGGCTTGAACGAGCTAATGGCCCACAGAAGGCGATCCACTCGTCTAAACCTTGAACACTCCTGACTGCCCTCCACGCTTTCGCAGAACAGTCTCCACGACGCCCTTTTCGCTTTATATATCCAAGCCCAATCTTATACAGTGCCCAGTCGGAGGCTAATTTACTCTTCCTGGCCCTATTAAAAAGGCCTCTGCTCGAGGCCCTAAGATCGGAGAGCTCCTCCGACCACCAGAGCGGTTTACTCTTACCTTTGTGGTAACTCAGGGGACAAGACATATCAATGGCCCTTTTACATGAGGTGGTGAACACACCAATTAATTCGTCAATTTCGCTTTCAGTCCGGAAGCATTTCCTGCAGACTTCTGCAGTATGAGTCCCAGTTGGTTCTGCTCAGATTCCTGTAAGGTTCGTACTTAGGACGCACTTCGTCCAAAGCAAATTGTATATACCGATGATCGGAGAAGGAGTGGTCACTAATGACTCTACAGCCAGATATACGGGACATTATATCAGACGAGGCCAGCGTGATATCTAAAACCCCTTCTCTGCTTGCCGTTACAAAAGTGGGGTCGCTGCCCCTATTACATATACATAAATTTTCATTTCGAATAAAGTTAAAGAGTGACTCACCTCTAGTGTTGATGTCTGAGCTGCCCCAAATCGTATGGTGGGAATTCGCGTCAGACACAATAACAACGCGGACCCTCCTGCGTCTAGCTTCTGCCACTGCATTCCTTATTAATACGAATATTCATCCTCCGAAATCCTCTCCAGCAGGCCTCCACAGGCGCCATCCCCATCGGACGCAAGGAGCAAGGAGCCCTGTCGAATAGCGGGCCAACAGAGATGACCGATCCCGCAGTTGAAAGAGGGCCAGCAATGCTGTTACTGTCCGACATGACGGATTCAACCTCCATACCTACCGGAACAGGCTCGTCATATCTCCTGGAGTACCAGACTGACTCCAGACCTTCATTACTACCTTCTCGAAGCCATAGTAAATGACTCAGTTTTTCGACGAGAGGCTTCAGAGATTCCGTATTCAGCAACATCAGCGCTTGCCGGGAGTCACCGTCGGAACTCTCAAACCGGATTGCCTTCCAGTTGTGCGCTGGAAGGTCCGGGTTGCAGTAGCGGAAGATATCTTCCACCTCCCTTAGCGAGGAAGGTGCCGAGGGAAGCCAGACTTGAGCACGCGGACCCGAGGGAAGGTCCCCCTTGTCCACAACCTCGAATCTGGCTCCCTTCTACACCTCCCCGATCAACCTACTGCCGCCCTGTAGAGCGAGGCCGACCGCTCGTCGGCAAACACCAACTTCTTAAACATACCCTGGTGCCAACCTGAACTCTCGCACCGCGGCGGTGGGCCCGGGTTTTCCCTGACCCCCCTCATTAAAACTCCTGATAAAGCCGACCACACCTTCCTCCAGTCTTCCCTGGCGATGGCGCCGTCCTCCTTACCCCGATCCAAAATGCCCAGAGTGGTAAAGCCCGCCGATTTAGCGATCTCGCTAAAGAGCTTAGGCGTCCCTCCCGCTCTGGTCTTCTTGGAGGAAGGTTTCCCCTTCCTGCGATCTCTGCCGCTTGACAGGGTCAATACGGGATGCGCTCGCATCCCCAGAAACCCCGTCACCACAGCACTCCTGGCCGTCGCTTAGCACCCATCTGGCCCACTCGAGCGATAGCGCGTGCTGCTCAGATAGCTGCACAGCACCCTGCTCGCCGTAGCGCGCCATGATCTTGGTAGCCATGCGACGGTCATCGCGTGCTTTCCTGGACGGCCCAGCGTGCCGTTTACGCCTGACGGGGCGGATTTCCCCCAGATTTAGCCGCAAGTCCTTGGCTGGTACCGGCCACACTGTTCATTGCCAGAGCCGCAGACGATTTCATCTGCTGCCCTGCCTCCGTCCTGCATGCAGGCGAATTTGCCCGCGCCCCTAACCCCTAGGTGCGGTGCGTTCCCACCGGCACCACTAGAGACAAGTGCAGACGAAGGGGACGGCTCCAACCTCTTACTGCACCCTGCAGCAGCAGCTGCCCCACCCTTGGTTCTTGGTCATCGCTCACAAGCAGACCGAACCATAGGAAATGGAGTGCATTCGCACAGTACCCGGAGGTAGAGACACGATTACACTACCACCCGATGATAAGGTCTGGTCATGATTCGACTAAGCAAGGTGCCTGCCCTAGCGGAGGAAAAGAGGCCCTAGGTTGCGGTGCAAACCTCATTTTATTATCACCTATCTATCTAATTGATTTATCGAAGTATAATACTGCATGGTGCAGAAAGTCCAAATGAAATTTACTTTCGATACAAATATCAACATGAACGAACTTGTCAACTTCGAAACAATTACAGAGTTAGGAGTTATGAGCACTTAAGTAAAAATCAGGGACCAAAATTAACTGTTATCTCGAATTTACAAATTCAAAGCGTGGACCAAATTCTGAAATGAACGCTTATTTTTTACGTTGCTTGATAACAGTTATTGCTCGACGTTTATTTTTACGTTCCCTGATAATAGTTATTTCACTATTCACTTTTATTCCCATCTTCTCTATCTTACATGTGAAATAACTCTTATCGACAACGAAAAAAATATTTCTCCGGCAAAACAATTATCAGGCAATTTAAAAAATAAACGTTCGTTTATAACTCTTATCGACGAAATAAAAAATATTTATCATCTAATAACTTTTATGAAACAACGTTTTTGCGATAAAACGTATGACTGTTATACTGGTACAAAAACATTCCATACAAATTTTCGAATTTCATTAATATGTAGTTGAAACTTTTACTAACATTGTGAATCGATATATCTCAAATAAATAAAATAAAAAACTTTTTAAAGTAGAAAATAGTATTTCTCTGTCCCATAGAATTTGTTTTGATAACTTTTGATTTTGAAGTTTTAGCAAGTCATTATAAATAATTTGTAAGATTGAAAACGAAAAACGTGGAGCGCATGCAATGCAAAGCATTAGATTAGACCCTAGCACAACTCCGTTCTGCGTGGTGCCACAGACTAAACAGCTATCTCTCCCGGCTGAACCCAGAAATGGCAGACACATGCCCTGCACGCGGGCAAGGTCCACACAACACCCAACAGCTCTTCGATTGCGCCTCTAACCCCACGACCCTTACACCAGAAGCACTATGGACCGCGCCTATCGACGCCGCCCGCTTTCTTGGCCTCAGGCTTGTCGAGTCAGAGGACGAAGACGACCCATGACGAAACCCCGGGGGGTGAGTACTGCGGCTGCAACAACAACATTAGATTTAATTAACAATAGTCAAACTACATAACATAGACCTAAAATTTCTACAGCGAAAGTACAAATTTGAGATCGATTTTAAGAGGTCGTTATTCATATACCCACATACATACATACATATATTACTTTTCATATCAATTCGAGTCAATTACATGCGCCCCACGCTTTTCATTTTCAATCTCATAAATTGTTTACAATGACTTTTGCTAAAATTTCAAAATCAAAAGTTATCAAAACAAATTTTATGGGACTGAGAAATATTATTTTCTACTTTTTGGTCAATTTATAAAAGCGTGGTATATTAAAAAGTTTTCTTTTTATTTTATTTATTTCATACTTTTTAGTCTTGTGTCAATATAAAATTTTGCAACAGATTTTAAAATAATTTAACTTGCAGTGTAGAAAGAAGACAATTGCGCAAAATACACCACACAAATATTTGCGCAAATACAAATTAGTACAAATAAGATTATTATTCAATTCCTATTTGTAAAAGTTGGGCGCAAAATTTTTTGGGGTTATTTTGTGCATATGCAAGCAAAATGTTTTGTGCTCACATAATTAATTTCATTTAAAGAAATGGCTTTTCGTCCACTTCCGCTGTAGCGTATATAGTGCATATTTTTAGGCGCAATATTTAACTACTTCCGGCAGGGCCTACCGTCGAGGTTGATGTCTAGACTTTTGTATAGGATCGTTGACTATAGCCTACAATTATAGGTAAAAATGGTGTCTGGACATACAACATTGCAAATTGATAAAAGCGTTGTAAAAATAGCAATTCTTAGGAGCAAAAGTTGATAACCAAAAATCTCCAAGCTATAAAGATTTTTCTGATTTCGCTACAGCAACGACAGCAGCCTCGTTGGTGTTGTTGTAACAGGATACATATTCCCCAAAAAGTGTTTAGGGAGCATTGCTAGACTGACAGTCCTTGGCCAGATATAAATCTGAGTCGTTCCGGTTACGACTGTGGTGGGAACAGCAGCCTCGTCGCCGGTAGTACTAATCCATATACGTTCTTATTAAATTTTAATGGGATTCCTACCTCTCAGTTGATTTTTTTGGCATTTGCGAGTTTAGATTATTTGTAAAAGACTGGAAACGAAAATGATTGTCCGTATGGGTTTGAAATTTATTTGAAAATGTCAAAAACGTGCAGGGTGTATTTTCAATGCTCTTTGTCTTACAATAAAGCCTGGCTAATATGTTTACCCACGATCTAGAATTTTCTTTTTAAATACTTAAATATATATTTCATAAATTATGTGTGTAAAAGATATTAATTATTTCAAAAACAAATATTCAAAGATATTTTGGAAATCGCACCGATTTAAACTTATATGATTTAAGAACGTGCCGGGGGTAGTTATTTTAAATCCACGTAGTCCACGCATTCACCGATACTTTTATTGTTGTACCGGTTACTGATATTGAGATCGATGTTGCTGCGGCTGTCCGAAACTAAAGGATTTTGATGCACTTTCCAACGCCAGTGGGTCCTCAGTAGGCGGAGTAGGATTTCGGAATTGTTCTGCTGAAAGACGTGTAAATAAAATTCCAACGCCTTCTATTAATGCCAGCAAAACTCCGCCGATTATAGCACTGCCCGTCATTGCTGGGATTCCTGAAACAATATTTTTAATTGTTTAATTCATGCTTGCCAGTTTTTAAGTCAATAATCTCGATATCTACGTATAAAACTTATGATTTCGTCTTCAATTCAATGAATAATTGCTAACTAATGTGCACATCCAGTACTGGCCAAAACAAAAGCACCCTGGTACTTTTTTTCAATAACATAAATTTCAATATAATGTCGAAAAAATATTTCAATCATTTTTACACAAGGGTTCTTGTCAATATTCGCATTCACATTAGCAGCCGCGGAGCTTCCGCATTAATTTTAACATTCGCTTTCGCATTGTCAATAATCAATGCGGAGCTTTTGCGAATGCGAATGTTGTGCAAGTGCAGTGAAAAAACGAATATCTGGCAAACAATATGACAAATTTTAGGAGATGCGTTACCCGTGTGCCGCACATAGGAGTATTTGTGTAACAAAACTGGTCAAAAGTCGATATATCAGCTTTGATACAAGTGTATTTAAACATATACGGGGTATTGTAGGAATCTTGCAAAGCCCTTGCGCGGTGCACGTCTTACATGGATTGCACGGTAAAAACCGGTTTCCATATGGGACAGCTTTGCAAACCGTGGAATCCGTGCACCGTGCAAGGGCTTTGCAAGACTGCGAGAGTACCCCTATTATTTCGCAAGTTTTATAACCGAGATATCAAAGGGCAGTCATTTACGTTCCCACTTCTGCTTGATCTCTGACGTACGTCGAAGTTATTTTAATAATTTTTCTTTCTGTACTTTTAATACCTGCATTTGTTTCTTTCTTTATTATGATTTAGTCGACCAATATTAAAAAAAACTACTAGGCATGAATGAAGAAAGTGTGCACTTTAATTCTAAACCACATATTCGTCATTTACTTTTGATGTTGTATTTGTTTCTTTCGTCTCGAAATTTTTGGGAAATTTGTTTTTATCAACATTGTTGAATTGCACCGGATACAACGTGCATCGTCGAGATCACAAGCGAGATAATGGCGGCGGCCTAGCGTTCATCACCTACCACACGGTGCAGTATCGTCTTATCGACGCAAACATCGACCGCAGGGATACCATCCTAGAAAGTCATGGTATTGCTATCCTATCAGGCGATGTCGAGCTCGAAATATTTAACGTATACATACCCCCTGTCACCAGCTGCCCGGCAGGAATCACCCTGAAACACGTGTACTCATTAGAGGTGAAAACCGTATGGTAGTTGGTGACTTCAGGCTTCAGGAAAGGCTTCGCGGATGTTACTGAAAGCAACTTCACTGCTGTACCCACACCAACCGACATTCACGTACGTGAGCGTAAGTTCCGCAGGGTTACCACTACTTCTGCAGCCCGATTCATCCCAGCGGGATGCATTTCGGACCCCCATCCGAATTTTCCTGCCGAAGCGGCTGAATCCCCGTGTCAGGGATCTCAACTCGGAGAATCGGAAACTAGTGAACGTACATAAGCGGAAGGAATGGGAAGAGCATTTGAAGAACTGTAACTTTGCCTCTGGTGTGAGCAAGCTCTGGTCAACGGTCAGGTCATTATCCAACCCGACGAAGCGTGACAACAGAGTTGAAATAAATTTTGGCGACCACGCTTCGTCGGACTCGGAGCGATGCGCGAGCTCTTTTAGCCGACAGTTCATACTGCATCCTCCGGTGGACAAAGCCAAACGTCGAGTGACCAGAAGGCTGTACAAACTTCACCAGCGGTGAGGTAAGGGTAGCCATAGAGAAGGCAAAAGCCTCCAAAGCTATGGGACCCGACGGAATTTGCATGTTGACGCTGAAAAATTTGGGTCCTGCGGGAGGGCACTATCTAACCAAGGTCCTCAACCTGTCAATGGCCACTCTCATCATACCAGACATCTGGAAAATGGGGAGAGTGGTCCCACTGTTTAAACCGGGTAAACCGTCAAACAAAGGAGAGTCCTATGGCCCGATAAATCTCCTTTCCCCGGTAGCGAAGACACTGGAGGCCCTTCTACTCCCGCACTACACAAACCACCTGACCCCAGCGAGGCATCAGCATGGGTTCCGTAAAGTGCACAGCACAACAACAGCACAACAACAGCACTTAACGCCATAAATGTTCAGATAACTCGTGGTCTTAACCGAAACCGCTCCTGTGAAAACCATTCTACACCATTTCCAGTTGGATTTTAGAAAGAGTCAATTGGATGTTAGAAAGAGTCAATTGGATTTTAGAATAGTCAAATGGATTTTAGAAAGCGTAAATTGGCTTTTAGAATACTCAACTGGACTTTAGAAAGCGTAAGTTGGATTTTAGAATAGTCAACTGGATTTTAGAAAGCGCAAATTGGATTTTAGAATAGTTAGCTGAATTTAAGAAAACGTAAATTGGATTTTAGAAAACGTAAATTGGATTTTAGAAAATGTGAAGTGAATTTTAGAATTTTCTTCAAAAATTTGGAAGTAGCCAGTTTTTTCTTATGTGCGGTATTTGTCAATGCAAATTTCACTTTTAAGCGTACTACTTTCTATGCGGATGCAATTGCCAAACGAGATATGAGAGTTGGCGAATAAAATTTTTTTAAATGGCATTTTATTTCTTCCAAGTATGTAAAACATGGAATTTTGGTACATATACTATTGTCTTGCTCTTCCATTTTACATTACTCATTTACTATTACATTACATTTCACTCCTGTGCACCTATATTCTTTTTATATACATTATTCTACTACATAATTTTAATATTCCGCTCACGTCTTCATTATACGCTTTCTTTTATACTACAAACAGATCGTATATTCCTAAATGTAACCTGTTGTTTAACTTTAATATATATTATATTGTTAAAACTTAATAAAAAGTAGTTATAACTGATACTTCAGCAATATTTGAAACCACATAATCATATGCATAGCATAGCGTATGAATCATTAAAAAATCCAATTAACGCTTTCTAAAATCCTATTTACACTTTCTCAAATCCAATTGACTATTCTCAAATCCAATTGACTCTTTCTAAAATCCAGTTGACTATTCTAAAATCCAATTGATCGTTTCTAAAATCCAGTTGACTATTCTAAAATCCATATGGCCCTTTCTAAAATCCAGTTGACTATTCTAAAATCCAATTTACGCCATCTAAAATACAATTAACTATTCTAAAATCCAATTGACGCCTTCCAAAATCCAACTGGAAATGGTGTAGTAGCGTTGGACCTGCCCAAGGCATTCGACACCGTCAACCATTCAACGCTACTAGAAAACATAGAGCCCTCCTCTCTCCCACAGGGACTCAAACGGCGGTCGGCGAATTATCTGAATGGTCGTCACTCGTCAGTAACATTTAGAGCCAAATCGAGCAAACCTAGGAAAATAAAACAATGGGTTCCACAGGGTGGTGTCTTTACCCCACTACTGTTTAACTTTTACATTTCTAAGTTCCCTCAACCACCAGAGGGAGTCTAGATTGTCTCATATGCTGACGATTGCTCGATCATGGCGTCCGGGAATGGAATTGATGACTTGTGCTCGAAAGTAAACGGTTATCTCGCCGAGCTTTCTCCCTTATTCACTGCAGGGAGGCCAACCCTCTCTCCTAAAAAATCCTCAGCAACACTTTTCACCACTTGGACGAAAGAGGTCAGACTGCAACTGGGTATTCACGTCGATGACGAACCAATTCCGATGGTGAACAACCCGAAGGGGTAACCTTCGACAGTCTGCTCTCCCTCTCGGCACAAACAACTGCAATTGTCAATAAAGTACATAGCCGCAACAAGGTCCTCAAGTCGCTAGCCGGCAGCTACTGAGGCAAAGACAAAAAAACGTTGTTGGCACCGTACAATGCAATTGACCGGCCGGTTCTGAACTATGCAGCTCCTGTGTGGTCACCGGGGACAACGACAGGATGCCTTCTGATGTCGCCGCAACTTCACCTGCACGACGAGGCCCATATGCTCCCTATTAAGGAGCATAACACAATGAAAGCAGTTTCTAGTTGGGAGCCACAGACGTCACCCAAATAGACAACTGCATGCAGAAGAGCCCTCGCCAAGGCACGTCAGGAGGCATCTCTACGAACTGACGGACGAAGTAACTGTGTTAATTTCAACTTTGTAATTTTAAAAAAATTTATACTTAAGTGATTTTTGTAGTTCAAACATCAAATAGAAAATTTTTTATTATTCAAACTTTTCTCGAATTGTTAACAACGTAAAATAAAATAAATTTTGTTAACTTGTCATAATTAAATTTATTTAAGAATAAATACCTTTCAAAACCTTACATTTGGCGATCCTGCCAGGAGCAGCGGATTGGAAACATAGGAGAGTAAGCCACCAGAACCGCAAAAATTCTACACACCTACGGAAGTTAAATAACCAGCAGCCCCTCTTGCTCCGGCAATAGATCCTTTAAGTTATACAGCTCCTTTTCAAAGCATATCACATACGTAAACCTTATTAACTTGGTTGTATTGTTTTTGTTCCGGTTACTTGCAACAAGCAACAAGCAAATATACATATATATATACGTCGTTTAATTTAATTTTTGGTGGTAGTACTGCAAAATATCTTCGCTTTAGTACAAACAGCAGCAGATACTTTTACGCAGGGTTCAAATACAAAATTATCTGAAGAAAATTCACAACAACAATATTACGGCTGCAGTTTCACTCTGCCCTCTAAGAAGCGAACCATCAGCAGCTGCACTCTTTGTATCTACGCAGTTGTTACCTTCACAATAGTGTTTTCGAAGGGAAAGCGCCAACAACACAGAAAATTTCATAACAATGGCATCAGTAGCAACCGCGGTAGTAACGCCAATATCTTCGACAACAACAACAACAACTAGAGGATTTACCTAGTGAAGGTGCTAACGATATATTGTAAAAAATACTTGAATACGAAGCTGATTTCTCAATCAATCGATGGTAATACTGAATACTTGCTTGTTGAGCTGTCTAACTCTGTATGTAAAGTACTTTTGTCGTGTGTTTACAATCCTAATAAATGTTGTAGAGTTTGTGATTATTTTAATGTTCTGTCCCCTCTAGCTGTTGATTATGAAAATATTATTGTTTGTGGAGACTTCAATGTTAATTTGCTTAGCCAAGATTCCTACAGTTCTCGATTAAGAGATGTCATCGCTACTGTTGGATCATCGTTTGTTAATACATCTATACCAACAAGGTATGGAAATAACTGTTGTCCAAGTCTGCTTGATTATTTTATTGTGTTTGACCCTCAAAGTGTGCTAAAATTTGATCAGCTGTCCTTTATATCAGACCTTGATCTCATTTTCTGTTCTTTTGATTTGAATCTTAATTCTGACCATAATAACTTAGTAAACAGCCATATCTCATTTGACTACCGTTTTCTAAACGTTGATAATCTCTTAACTGACCTCTCACACATTAATTGGTCTATGTGCTGGGGACTTTGCACAGTGAATGAGAAGCTTGCCTTATTGAATGACAACGTTCTGAGTGCTCTTAGAGCTCATGTCCCGCTACGCACTTTTGAGAACAGATCCTCATTGTGCTCTTGGTTCAACTCTGCGGTCCAAACTATGATCAGAAAGCGTAATAAGGCTTATTCTCGGTGGAAAAAGATCCATTCAGATGCAAATTGGTCTGCATTTAAGGCAGTTAGGAATGAAGTCACTTCAGTAATTAAACGTGAAAAGTGCAGGTTCTTTGGAAAAAAGTTGGATCCCTCACTCCCCAATAATGTCCTGTGGCGAAACCTAAAAAATCTCCGAGAACATGTTAGTAACAGCACTAGCAGCTTACTCGAGCCTGAAACTCTAAATAACTTTTTTGTGAGCCGTGCGTCTTCCCCTTGCTTACTCGCCCCAAACATTTCATTTTCGTGTCCTCGTCCTTCTGTTGGTCAAATGTTTGAATTTAGTGCTGTGTCTGAGTGTGATGTAGTAAGATGTATCAATAAAATACGGTCCAATGCAATCGGCCTTAGACGGCATTCCAATACGATTTATTAAAATAATTTTACCGCTTATTTTACCTACCTTGACTCATATTGTCAATCATTGCTTCACCACCTCTTGTTTCCCTGACGCATGGAAGGTTGCAACTGTGATTCCGGTAGCTAAAAATAAAATTGCATGTAGTCCTTGTGATTTTCGTCCTATTAGTATCTTGCCTGTCTTGTCCAAAGTACTTGAGTCTTTGATGTCTGAACAAATATATGTCCATCTTGAGAAATTTAGGTTATTGTCCCCGTTCCAGTCCGGATTTAGAGCTAGACACAGTTGTTCCACGGCTATGATTCAAATGCTTGACGACATTCGGATATCCTTTGATAAAAACCACTTGACACTATTATGCCTTTTGGATTTCTCCAAAACTTTCGACTCAGTTAGCCATGAACTACTATGCCTCAAACTCAAAAACTATTTTGGGTTTAGTAACTTTGCCGTGCAGTTAATGAAGAGCTATCTGTCCGACCGAACCCAGAGAGTAAAAGTTGGTGCTGAAGTATCTAAACTAAAACCACTGTTAACGGGTGTACCCCAAGGCTCTATTTTAGGGCCATTGCTATTTAGTTTGTTTATTAATGACATGTTCAGTACTTGCCAATATGCAAAAATGCATGCTTACGCGGACGATATACAGATTTATTTGTCAAGAACTTTTGAAGACATGGCTAACTTGTGCGCGAATTTAAATAGAGAATTCATGTCTATATCGTCTTGGTCTTCGAAAAATGGTCTTTGTCTCAACTGTGATAAATACTTTGTGTTGCCTGTATGTAAAAGAAATATTAAATTTGATATTATTCCGTCCCTGTACATTGGTGATAATAATAATAGATTGGCGCTTACACATATGTTAGTGTTTGGCCAAGCTTCTCCTCCGACTTGTGGCGTGCGCCTTTATGTTGTCACACAAAACGGAGGGACCTACAGTTTTACGCCGACTCCGAACGGCGATTGTATTTTTATGAGAAGCAGTTTTTCATGGCAGAAATACACTCGGAGGTTTGCCATTGCCTGCCGAGGGACGACCGCTGCTAAGAAAAAACCTTTTTTCTATATTTTTTTGCGATGTTGCTTTGACCAGGGTTTGAACCCAGGCGTTGCGGAGTGGAAGCGCGCACTGCTTACCACTACACCACAGCGGCCGACGACATTGGTGATAAGTCTCTTAAATTTGTTTCTAAAGTGACTAATCTTGGTTTTGTTATAAACACTAACCTAACAAAGTCTATTATTGTCGTTGCACAACACTGATCGCTAGAGTGCAACCCTGTCGTAGTCAGTGGTATTTCGATTTCGAAGGATGGGAAGGAGAAAACGAAATCGACAAACATGCATACCCCCATGCATACATATAAAATACCGTTCACAGTTTGGCAAAAACATTCCAATTTTGACGAGCAAAGCAGCGGGTGCAAAAGGCACCAATTTGAAACACACATACACACATACGTACAAACATTTAAATTCGCGTTGTAAATGTAAATTGATAAAAGTCCTAGTCTTTATTGTAATCGTCAAGTAAATTAGTCGCCGTCTTCGTATTTATCGTCCATCAACACTTCATCTTTCTACAAATATCATCATCGTCCACCAACGTAGTCGCCGTCGTCATCTTTATTGTCCAGGAAAATTCTTCGTCGTCGTCGTCAGTGTTATTTGTCAGCCTAACTCATATATTTTGTATCAAAC
>NW_023458555.1:102346708-102354554 GCF_013731165.1 Rhagoletis pomonella | reverse complement strand
CGTTTTTTCACTGCACTTGCACAACATTCGCATTCGCAAAAGCTCCGTATTGATTATTGAGAATGCGAAAGCGAATGTTAAAATTAATGCGGAAGCTCGGCGGCTGCTAATGTGAATGCGAATATTGACAAGAACCCTTGTGTAAAAATGATTGAAATATTTTTTCGACATAATATTGAAATTTATGTTATTGAAAAAAAGTACCAGGGTGCTTTTGTTTTGGCCAGTACTGCATGTGCACATTAGTTAGCAATTATTCATTGAATTGAAGACGAAATCATAAGTTTTTTATGTAGATATCGAGATTATTGACTTAAAAACTGGCAAGCATGAATTAAACAATTAAAAATATTGTTTCAGGAATCCCAGCAATGACGGGCAGTGCTATAATCGGCGGAGTTTTGCTGGCATTAATAGAAGGCGTTGGAATTTTATTTACACGTCTTTCAGCAGAACAATTCCGAAATCCTACTCCGCCAACTGAGGACCCACTGGCGTTGGAAAGTTCATCAAAGTCCTTTAGTTTCGGACAGCCGCAGCAACATCAATCTCAATATCAGTAACCGGTACAACAATAAAAGTATCGGTGAATGCGTGGACTACGTGGATTTTAAAATAACTACCCCTGGCACGTTCTTAAATCATATAAGTTTAAATCGGTGCGATTTCCAAAATAACTTTGAATATTTGTATTTGAAATAATTAATATCTTTTACACACATAATTTATGAAATACATATTTAAGTATTTAAAAAGAAAATTGGAGATCGTGGGTAAACATATTAGCCAGGACAAAGAGCATTGAAAATACACCCTGCACTTTTTTGACATTTTCAAATAAATTTCAAACCCATACGGACAATTATTTTCGTTTCCAATCTTTTACAAATAATCTAAACTCGTAAATGCCTAAAAAATCAACTGAAAAGCAAGAATCCCATTAAGATTTATATCTGGCCAAGGACTGTCACTCTAGCAACACTCCCTAAAAACTTTTTGGGGAATTTGTATCCTGTTACAACAACACCAACGAGCCTGCTGTCGTTGCTGTAGCGAAATCAGAAAAATCTTTATAGCTTGGAGATTTTTGGTTATCAACTTTTGCTCCTAAGAATTGCTATTTTTACAACGCTTTTATCAACTTGCAATGTTGTATGTCCAGACATCATTTTTACCTATAATTAAAGATTATAATCAAAGTTCCTATACAAAAGTCTAGACATCAACCTCGACGGTAGGCCCTGCCGGAAGTAGTTAAATATTGCACCTAAAAATATGCACTACATACGCTACAGCGGAAATGGACGAAATGCCATTTCTTTAAATGAAATTAATTACGTGAGCACAAAACAGTTGGCTTGCATTGCACAAAATAACTACAAAAATTGTTGGGCCCAACTTTTACAAATAGGAATTGAATAATAATCTTATTTGTACTAATTTGTATTTGCGCAAATATTTGTGTGGTGTATTTTGCGCAATAGTCTTCTTGATTCACTGCAAGTTAAATTATTTTAAAATCTGTGGCAAAATTTTATATTGACACAAGACTAAAAAGTTTAAATAAAATAAAATAAACTAAAACTTTTTAATATACCACGCTTTTATAAATTGACCTAAAAGTAGAAAATAATATTTTTCAGTCCCATAAAATTAGTTTGGATAACTTTAGATTTCGAAATTTTAGCAAAAGTCATAAACAATTTATGAGATTGAAAATGAAAAGCGTGGGGCGCATGTAATAGACCATGGTGAAATAATAATAAGGTGTTGTCACTTAGGGCGTGGTTGTTGTAATTTTGGCAATTTCGGCATACCAGCATTACAGTAATGCCTACTCTATTCATTCCAATTTCATTTCTGGGCAAAATGGAACAAAAATGGAGCAGACAATTTTGTGAAAAAAGTATGCGTAGGTATCATTTACTACGTTTATACGCACGTATTAGTTGCAAATAACAATTTGCAAAATGGTAAGCTTTGCCTATAAACGCTGAGTTAATTTTTTATTTGAAAATAACTAAATCACGCAAATAAGTTGTGATTAGTGGTACTATTTGCAAATAAGCGCAATACGCCGCCATTCTTAGGTTTATTTTCTTTTTCGATGGGCCTTTTAATAATCAAGACCAAGTTCATTTTTAACTTTATTTTCTTTTTCGATGGTCATATTATTTCCTTTTTATAATCAGGCAATATTAAAAAAGAATTTTTCACCATCAAATTAACAGTGATTTAGGTATTTGCAAATTATTTTTATTTGCAAATAGCTTACGTATAAACGCAGTAACTGTTTATTTGTTTCGCTTTTGCTATGACTTTTCGTTTCAAATTCATTGGAAAATTTTAGCGATAATTTCCAATAATTGTGATTTTCTAAGTAAATTTTTAGTAAAATATATACTACTAGTGAACCCGCATGGCGTTAAAACACCAAAATTTAATTTAACTTTTTAAACAGGTTGAAACACCATTTAAAACCCCAAAAAAGACATTTCTGGACGAAGACCCATGGTGTCGGTTTTTCGTTTCATAAAAAAAAAAAAAAATAAAAAACTTAAGGAAAAAATACAAATAAAATTCCATACGGGCTAATATGTAATTTTTAGTAGAACTTAAGAATAATTAAATAAAGAGAACGGTATAATTTAATTTGTTTTAATATATTTAAATGAAAGACGGAAAATAGTTCTAATTTTTTTAAGTTTTAACCATCATCATATCGACGGCTGAGTGGAAGATCGACCTATCTCGGCAGCCAGTTCGAAAACGCCCTATCTCAGAAAATTTTTCAACAACACTATATCTCAGAAAACTTTTCAAGAACACCCTACTTCAGAATTTTATTGGAAAACACCCTACCTGAGAATTGGGTTGAATAACGCCCTATCTCAGCTGCCGATTCAAAAACGCCCTATCTCAGCTTATTTTCAATGTATTTTCGTTTGAGATAGGGCTTTTTTGAACCGAGTTCTGAGATAGGGCGTTCTTCAACAAAATTCTGAGATAGAGTGGTTTTCAATAAAATTCTGAAATAGATTCTTTTCCAATAAAATTCTGAAGTAGGGCGTTCTTGAAAAGTTTTCTGAGATAGGGCGTTTTCGAACTGGCTGCCGAGATAGGTCGATCTTCCACTCAGCCATCGATATGTGTGTGGTACGACCGTGTGGCCTTTAAGTTTTACAAATAATAATTTAAAGTTAGAAAATATAAATGAATAATAATTATTAAAATCAATATATTTGATCGAAAAAATAAAAATTAAGTAATAATAATTCTTTTGAGCGAAAAAATTTAACTGTAATTACACTGGTTTACAGAAAAAGTATTTTATTGATGCAAGGTTCATTTAACTGGTGTGGGGTCCACTGATATATGCATGTATTGGAAATAGTACCCAAAAAGTAGTAAAAATAATCCTAATCTTTTCGCCCTTTTTCTACTACCCCAAAATGCATGGCCGCAATTGGCATGCAGAAAAAGTGAGGTTATGTAAGTGAGATCACCTTATATTTATTTCACCATGTAATAGACTCGAATTGATATGAAAAGTAATATATGTATGTATGTATGTGGGTATATGAATAATGACCGCTTAAAATCGATGTCAAATTCGTACTTTCGCTGTGGAAATTTTAGGTCTATGTTATGTAGTTTGACTATTGTTAATTAAATCTAATGTTTTTGTTGTAGCAGCAGTACTCACCCCCCGGGGTTTCGTCATGGGTCGTCTTCGTCCCCTGACTCGGACAAGCCTGAGGCCAAGAAAGCGGACGGCGTCGATAGGCGCGGTCAATAGTGCTTCTGGTGTCAGGGTGCTGTGTGGACCTTGCCCGCATGCAGGGCATGTGTCTTCCACTTCTGGGTTCAGCCGGGAGAGATAGCTGTTTAGTCTGTGGCACCACCCAGAACGGAGTTGTGCTAGGGTCTAATCTAATGCTTTATATTGCATGCGCTCCACGTTTTTCGTTTTCAATCTTACAAATTATTTATAATGACTTGCTAAAATTTCAAAATCAAAAATTATCAAAACAAATTCTATGGGACAGAGAAATATTATTTTCTACTTTAAAAAGTTTTTTATTTTATTTGTTTGGGATATATCGATTCACAATGTTAGTAAAAGTTTCAACTACATATTAGTGAAATTCGAAAATTTGTATGGAATGTTTTTGTACCATAACAGTTATACATTTTATCGCAAAAACGTTGTTTCATAATTCATAAAGTTATTAGATGATAAATATTTTTTATTTCGTCGATAAGAGTTATAAACCAACGTTTATTTTTTAAGTTGCCTGGTAACTGTTTTGCCGGAGAAATATTTATATATACACATAAATATATAGCCGCTGAATTTTAATTCGCTGCACTATGTCTATATCGTTGTAAAGCTCATACAGCTCATCGTTAAATCGTCTGCGATATTCGCCATCACTAATGCTTAAAGGTCCGAAAATCTTTCGCAGAATCTCTCGAAAACTCCAAGAGCCGCCTCATCAAATGCTTTCATTGTCCATGCCTCCGCGCCATATACCAGCACAGGCATGATGAAAAATGTCCGCGGATACATTTGGATACAGTTTTCGCAGTTTTCGATTTTTTATGGATACTTTAAAGGCTAAGGCAGTGGCAACACTGGTTGGACCTGTCAAAGGCGTTTGACACTGTCAGCCATTCCACGCTACTAAAAGATATAGAGGTTTCCTCTCTCCCACAGAGGCTCAAACGCTGGTCGGCAAATTATCTGAGTTGTCGACACTCGTCGGTAATGTTAAGAGACAAATCGGGCAAACTGAGGAAAATAAAACAGGGGGTTCCACAGGGTGATGTCCTTTCCCCGCTACTGTTTAACTTATATATTTCAAAGCTCCCCCAACGACCAGAGGGAGTCTCGATTGTCTCTTACGCCTATCTTGCTCGATCATGGCGACTGGGAATGGAATTCATGACTTTTGTTCGAAAGTAAACTGGTATCCCTCCGAGCTTTCTCGCTTCTTCACTGCGAAGTGCCTAGCCCTCTCCCCTACGAAATCCTCTGCGACCTTGTTCACCACCTGGACGAAGGAAATCAGGCTACCGCTGGGAGTTCACGATACACCATATACACCAATTCCGACGGTGAATAACCCCAAAAGGCTCGGAGTAATATTCGACGGTCTGCTCTCCTTCTCTGCGCACGCAACCGCTATTGTCAATAAAGTACAGAGCCGCAACAAGGTCCTCAAGTCGCTAGCCGGCAGTACTTGGGGCAAAGGCAAAGAAACGTTGCTGGCAACATACAATTCAATAGGCCGGCCGGTTTTAAATTACGCAACACCAGTGTGGTCGCCGGGGACTAGTAAGACGCAGTGGACGAAGCTACAGACAGTACAGAACACCGCACTCAGGATAGCGACTGGATGCCTCCTGATGTCGCCAGAACACCACCTTCATAACGAGGCACAAATGCTCCCAATCAAGGAGAATAGCATAATGCTCTGCAAGCAGTATTTGATTGGGAGCCACCGATGTGGCCACCCAAACAGACCGCTGCTTGCAAAGGAGCCCTCGCCTAGGCCCGTCAGGAGGCATCTATACGAACTGACGGACGAAATCCAGAGGTTCATCAAGCAGCCTCTGGACCCGTCAGCATACCGAATGGCCCTGAACGGTATTCACGGAGACAAGAAAAACAATAGCCCAACTACAGCAGGTTAAACTCATACCTGAGTAGACTGAATGCGGATGTGCCAAATGAGTGTCCGGCATGAGGAGAGACCCCTCACGACTCGAAACATCTCTTCGCATGCCCGGAAATCCCTACAACCCTAACGGCATTGTCCCTGCGGACCGACCCTGTAGAGGCTGCATGCTTCCTAGGGCTGCCGTTAGTGGAACTTGACGGCAACGAGTGAGATATCAACCGATCTGGGCGGGGTTATTGTAGCCGCTACAACAACAACAACAACTCTGGGCGGTTTGGATCGGGGTAAGGAGGACGGGGCCATCGCCAGGGAAGACTGGAGGAAGTTGTCGTCGGCCTTATCAGGAGTTTTCATGAGGGTGGTCAGGGAGAACCCGGGGCCACCGCCGCGGTGCGAGAGTGCTGGTTGGCACCAGGGTATGTTTAGGAAGGTGGTGTACGCCGACGGGCGGTCGGCCTCGCTCTACAGGGCTGCAGTAGCGTTGATCGAGGAGGTGTGGAAGGGAGCCAGACTCGAAAGCCTCGCCGAAAAAACGGAGTAATTTACTTTAGCTTCGAGAAGATAGTCATGAAGGTCTACAAGACTGACTCCAGGGGAGAGGACGAGCCTGTTCCGGTTGCGCTGGCGGGCATAAACACGAATGCGGAGGATGCCCCGTAGGTATGGAGGTCGAATCCGTCATGTCGGACAGTGACAGCATTGCTAGCCCTCCTTCTGCTGCGGGATCGGTCATTTCTGTTGGCCCGCTGTTCGACAGGGCGGAGGAGGAAATGCTCCTTGTGTCCGATGGGGATGGCGCCTGCGGAGGCCTGCTGGAGAGGATTTCGGAGAATGAATATTTTTCAGATCAATCTTCAGCACTCTTAGGCGGCGTCAGCCAACCTCTTAATCCGCCTTGAGAAAGGTGGAGTTGATGTAGTCCTGATCCAGGAGCCGTGGCTGAGCAGTTGCAATACGGTTTCTGGTATCGGGACGAGGGACTACAGACTGGTGGCGCAGCGGGACGCAGGTAGACCTCGATCCTACATGCTCATCATTTGCTTTTATTCTGCATCTTTTCAGCGATCGTGACATTGTGACGGTGAGCCTGGAGGGTGCAACCGGTGAACTCTGGTTGATCTCCGCTTATATGGCGCACGAGGACGGAGTGGAGCCACCTCCGCGCTTAATAAGGAATGCGGTGGCAGAAGCTAGACGCAGGAGGGCCGCGTTGTTATTGTGTGTGACACGAATTCCCACCATACGATTTGGGGCATCTCAGACATCAACACTAGAGGTGAGTCACTCTTTAACTCTATTCTAAATGAAAATGTATGTATATGTAATAGGGGGAGCGACCCCACTTTTGTAACGGCAAGTAGAGAAGAGGTTTTAGATATCCCTCTGGCCTCTTCTGATATAATGTCCCGTATATCTGCCTGGAGAGTCATTAGTGACCACTCCTCCGATCATCGGTACATACGATTTGCTATGGACGAAGAGCGTCCTAAGTACGAACCTTACTGGAATCTGAGGAGAACCAACTGGGACTCTGTAAAAAACGCCTTTGCGCACTATGAAAGTGTATGTATACATGTTGCGGAAACAAAATCATTTTTCTGACCAAAAATTTGTATCTACGGTATACACTAGTGCTATGGTGCGAAACTTCACTAACCCTACGGTTCGATAAAGCAGAGGTGAGCATGAGTGTGTGGATGTGTGATCCTGTCAAAAGGGAGCTTTGAAAGATACATGAATAGTCGAAGATTGAGCCGTTCGTTTTGGCCTACACTTTCATCTATAAAAGGCCCATGTTGAAGTCAACAACGGCACAATTATAAAGTTGCGGTGCGCGGTTACAGTGTGCGTTGAGTGCGGTCTTTTTATAACCGATCAAAAAAAAGTTTAACAAAAATAAGGGGGAGCAGTTTGCCGATCGTCCGAATAAAACCGCCAGCTAAAGGGATCCTGGGTTATACCCGTGCACCATACAAACACCAGAGTGTGAGGTAAGTCCAAGTTTCATGACATAAAGTTTATATGTACATACGTGGGTGAATCTATGCACCACTGCCTTGCAAAAGATGAGGAATATGAGGCCTGCAATCTTTTCCCAAACTTGCAACGTGAGGGTGCATATAGTTATTCATGCCCGCTGGGGCGGCTATCTGTCCATC
>NW_023458555.1:102342690-102346608 GCF_013731165.1 Rhagoletis pomonella | reverse complement strand
AACCGTGGAATCCGTGCACCGTGCAAGGGCTTTGCAAGACTGCGAGAATACCTCTATTATTTCGCAAGTTTTATAACCGAGATATCAAAGGGCAGTCATTTACGTTCCCACTTCTGCTTGATCTCTGACGTACGTCGAAGTCATTTTAATAATTTTTCTTTCTGTACTTTTAATACCTGCATTTGTTTCTTTCTTTATTATGATTTAGTCGACCAATCTTAAAAAAAACTACTAGGCATGAATGAAGAAAGTGTGTACTTTAATTCTAAACCACATATTCGTCATTTGCTTTTGATGTTGTATTTGTTTCTTTCGTCTCGAAATTTTTGGGAAATTAATTTTTATCAACATTGTGGAATTGCACCGGATACAACGTGCATCGTCGAGATCGCAAGCGAGATAATGGCGGCGGCCTAGCGTTCATCACCTACCGCACGGTGCAGTATCGTCTTATCGACGCAAACATCGACCGCAGGGATACCAATCTAGAAAGTCATGGTATTGCTATCCTATCAGGCGAAGTCGAGCTCGAAATATTTAACGTATACATACCCCATGTCACCAGCTGCCCGGCAGGAATCACCCTGAAACACATGCACTCATTAGAGAAGAAAACCGTGTGGTAGTTGGTGACTTCAGGCTTCAGGAAAGGCTTCGCGCAAGTTACTAAAAGCACCTTCACTGCTGTACCCCCACCAACCGACGTTCACGTAGGTGAGCGTAAGTTCCGCAGGGTTGTCACTGCTGCTGCAGCCCGATTCATCCCAGCGGGATGCATTTCGGACCCCCGTCCGAATTTTCCTGCCGAAGCGGCTGAATCCCCGTGTCAGGGATCTCAACTCGGAGAATCGGCAACTAGTGAACGTACATAAGCGGAAGGAATGGGAAGAGCGTTGAAGAACTGTAACTTTGCCTCTGGTGTGAGCAAGCTCTGGTAAACGGTCAGGTCATTATCCAACCCGACGAAGCGTGACGACAGAGTTGAAATAAATTTTGGCGACCACGCTTCGTCGGACTCGGAGCGATGCGCGAGCTCTTTTAGCCGACAGTTAATACTGCATCCTCCGGTGGACAAAGCCAAACGTCGAGTGACCAGAAGGCTGTACAAACTTCACCAGCGGTGAGGTAAGGGTAGCCATAGAGAAGGCGAAAGCCTCCAAAGCTATGGGACCCGACGGAATTTGCATGTTGACGCTGAAAAATTTGGGTCCTGCGGGAGGGCACTATCTAACCAAGTCCTCAACCTGTCAATGGCCACTCTCATCATACCAGACATCTGGAAAATGGGGAGAGTGGTCCCCCTGCTTAAACCGGGTAAACCGTCCAACAAAGGCCCGATAAATCTCCTTTCCCCGGTAGCGAAGACACTGGAGGCCCTTCTACTCCCGCACTACACAAACCACCTGACCCCAGCGAGGCATCAGCATGGGTTCCGTAAAGTGTACAGCACAACAACAGCACTTAACGCCATAAATGTTCAGATAACTCGTGGTCTTAACCGAAACCGCCCCTGTGAGAACCATTCTAGAAGCGTTGGACCTGTCCAAGGCGTTCGACACCATCAGCCATTCAACGCTACTAGAAAACATAGAGCCCTCCTCTCTCCCACAGGGACTCAAACGGCGGTTGGCGAATTATCTGAATGGTCGTCACTCGTCAGTAACATTTTGAGTCACATCGAGCAAACCCAGGAAAATAAAACAGGGGGTTCCACAGGGTGGTGTCCTTACCCCACTACTGTTTAGCTTCTACATTTCCAAGTTCCCTCAACCACCAGAAGGAGTCTCGATTGTCTCTTATGCTGACGATTGCTCGATCATGGCGTCTGGGAATGGAATTGATGACATGTGCTCGAAAGTAAACTGTTATCTCGCCGAGCTTTCTCCCTTATTCACTGCAGGGAGGCCAACCCTTTCTCCCACAAAATCCTCAGCAACACTTTTCACCACTTGGACGAAGGAGGACAGACTGCAACTGGGTATTCACGTCGATGACGAACCAATTCCGATGGTGAACAACCCGAAGATCCTCAGGGGTAAACTTCTCGGCGCAAACAACCGCAATTGTCAATAAAGTACATAGCCGCAACAAGGTCCTCAAGTCGCTAGCCGGAAGCTACTGAGGCAAAGACAAAGAAACGTTATTGGCAACGTACAATGCAATTGGCCGGCCGGTTCTGAACTATGCAACGCCTGAGTGGTCGCCGGGGACAACGATGGGATGCCTTCTGATGTCGCCGCAACTTCACCTGCACGACAAGGCCCATATGCTCCCTATTAAAGAGCATAACACAATGAAAGCAGTTTCTAGTTGGGAGCCACAGACGTCACCCAAATAGACAACTGCATGCAGAAGAGCCCTCGCCAAGGCACGTCAGGAGGCATCTCTACGAACTGACGGACGAAGTCCAGAGGGTCATCAAACAACCCACAGGCCTTGAACGGCATTCACAGAGAGGCTGTCTCGAGTTCTATAGACTCTCGACACATATTCGAACTCGGGAACACCCCCCAAAATAGTCTAATAGGAAATTACATCGTTCCAGACCGCTTCAGTTAAATCTGGTTCTAGGACACCGTTAAACTGATGACGGTTGTAAAAATGTGTAGCCAATGACAACACAAAAAACCTCTTTCAACGTTTTTTTTTAATTTCGCATAGTTTATAAGATTTTCAGTATTTAGCACAATCGCAACAATTTTTTTTTGAGAGTTGTAAAATTTACTCTCTTAACAATGAATATATTTAATTGCTCAATTATTTTGGTCGATCACTGTTCCTTTTTTTCATTTGTATCACCAATTCCTCTGGGGGCGAGGAGTATTATTTTCCTTCATTTGTTTTGATTTTGAACTCCATGTTCTTTGAGCTATGAGTTCAGGGTTCGGATTTGCCTCATCTTAGCCTCTCGCTCGCTTTCTAGTTTGCTCTGAGCTTGCGCAACTCACGCGCAGGAGGCGAGGCTGCTTGCAAACGAACACTCGTTAAGTACGAGCGCACGCGCTGAGCAGCCAGCGAGCGAGTAAGCAAACGAGGGCAGCGCAAGAGTAGAGCGGCAAGCAAACGAGGATCCCATTACTGGCTTACAACCATGCAGAGGTGGTAATAGTTAATTACCATTGGTTACAGTGCTGGGTAGTTTTTGGTTTAATAAATATTTTTTATATAAAACATGCAAACATAGTGGTTGTTGTTGTTGTTGTAGCGGCTACAATAACCCCGGCCAGATCGGTTAATATCTCGGTCGTTGGCGTCAAGTTCCACTAACGGTAGCCCTAAGAAGCGTGCAGCCTCAATAGGGTCGGTCCACAAGGACAAAGGCGTTAGGTTTGTCGGGTTTTCCGAGCATGCGAAGAGATGTTTCGAGTCGTGAGGGGTCTCTCCGCATGCCGGACACTCATTTGGCACATCCGCGTTTAGTCTGCTCAGGTATGAGTTTAACCTTCTGCAGTAGCCAGAGCGAAGTTGGACTATTGTGGTTCTTGTCCCGCGAGGCAGATGAAGCTCCGTCTTGTCAATGTCCGGTGGTTGTGTGCCTAGAACGGCATTCACAGGTCTGGAGTCTACATAACTCGAGACTGACTCCCTGTGAATGCCGTTCAGGGCCTGTCGGTATGCTGACGGGTCCATAGGTTGCTTAATGAACCTCTGGACTTCGTCCGTCAGTTCGTAGAGATGCCTCCTGACGTACCTAGGTGAGGGCTCCTCTGCAAGCAGCTGTTTGTTTGGGTGACCACGTCTGTGGCTCCCAACCAGAAACTGCCTGCAGAGCATTGTGTTATGCTCCTTGACTGGGAGCATTTTCGCCTCGTCATGCAGGTGGTGTTCTGGTGACATCAGAAGGCATCCAGTCGCTGTCCTAAGTGCAGTATTTTGAGTCGTCTGCAGCTTCGTCCACTGCGTCCTACTAGTCCCCGG
>NW_023458555.1:102341316-102342590 GCF_013731165.1 Rhagoletis pomonella | reverse complement strand
CAACAACGCTCTATCTCAGAAAACTTTTCAAGAACGCCCTACTTCAGAATCTGATTGAAAAACTCCCTATCCGAGAATTTGGTTGAAGAACGCCCTATCTTAGCTGTCGATTCAAAAACGCCCTAGCTCTGCTTATTTTCAATGTGTTTTCGTTTGAGATAGGACGTTTTTGAACCGAATTATTCAACCAAATTCTGAGAGAGGATATTTTTCAATAAAATTCTGAAATAGGACGTTTTTCAGTCAAATTCTTAAGTAGGGCATTTTTGAAAAGTTATCTGGGATAGGACGTTTTCGAACTGGCTGCCGAGATAGGTCGATCTTCCACTCAGCCATCGAAATGCTCACGCATATTTGTTGTGAGCGTAATTTTTTCGACATAGTTCCACAGAAGCGATGCTTTTAAGCATGCGTTCAGCTCGTCTGCAGGTGTTGATCGTGGTATAACGGGTAATGTTTGACGAAAATCACCTGCAAGAAGTATAAGAGCGCCTCCCATTGGTTGGTCTTTTCCACGAAAATCGCGCAGAGTTAAGTCAAGTGCTTCGAGTGATTTCTTATGTGCCATGGTGCATTCGTCCCAAATTATAATTTCGCACGTTTTAAGGACTATGGCCATACCAGAGTTTTTACTGATATTGCATGTAGGTGTTTCGGTCTGGTTCAAATTCAATGGACGCTTAAGTGCTGAATGCGCTGTACGTCCGCCATCAAGTAGTGTTGCTGCAATCCCCGATGATGCTATTACTACTGCAATCCCATTTCGCATTCGAACTGTCGCCAATATTAAATTGATGAAGAAAGTTTTCCCGGTACCTCCTGGGGCATCTAGGAAGATAATTCCGCCATCTCTTTTGGTTACACGTTGCATGATTTTGTCATAAGCTTTTTTTCTGATCAGCAACTAAAAACTCTTTTTGCGATTACACAAATCGTTCAAGCTGATTTGCATCAAACTGCTGTTCTCGCATAAAGTCTCTAACTTGTGCAGAATTTCTATCTCGTGTCGCTGCTGGCATACCGCGTTGACAAAGCGCTTTGTTGTTGATTGACATGCATAATTCCTCCATTAATATTAAAGCTTCATTGAAAATGTCCTCCGAATATTCCTGATTTGGATCGCTTGCTCGTGCTTGTCTTAGAATATCTTCACTGAGGCTTTCACGATGCATTTCCCACAGTTGTCGAGGATTCGATGGTGCACATGTTGTTAAAATTATCGCAAAAAAATTTCGCATTTGCTTTGAATGGCACTTGAGTGCTGCTTCGGTCAG
>NW_023458555.1:102334720-102341216 GCF_013731165.1 Rhagoletis pomonella | reverse complement strand
GAAATTTTAACAAAATCGGCTGAGTGGTTTCGGAGTCTATAAGCTGCGTAGACACATACATACATCCTCTTTTATATATATAGATTATGATTTTATATTTCTCATTCTCAACTTAAATCTTCTCAATATAAATTTACAATTCTCATTATGCTGTTGTATTTTCTCAATATGAATTTACGTTTCTCATTATCAATTTGTGATTTCTAAATATGAATTTACATTTTCTCATTATAAACTTGAAAAAGTGTACATCAGCAAACAAAAATTTAGTAGTTAATTTGAAGTTTTCGTGGCACGCCGTAAAATTTTATTCTTATCTCGAAAATTGCAAAATAATTATCCATTGCTGGGGAATGTAAAAACCGAATTTCGGTTTTCGGTTTAAAAGCAAAACAAAACGATTAACACCTAAATGAAAAAAGACTGAAAAGATGATTAACCAAATTTAGAAAACCGTTTTTTGGAAACACCGATCTTATTTGAACATCCCAGTATGTGCATTTGTGAAAATTATGTGCACATGCAATTGGCAAAATAGTTGGTGATTTGCAACGAATCTTACTAATACACCAATTTGCTGTCGGCATTTCAAAGGGACTTTTGGTCGAAAAATCGGCTTTTTGTTTTTTACCGATTGTTATGGTAGCTTCTATGCTAGATATTGTTACAATTGTCGCTTTCGTACTAGTTACATTACTAGTTCCAATAGCATATTATGCTCCAGGTAGTAAGAAATCGAGCTATTGGTTACATATTGCACCTTCTAAAGGATATTGGTCATTTTAATATGATAGTTCTCCCTTGTTACATAAAGAAATTTGTTATTTAGCATTTAAATACATATAATAAATTTTGAATACTTATCCATGTTCTGTTCGCTCGTGTGACCACCACGCAAATATCGGACTGAAAAGTACCAAAAAAAAAACAATACATATGTAGATACCCCGTTTTACATACTCTAAAGAAAAAAGTTATCAATTGATAAAAAATAACCCACCTGTAGTTAACTTTTTTGTGGGATTTCTATAAAATATATAACTTGTAGTTAGATACAAAAAGCTAACTTGAAACTAGTTGACAAGTAATGCAGGAGTAATGAAGGAGATTGTGTTCTTTAAACGCGTTTCTATTTAAATATCCTGCACTTCGCAAACACTTTTTCGAATTGAGGACAAATAAAAGAAAGATCGAAATTTCATATTATCATTTTGAAGTTATTTCTGACGGAGCTCGAATATTGACGGAAACAAATAAGAAATGTAATAAAATAAATAAAAATATAAAAATACTTTGTGTTTCCTATTGATATTTTATGTCCACAATTAGTTAGTTACATCAAATGCAGAGGTTACCACCCTTGACTACATCTAATGCAGACGTAAACCACCCTTGACTATTTCACTTTCTATAGTTAGCTTTCGTCAAAGAAAATGTACAGATAATAAGTGACTTTTAGCTCCTTCCTAATCAACTTAAAGTTAGCTTATAGTTAGATACATTTCCTGCAGGGTAACTACTACTTTTTAAATTTTTTTGGTTTATTTTCAAATATGTTTATATAAATGGGGCAATTCACCACAAAAGTTCCAGCGCCCTGAGCGGTGCAAAACAAGCTACTTTTCGACTAGCTGAGAAGAAAATGGGAAAAATAATTCGAAAACTAAGATTTCTATAGATTTTTGTACGAGCTATACGATGGTACTATGTGTTTTCCAAAATTTTCCCATTTTCATGGTGAAAATTCTGAACGAAAATTTATTTATAATTTTTCCGCATTATGGTAATTTTTAATAATGTTTCTAGTTATCTCAATCGAAAGATCAAGTCTTTTTACATATAAATCACTATGAAAAAGGGTATTTTTTACTTTTCAGAGTTATAAAGAATTTTAGAGCGCAGCGCGCTAATCTGCTAAGCGTGCGAGTCAAAATAACATTGTTATAACTTTGCAACTACTTGATGTTTAAATCTAAAACTTTCGCAAAAACTTCCTTAGATAGTCATCTACAATACTGCTTTAAAACAAAAAATTTATTTCAGACTTTATAACACAACTTTTGCATTTGAAAACTCATTCTCAAAAAAAGTTATAAACCTATAGTTTTATTTGTACTGAGTATTAAAAAGTGGTGTTAAACTTAAATTCTTTGGAATAGTTTGCAGTTTATTGTATGAAAATTTCAAATCGATCGATACGCAAACGACTGAGATATAGCGAGTTTAAATGACAATTTTGTTAAAATTATCATCAAGAATCAGTTAAGCCCAATAATAAAATTTCAAACAACGCCACGCTGCAGCTTTTGGACGTTCGATCACAGGAAAATAAATAGCAAAGACAAACTTTAAAGCTCAGTTATGCAAGACTTAGACTTGACTTGACTTGAAAATTGTATATCTGGCAAATGAGCAGCGCGTGTATGTAGTTACTCAAAAAACCAACTTCACTTACAGGCTAACCTAATATTCACGCACGCCGCCAATTTATTGTCAAAAATTTCTCATGCACATGCAACTTGTATGAGATCAACCGAAATTGAACGGCGTGCGTATGAAGCTAACTCAATTTCCAATTTTTGTTCTGCGTGACATTTTGATTTGACATTTCGCTCAATGAAATCAAATGCAAACGCATGCAAGTCAATTTCGGGTGACGCAAAAAAACAAACTCGACGGCATGCGTACCAAAACGCAAGCCGCGAATATTAGGTTAGCCTGTTAGAAACTTGTAGAACAATAGAATTTAGATTTCCAAGTTAAATTTCTAAGTGCAAAGAGAGCCGTGAGAGAATCATGCTGCGATTTCATTTTTTCATAAAATCCCTACAAATATGCCACACAAATATAATTTTTGTATAAATGTAATTCATCTGGAAATCGAAAAACAAACTTTCAAATAAAGACAGAAAATTAAATAAAAACAATCACAATTTCAAACGCGCAAATACATTTATTTTAATAGTAACTTTTAAGCAAGTTTGGTGAAAAAACAAGCTAAACGATTACAATTGACGTGTACATATACAAGTGCCGAGAATCTAAACAAAGACAAAAGGTAATAGTTGGCACGCTGAGTAATCGCGTCTAAGTTTCTAGGTAAGGCAAGTCAAGTCTAAGTCTTGTATAACCCAGCTTTTATATTGAACAAATTTAATTTTGAAGAAATCGTCGCCCGGCTTGATTCAAAGCGAACATTTGAAAGCACACTTACATGTTGTGCTTGTAGCTGCCCTGTAGTCAAATGAACTAGTTGTAAACTACCTCACAACTAGTATGAACCGCATGCCCAACTAGTCAGCCAATTATCTTTTTTCCATGCAATAAACTGGTATTTTTAACATGGGGATGTCCCACGAGATGGCAATTGTCAGATTTCGGTCAGAAATATACCAGTCTCATACTACTTGAAAATAGACAGAAAAATACTAAACTAATTATAGACCAAAACCACTACTTTGGGAGTGAAAAAATAAGATGAATTCATGAATATACAATAAAAACTTTTGATTAAGTACACTTTAATACATTACAAATTTTTACTTAGCAGTCCTAGATTTGCGAATAAATAGTGTTAAATTTTTTGAGTTTTAATTAAAAGCAAAAATAAACACATAAATATTCCAAACTTTCGAACATAAATTTAAATGGATTTTTCATTAAATGTTTATTAAAAGTAAAAGGTTTCAGGTAAAATAAATACGATATTTTTATCTTTTTTAATAGTATTGAATATACAAAAGAAAACATTTTAGTTAAAAATAAAATGAATACTTTAAAATAAACTAAATTCATTAACTTTGGATATTTAAGTCTATTTTTCTTTAGAAATTATAAAAGTACTAATTAATGTTTAATATTTGAGATTTGGATCAAGCAGTTATTAAATTTTCTTTATTTATGTATATAGTTTGGCTTGTTGATTGATAATAGAAATTAATCAAATAATTATATTTATCGTGTAATTAAAGTCAAAAATAATTGAAAATTATCAAAAATAACAAAACAATGACGTAATTAAAATTATGAGTGCGCAAAGATACTGGCTACAATTAGTTGCGGCCGAAAGTGTCCAAGTTCAAATCTCACTATACAGAACATATAATTTAAATTTTTTATTTTTTTTTTAATTATGAAAAAGTAACTGTGAAGTGCCCAACGAAAAAAAACTGTTACTTTTACAGGCAACAAGTTACGCAGCGGGAGTCAGTTGTCACCTCGTAGGACAATTACATGTTAAACGCGACAGTAGAAAGCATGGGTGGTAAATTTGCGAGGTACCGGTATTCGACTCCCGAAACAATAACTATTTCAATCATAAGCGCAAACGCGTATTTCTCATGGCCAAGTACCTAAATTCATTCATAAAAACAACCGCAGCATACCTCCCCGCAAATTCATCACCATCAAGCGCAATTTCTTCAATCCAACAAAAAAATTCTAAAATCTAAAATTGAAGAAATCTCGCCCAGCTAAGTGAAAAGTGGCAACTATTCTCTATACCCAGTAAAATTAGTTATCTCGAATTTTGATAACTTTTGGCAAAACACTCTATTTCTCTATTCTATAACAATATTTCAATCATTAACTAGTTTTTTAAGGTGTAATTTCAATTAACATAAAATAAAAGTGAACGTTTTCTACAGGAAAATATATAATTTTTTTTAAAATAAAATCAAAACTTTAAAAATCACAAATATGTGTGGTTTTATCGCAAGTTCACAAATGTAACTTGGCAACCTAGCTCATTTGCACATTTTTCGGTCCGAAAGTTTAAAATTTTTGTCTACCACGAGCTGACGATTTTGTAGAGGTGGGCCAATGTGCCTTGAACACCATTTGAATAAATACAAAAAAAAAATTATTTTATTTATTTTTAATATAAAAAGTTCTATACGTCAAAGCGTTTATTAATATATAATTACATATATCCACGGATGATTTTTAATTTTTTTCATCCGTAAACAAATCTTCAGTACCATAAAAGGATTTAAACACTTCAAAGTACAAGCAATGCGATGTCCAACTTAGTATGTATGTATCAGACATCTGCAGCGAGTGCATAATTTTCGTGTATACTCGATCATCTAACAAAACCCGTTTTGCATCATTCTCTGTATACGAGCAGAAGTATTGTTCGTTAGCGACTGAGCTCAAGACGAACATATTGGCCACAACACCCGATTGCTTTTCATACATACTTGATTGGGTTCGGGTGCTTTGCAGCTCAATATTCCCTGGTGTTCGAATTCAACCCGAGTGTGCACAAAATTTTCTTGATTGGCTTATGGCGTTTTCGATTCTACAAAAAAAATTTGCCTTCTCGTCGCGCTCTTCTTTGCGTTTCGGTGCACATTTATTTTTTGTAAAAGTACTTATGTGCCTACATACCCAGCAAAAACTTTTCTGGTTTTAGTAAGCGCTTACTATTTGAATCGATGGAGTAGCGCTTTACAATTCGCCTCAAGACAAAATTTTTCACTTTCTCGTTTACCCACTGCGTTACTGGTAATGAAGTGGGAAAGCATTTTTACATTCTCTCGCTTAACTCCAATGACATGCCCAGGTTAAAGTAATGTGTTCTGTAAACTAGAAAGTATGTGGTGAATTTCGAAAAGTGCTTCCCAATCGAGAATCACCACTTACCTTCTAATTTACAAAACACATTACTTTAACCTGGGCATGTCATTGGAGGCAAGCGAGAGAATGTAAAAATACTTTCCCACTGCGTTACCAGTAATGCACATTACCACAATGCAATACCACATTTGGCTGAGATCGATCAAGTAGTTTTTGAAATACGCATATATCATATAAGTGGGCGGTGCCACCCCCATTTTCCTAAAAATTCCTGAAAACCACTTCCTTGCTAAAGAACGATTGTATATGTATATCAATTTTGAAAAAATATTGATGAATTCCTTAGCCCCACTGCTCAACAAATATGAAAGTCCGGTACATAAACAATATAAATTCAAGCCGTATTTAAGAAAAGTCTCCTAAATTCGACTATATTAATTCGGTGCAATTAATCAGTTGATTTGAAATAAAAGCTTAATTTTAGACAGTAATACATATTTTGAAATTTTGGAAATTATCAATGGTCACAATTTAAAAAATTAAGAGAAATATGTTTCTTTTTATTTTACCCCATAAAAAATCCCAACAAGCCAAGTCCCAAAATAGATAATTAAATACCATTTTAAAGGCCTATATATCCTCTTCTCAGATGACAATCGATCTTTGAAATCGAGTCAAAAATAGTCATTCAAAAACTCATAAATCTACAAAACCGTATTTTTTAACCTAAATCTATAAAAATAGGCAATAATATTTCTCATAAAAACGAATAAAATTAGGGGGTAGGGTCTTGAAATTTCAAAAAAAAAAAATATTTTCGATGAGCACATAGTATGCACATAAATACTTTTTTTTACCTGCGTTCAAAAATATATTCAGGGAGTTCAAGATTTGGAGCATTTTAGATGTTTTTTAT
>NW_023458555.1:102330537-102334620 GCF_013731165.1 Rhagoletis pomonella | reverse complement strand
CGGATTGGACAGTGACCACACGGTTGACCAAAGCTTACTCACACCAGAGGTGAAGTTACAGGTCTTCAGATGCTCTTCCCACTTGTTCCGCTTATGTACGTTCACTAGTTGCAAATCTCCGCGTTAAGATCCCTGATGCGGGGATCTCCGGGATCGGCCTGACGAAGGTTATCACGCTCATCGGCTAGAACAGCCGCTTCAGCAGGGAAATTTGGACGTGGGTGCGTAATACATCCTGCCGGTACGTTCACCAAGGTGGACGTCGGTTGGTGTGGGGAGAGCAGCGAAGGTGTTTTCAGTAAATTCCGCGAAGCCTTTCCAATCAGCTTTAGAGAAGTTGATATAGGTTCGGTGCTCCGCGGAAGCAAAGTCGGTTGGTTTATCGATCGAGATGAGTATGGGCATATGGTCTGATGCTAAAGTCAGCATAGGTCGCCATGATATGCTGTTTATCAGACCAGCGCTGACTATTGTTATGTCTGGCGAGCTGCATCAGCTGCCCATAATCCTAGTGGGTGCGTCGTCGTTCATTGTGCAGAATGTCCAATCGTCTATCTGTTTAGCCAAGCCAGTTCCCCTACGATCGTTTGACAGGCTTGAGTGAGAAAGATCGTGGTGCGCATTATAGTCACCTACTACCATACGGTTTTCACCCCTGAGGAGCGCACCTATGTCAGGGTGATATCCTGCCGGGCAGCAGGTAGTATACGTTACATATTTCGAGCTCAACATCGCCTTACCGGATAGCAATGCCCTGACATTCTAGGGTGGTATCCCTGCGGCCGATGTCTGCTTCGATGAGACGATACTGCACGGTGTGGTGCGTGATGAACGCTAGGCCACCACCATTATCTCGCTCGCGATCTCGACGGTGCACGTTGTACCCGGCACAATTCAACAGTGTTGAAGTGCTGTGCAACTTCGTCTCTTGCACCGCAGCTATCAATATGCCTTCCCATGAAGACGGTTATCTCCTCGATCTTGCTCTGAAGCCCGTTGCAGTTAAACTGAAGGAGCTTCATGTGGTTCGGGAGACGTGTGGTGATGCGGGGTGTGAGAGATGTGTGTGGTCGTGATGCAATTGGCTGTGTGCGCTGCTGAGGTGGTTGCCGCCCGGTGGTGGTGGTGGTTGGCGTCGCGGTTGAGATCTGCGACCGAGCAGCGCAACCCGGGCGCTCGAAGTTCCTCGTCCAATCTCGCGTGGTGCGCAGACCTGAGCATGCCCTAAAGTGGCACAAGCCAAGGCAGGTGTTATACTTGACTGATGTCACATTACGGAATATCCTGGTCTGACATACCGTGCAGATTGTAGGAGGAACCAGGAGTTGTTGGCGGCGGCGTGTGGGTAGTGGTGCGGTTGTATGTGTTCTGTGGTCTGTCGTGGTTGTGTGGGGCTGATCGGGTGGACTGGGGTTAGCCGTGGAGGCTCCTCTATTTGAGCAGCAGGGGGCCACATACGACGTGGTCCACGGCTGATGTGTCCGTAATCCTGAGCAGACTCTAAGGTGATTCCACCCCTCGCAGGCATTCCACTTGACTGAGGTGGAGTTGTGGTGTAGTCGTCTCTGGCATACACTGCAGGTGTAGGTTTCCTACCCTTGGTTTGACTCGATGCCAGCCCTGAGCAGAAGAATACGCCGACCTAAACGGGGTTAGATCGCCGAAACAACAGCCCTTGGTCGGGTAAAACCCGAGTCATTCCGGTACGTAGAACCGGCTGTAGTGGGAATGGGGATTGAACCCATCGTTATTGTTGGTGTTATTTCTTCATTTGACGTAGCGTTGCCGCTTTTGTTTAGGTATTGCACTTCGGCGTTAACGCTAGGCGTCAGAAAACGCTCAGCCCAAAGCCTTTTAGGCACGGTGCACATTAGAGCGATACGATATGCGATGCGATATGCGATACGATATGAATGCGACATCGGCATGCTGAGTACGTGGGAACTGGTAGGAAGCGATGAAAACTGTGCACATTTGCACGACAGCGACACCGCTGCGATATAATATTGCATGCGTATCGCCTGTGCGACACGGTTTTCTGAACGAGGTGAGATTAGCATTGCGCGGTATTTTTTGCAATAAGCATGACCATCTCACAGGCGGAAGCATCTTCCTCAATTTTTTTTGTCGAATTTATAAAAAAACCCATGTTTATGAAATTATACAGACAAAAAAGGCCGTAAAACAGACATGACTAATTTGGCATGGAGAAATATAGCGTCTGCGGTCAAGGACACAGGTAAATGCAAAAAATAATATTTTTTGTGATGATTTGTTTGCCTTTGTTTTCACATCTTTAAAAAGCAATTTAAAGAATCCAATAATTTTAAACCTAATTATTTTTGATTTTGAATAGCAAAAAAGATTTGGTGTTTGTTTAAATGTTAATGATTAACTATTTTCTTTCAAATATTCAAATAATTAGTAATCAGTGTAATTAGAAACAATTAAGAAATATTCATCTCATTTATTATTCAAAGAAGAAATCAGATATAATAACACATACTAAAAAATTATGTATGTATGTATGTAGGTAATTATTTTTCATTATTCGTTATATTATTTTATGTTTTTTTTCTTGAGTGTTATTTTATTGTATTTAAGGAGTTTTTAAATTAAAGAGAGAAAGTACAAATCTGTGTACTCTATTACATAATGATACAAAAAATAATGAAGTAAAAATGCCTGGTAAATGTGGTTATTTTTCATAATTTCATATTTTTGGCTATATAACTCAAACATTTTTTAATATTTTTTATTGAACTTAGTACCACGATTGTTTATTAGCACCCCTATTCTGCAACACTTTCGTATTCGGGTTTTTGCTTCGAATCGTAGAAAGGGTTTGCTGCAATCCGAATCGTATCTTCCAACTTTCGAAATTCGTAACAATGGCATGCCTAAAAACGAACGAGTAAGCTTTTTTGCGTAATTTTGTACGAAAACAAATCTGTGTCGGAGGCGAGATAAAAGATGTAAATCTATGTGTGTTTGCAGGAAATATTAGTTCTGTTTATTTAAACAGATAAATTTGCCTTTCGCATATACGTATATTTTTATCCACTGCTTTATATAAACGAGCAAAAAAGAATCTTTGTTGCCCCTTATCGAGAAACTTGGGTCCGGTTTAGTTATTCGCACAATGATTTTGTTTGGTTGGTTTGATTGGTTGTTGGGTCCAAACGTATACCCCAAATCCAAAAACTTTAACATTCACGTGTAATCAAAGAATTAAACTTTTATTTAAAATAAATGCTTCAAATTTCCGACCACTAGCTTATTAATAAATAACGTTTGCACTATGCAATATTTTTGCTAATTTCTGTGGGTTCTGCGCAAAAATATTATGATATGCACAAGAAACGTTGTATGCCTTTGACATGCGGAAGTCCCTCTTCTCCGGCAACACAGAAAGAAGAATTCTACTTAGTAAGGGTTACAATCCCTAAGCGCGGCGACTAACGAAAGCGCGCTAAATCATCTTCGCAGGTTAATTTGATAGCGGGGCTATTTTTGTCTTTTTCACCTCGCCTCGCATTGTGTGTACCGATACCAGCTTACCCTCTCTGCGTAGTTTGATAGCCTCTTGTAGTAAGCGCCTTTTCTTTTGAGTGAGACTCTCAAATATGTGGTAAATTCCATCCATTCCAATGGAGCTTTATGACTCAGCAGATCTAACTCGCCTGCGATACTCCCCAAAAGCGCGAAGGGTGCGATTGCGATCATGCGGGGAATGAAATTTAACGACAATCGCGCCGTTGCGGTTGGCAGAGGGGCGCGTTCGGAAGATGTCGCGAATTTGTGGACACAGTAAGTCGACGGAGAGACAAATCTGGTTAAATATGCTCTTTAGGTTCTCCCCATTCGCATAAGGCACACCAAACACAACAGCATCAGCAGAAATATCAGGAGTATGTTTTTGTTGTAGTGCACTAGAAACTTGCTGTTGTAAGTAGGCAATATCGCTTTCAGCCTTCTTCATATTAGCTTCCATCAAAGTTAAGCGCGTAGTCGTCTCGGCAACTTTCTCAGCAAACACAGCTATCTCATCACCTATTCGCTTTGTTAATTTGTTCTCCAGCT
>NW_023458555.1:102329375-102330437 GCF_013731165.1 Rhagoletis pomonella | reverse complement strand
CACAGCTATCTCATCACCTATTCGCTTTGTTAATTTGTTCTCCAGCTCTGACAATTTCAGAGAGACATTCTCAACTAGCGGCTGCAGATTGTCCGTTTGTTGCTGTATTTTCACTTCGAGTTGCTTTAGTTTTGTAAAGACAGCAATAAGGGTGATGTCTTCATCCAGCTTTACCACTTTAGCAGGAGGGGACTCCTGTCCCCGCAGGGGGGCGTTTGTTCGCTGCAGAAGAGGCCGATGCACGAACAGACATAGCGAAAACAAAAAGAAAAAGTCAAAGCTTCAATTAGGGTAGCGAAATATCACCAGCTCTCTCAAATATGTGTGTATGCGGAAAACGGATTGATTATTTGTTTGTATGATTGCGCGAAAAACGGCCTACTTATTTGTTTGTATGTATGCGCGAAAGCGATTTGTTTATTTGTTCAATATGAAAATCCAAGAGCAAAGAAAATCACGTCTGCACAGCACGACGATACGTTAATAGGATAATCATTTTATGAAAAAAAAAATTATTAGTCACGACTTTTCACATTTCAGTTACGATGTCGTTACGTCTTTTTGCATTCAGGCGACGATATGTATGTTTAATTTTTATGTCAACCACATACTGCACATGAGTGGGAAGCGATGATTTGTCTTTCGTTTATAAATGTGTACATACGTGCATACATGTATGTATTTAGTAAGTTCAATCAGTGATCGCTGTTTAGCTCAAATGATGCAAAGTGCGCTATGTAAATTTTTTTCGATTTTTAGTTATTGGTGGGTAACGTACCGCAAAAACTACCACACTGCGATTTTGTTTTTTAATGTTATTAGACTCTTCTCTGGGGTCGAGCGAAAATGCAGGGTGTGGATGAAGCGTAACATAGCATACAGGGGACCCTGTATGCCTAGCCACTCCCACCACAAGACCATAGTGCGCGAAATGCATCCTTCAAGAGGTGACCCTGTTTCTACACTATGGATCTAGACCCGGAGGGTGTCAAATCTACCCTCTCCCTCTAATCCAGGGTGTCATGCGTCACGGTGCTCATTGGAAGGTTTGCAGTCAGGGGG
>NW_023458555.1:102320731-102329275 GCF_013731165.1 Rhagoletis pomonella | reverse complement strand
ATGCCCTGACATTCTAGGGTGGTATCCCTGCGGTCGATGTCTGCTTCAATAAGACGATACTGTACGGTGTGGTGCGTGATGAACGCTAAGCCACCACCATTATCTCGCTCGCGATCTCGACGGTGCACGTTGTACCCGGCACAGTTCAACAATGTTGAAATGCTGTGCAACTTCGTCTCTTGGACCGCAGCTATCTATATACCATGCCATCCCATGAAGTTGGTTATCTCCTCGATCTTGCTCTGAAGTCCGTTACAGTTAAATTGAAGGAGCTTCATGTGGTTCGGGAGACGTGTAGTAATGCGGGGTGTGAGAGATATGTGTGGCCTTGACGCCATTGGCTGTGTGCGCTGCTGTGGTGGTTTGCGACCGTGCAGCGCAACACGGGCCCACGAAGTTCCTCGTCCAATCTCACGTGGTGCGCAGACCTGAACATGCCCTAAAGTGGCACCAGCCAAGGCAGGTGTTGCACTTGACTGATGTCACATTACGGAATATCCTGGTCTGATATACCGTGCAGATTGTAGGAGGAACCAAGAGTTGTTGGCGGCGGCGTGATGGTAGTGGTGCGGTTGTCTATGTTCTGTGGTCTGTCGTGGTTGTGGTGTGGTCTATTGTGTTGTTATGTTGTGGTGTTTGTGTGGAGCTGCTCAGGTGGACTGGGGTTAGCCGTGGAAGCTGCTCTATTTAAGCAGTAGGGTGCCACAAACCTCGTGGTCCATTGCAGATTTGTCCGTAATCCTGAGCAGACTCTGCGGTGACTCCACCCCTCGCAAGCATTGCAGTTGACTGAGATGGAGTTGTGGTGTAGTCGTCTCTGGCATACACAGCAGGTGTAGGTTTCTGGACCTGGGTTTGACTCGATGCCAGCCCTGAGCAGAAGAATACGTAGCAAATGCAGCCCTATGGACGAACAACTTCTGAGATACTTCGTCGACCTAAACGGGGTTAGATCGCCGAAACAGCACTTGGTCGAGTGAAACCCGAGTCATTCCGGTACGTAGAACCAGCTGTCGTGGGAATGCAAATGCAAATCTAAGAATATGAGCGTACATAAAATATGAAGAATAAACAAACATACTGGTCTCCCTTTTCGCTGAGTTATTCGTGGTCCTTCGAGCCGGATATTGGCGGCTATGTCACATTCACTAGACGACCAAGTCGTCTAGGGAGGGTTTTATGTTTAGGCGCGACTGCTAACACTAGACGCCATTAATTTCATGATATTTTTGCACATGCACTTCTCAACGCCTAAGCGATTTTGGCCGAGTTCAGCAAAGCACGCCAGTCGTTTCTTTTCTGTGCCAACTGGCGCCAATTGGAAATGCCAAGTGAAGCCAAGTCCTTCTCCACCTGGTCTTTCCATCTCAGTGGGGGCCTCCCTCTTCCTACTTTCAGAGCTGGAGCTTCGGTGTCCATTCGAACAACATGACCAAGCCAGCGGAGCCGCTGTATTTTAAGTCGATGCACTATATCCATGTCGTTGTAAAGCTCATACAGCTCATCTTTCCATCGTCTGCGGTACTCGCCGTCGCCAACGCATAAAGGCCCGTAAATCTTCCGCAAAATCTTTCTCTCGAATACTCCAAGAGCCGCTTCATCGGATGTTGTCATTGTCCATGCTACTGCGCCATATACCAGCACGGGCATGATGAGTGACTTATAGAGTGTGGTTTTCGTACGTCGAGAGAGGACTTTACTCCTGAATTTCCTAATCAGTCCAAAGTAGCACTTGTTGGCAAGAGTGATTCTGCGTTGGATTTCCATGCTGACATTATTATCGGTGTTAATGCTGGTTCCCAAGTAAACGAAATTCTCTACTTTCTCGAAATTATAACTGTCAACAGTGACGTGGGGCCAAGGCGCGAATGTGCAGACTGTTTGTTTGATGACAGGAGATACTTCGTATTTACCACCAGACCCATTCGCTTTGCTTCCTTATCCAACTTTGAAAAGGCAGAACAGACTTCGCGGTTTTTTGATACTTACAACCATGCAGAGGTGGTAATAGTTGATTACCAATGGCCACAGTGCCTACCCACTACTTTTTGGTCCAATAAATATGTTTTTATATAAATACATGCAAACATACTGGTCTCCTCTTTCGCTGAGTTATTCAGGTGGGTATCTTTAAAAACTGCGTTAATTAACCAATTTTGTTGTGATGAAGAATCGACGTAAGAGCGCAAATAAAACGTTTCGCGAATACTTGTATAATATTATGGAGATAGGCAAACAGATTAATTTGGAGCAGTCAAGCATTATACATTATTTCATAGAGGGAATTCTAGATTATAAATTTAACAAAACTATGTTGTATCAAGCATTTAAAAGAATAAGTGACAATTTATGAAAAAATACGCAGGTCCAATGTAGCTCTAGGTAAAGTAGAATCAAACGATACAGCTAAAGATTAAGGCAGCTCAGATGTAAAACCAAAAGCGGAATTGGTCGAAAGGTGTTTGTGGCGACAAAGCTCGCGTATTCGCAAAAGCAGTTTAAATGTTTTAAGTGCAACGAAATGAGTCATTGATCTTTCCAATGTAAGGGTAAGGTATCCAAAGAAACCAAAAATGAACCGAGTTCAGTCAACACAGTGTGTAATATTAGTTGCATTTTAAGGCCGTTAAAAGAAATGACTTTAGATTTTAAGCGCTAATCGATTCAGGGTGTTCATTTAATTTAATCCGATACGATACGCTTTTAATGAGAGGGTGCGAGACAAAGTTGGGTATTTATAAGAGGAAGCTTTACACCGCATGTGCGAACGTGATTGAAATAATAGGCAGTTTCGAAACCTTGAAGCACGCAGATAACCTATCGTTAAATATAGTTTTCAGTTCAGTTCATGTGTTCAGAGAACAGGACATACAGTTCGCAGGAATGATAGGAAAGGATATTCTTTAAGACGTCGACATTATATTAGCGGATGAGGAAGTTCTTTTAAGAAAAAAGATTCGGCCGACAGGCCAATAGCTAAAGATAGTCAACCAGCAACGGATGCGGGATAGTTTAAACTTGATATTAAATATTATTGATATTGAATTTGGAGCATTTAGAAACGAGTTTTCCTAAAGAGGTAGAAAGTTTAGTTCTCGCATATGCACCTGCAGGAAATTGTCCATCGCTAGTTGTATATTAACGTCCGCGACGTACGCCCCTCGACGATCGAAGTTTTGTTGATAAGGAAATAGTGAAGTGGTTACAAGAAGCAATAATTCTACCCAGTAGCTCCAATTATGCTTCGCCTATTGTAGTTGTCCTTAAGAAAGATGGAAATAAGCACTTATGTTGCGATTATAGGCAATTGAATCAGAAAATCGTAAGGGACAATTTACCCATGGTCTTAATGGACGATGTTTTAGATAGGCTTCAAGGGAATAAAGTTTTATATTCAGTATTTAGAGTATTTGCAACATTCTACAGAAAACATCATAACCCCTGCCTCCTTTGCAATAATTGAATGAAATATTTTTTGAGTTGCAAAATTTACTCTCTCTACAATGAATAATTTGGAAAATAAAATTTGCAAATTTACTGCAATTTTTATAATTGTGCAAAAAAAAAAATCATTTATTTAAATGCTCTAGGCCTGGCATACTTGTCAAAATTTCATTGTTTTCATTATACCACCCAATTTGTGTCAAGAAAATAAAAAAATTACACAAATTGGGCGGTATTAACCTATACTGGAAAGTCAATGTACAAACTAGCAAAGCTGTTCCAGAAACACAACCTTCGCACATCATTCAGAACAAATAACAACGTAGGACGGATACTACGGAACACCACAAATCAAAAAGACCCATTGGATAAACAAGGAGTGTATAAACTAACTTGCAAATGCCAGCATAGTTATATAGGTCAAACAGGACGGAAAATAAAACAAGATTTCGCGAACATATAAGGGACTATAACAAAAAGACACAGAAACCGAGTGCAATAACAGAGTCAAATTTTGCTAACCAAATGTTTAACAACAAATGTTCACCAACGCAAATAAGAAAGGCAGCGAAACTACTGCATGTACAACATAAACGCCAACGACTAAACGTGCTAGAAAATATGGAAATATACAAACTAAAAACCTTCGAATTAAAATTAATTTACGAGAAAAAGAAAAATGACAACAAAACAACAGGCATGGACACTCCGAACACACCACAAAGTACCACCAGGCCAAAAATCACCGAGTTTTACTAACCTGCAGGCAAAAGCTATACAGAGACAATATAACGGATGTTAATATCGAGACAGCGAAGATTAACCTATTACCTGCTTCTAAAATAAAATAAAAAGGTAAAGGACACCATGGCATTTCTTATAATTAATCATCGATGAAAAATCGCATTACAATTATATAGCATTGATACTTTAAGTAAAACTTTTGGCAAATAAAATTAATCTTTTGGCAAATAAATTTAGTCTTTGGCAAATAAATTTAATCTTTTGACAAATAAAACTAATCTTTTGGCAAATAAATTTAATCTTTTGGCAAATAAATTTAACCTTTTGGCAAAAAAATTAATATTTTGGCAAATAAATTTAATCTTTTGGCAAATAAAATTAAACTCCACTATAGTCCTAAACAGTGTTTGAAAAAGTAAAAAATACGCTAAAAAACTGCTGTTGCTGTGCTAGGAAAGCATTTTTTTTTTTTAACTTTTGACGATTACATAGCTTTACTGCGCCAATATCAAGAGTTAACCTCCAGGATAGCTGAAAAGTGTTTTTTTTTGGTTTTTCTGTTCTGTTGATTTGACTGCTGACTTTAAAACAGTTCTGTCACAGCATGGTCTCAAATATTCGTCAAACTATCTGGCGCATTTTATTTCAACCAAACCACGCATTATGGCCAAAAGGGATTAAAAACCATCTAAAATGCTACAAATTTTGAACTCCCTTAATATATTTTCAAACGCATGTACAAAAAAATGTATTTATGTGCATACGCACATATGTATATTAGGGTGCTCATCGAAAATGTTTAAAATTTAGGAGAATTTTCTTAAATACGGCCATGAATTTATATTGTTTATGTACCGGACTTTCAGATTTTTTGAGCAGTGTGGTTAAGGAATTCATCAATATTTATCTAAAATTGATATACATATACAATCGTTCTTTAGCAAAGAAGTGTTTTTTTTAGAAATTTTTAGGAAAATGGGGTGGCACCGCCCACTTATATGACATATGCGTATCTCAAAAACTACTTGATCGATCTCATCCAAATTTATACACATTGCTCTTAAGCTTCTTAAGCGCTACATTGAAAATTTTTGAAATAGGAAAAAAACCACGGGCTCCACCAACTTAACGGTAGTTTCAAAAAACACAAAGCTAGATATATTTTAGGGGGATTAGGTTTTGTCGGATTTCAAAAATTTTCAAGACGGTACTTAAGACAATGTGTATACCAAATTTGGTCGAGATCGGTCAAGTAGTTTTTGAGATACGCATATGTATATCATATAAGTGGGCGGTGCCACCCCTATTTTCCTAAAAATTCGTGAAAAACTACTTCTTTGCTAAAGAACGATTGTATATGTATGTATATCAATTTTGAAAAAATATTGATGAATTCCTTAGCCACACTGCTCAAAAAATCTGAAAGTCCGGTACATAAACAATATAAATTCAAGGCCGTATTTAAGAAAAGTCTCCTAAATTTTAATGCGATTGCAATTAATGAGGTATCAGTTTATTTGAAAATAGATTTAATTTTAGACAGTACTACATATTTTGAAATTGTGGAAATTATCAATGGTCAAAATTTAAAAAATTAAGAGAAATATGGGTTTTTTTATTTTACCCCATAAAAAATCCCATCAAGCTAACTCCAAAAATAGATTATTAAATACCATTTTAAAGGCCTATATATCCTCTTCTCAGATGACATTCGATCTTTGAAATAGAGTCAAAAATAGTCATTTAAAAACTCACAAATCTACAAAACCGTATTTTTTAACCTAAATCGACAGGTCGCGACTATGAATCACCTTTAAAATATCTATAAAAATAGGCAATAAAATTTCTCATAAAAACGAATAAAATTAGGGGGTAGGGTTTTGAAATTTTCCAAAAAAAAACATTTTCGATGAGCACCCTAATGTACATATGAGCGTATGCACATAAATAAATTTTTTTTTGTACCTGCGTTTGAAAATATATTAAGGGAGTTCAAGATTTGTAGCATTTTAGATGGTTTTTTATCCCATTTGGCCATAATGCGTGGTTTGGTTGAAATAAAACGCCAGATAGTTTGACGAATATTTAAGACCATGCTGTGACAGAACTGTTTGAAAGTCAGCAGTCAAATCAACAGAACAGAAAAACCAAAAAAACACTTTTCAGCTATCCTGGAGGTTAACTCTTGATATTGGCTTTCCTAGCACAGCAACAGCAGTTTTTTAGCGTATTTTTTAATTTTTCAAACACTGTTTAGTACTATAGTAGAGTTTAATTTTATTTGCCAAAAGATTAAATTTATTTGCCAAACGTTTAATTTTATTTGCCAAAAGGTTAAATTTATTCGCCAAAAGATTAAATTTATTAGCCAAAAGATTAATTTTATTTGTCAAAAGATTAAATTTATTTGCCAAAAGATAAATTTATTTGCCAAAAGATTAATTTTATTTGCCAAAAGTTTAATTTAATGTGTCAATGCTATAAATGAACATAAATTAAGGACAAAAACTCGAACCAGACAGAACGAAAAATGCCACTGAAGATGGCACAACGCCGAAACCGGTTCGCCTGCAAACCAAACTTGACAAGGGATGTCGGAAATTCGTTCCAAAATAAATCATCTTACCATCCTGTTGGAAAAATCAACCAACACCAACACGTGTTGACTTCGGAACTTCTCTATGTTTCACATTAGGCCAGATTGGTAGTTGTATTGAGTAGCACGGAAATAACCTTACCACACTTGCATGTGTATCTAGACATGCGATTTCGCATTTATTGGATATTATAAAAGCTATGTGAATATTAAATAACCAAATTTATCTAACAAAATTTTATAATTTTATCTTTCAACTAAATTTAAGGAAAAATCCGTCCTTGGGGGGGAAACACCCCCACCCTATAGTCGGGCCTGCACATACGTTTATATATATAAATATGTATACAATCGACTTGTATATATGTAAATAAATATAATCATTCATCTATAACCTTATCAAAAACCTACCTGAAAATCGAAAAAGTTGCCATTTTTGAGAACGGCACTAGCCACGATTTTGAACTCTACGTATTCGAACTCGGGAACACCCCCCAAAATAGTCTAATAGGAAATTCCATCGTTCCAGACCGCTTCAGTTAAGTCTGGTTGAAGGACTCTTTCAACGGTTTTTTTTAAATTTCGCATACTTTATAAGATTTTCAGTATTTAGCATATTCGCAACAATTTTCTTTGAGAGTTGTAAAATTTACTCTCTTTACAATGAATATATTTAATTGCTCAATTATTTTAGTAGATCACTGTTCCTTTTTTTTCATTTGTATCACCAATTCCTCTGGGGGCGAGGAGTATTATTTTCTTTCATTTGTTTTGATTTTGAACTCCATGTACTTTGAGCTATGAGTTCAGGGTTCGAATTTGCCTCATTTTAGCCCCTCGCTCGCTCGTTAGTTTGCTCTGAGCTTGCGCAACTCACCAGCAAGAGGCTGTTTGCAACCGAGCACTCGTTAAGTACGAGCGCACGCGCTGAGCAGCCAACGAGCGAGTAAGCAAACGAGGGCAGCGCAAGAGTAGAGCGGCAAGCAACCGAGGACCCCATTAGCTCTGCCCTCGCGAGGGCGTCGTTGCGAGCGAGGCACTATTTGCAGCAGCAGACGAGCGAGGCAAATGAGGCAAGCAGATTAGACAGGCAAACGGTGGTTTGGTCAGAAAAAATGTATGGGATAAAAATTGCATCAACTAAGAATTTCGAGTAAAGGATTGTATGTAAACATGCATATATGTATATACATCCATATACACACATATGTATGTATGTATTTATTTATGTATATATTCTCATGCACAGAAGAATAGATGCGTGCTATTTTGACCAGTTTAATCTACTAGGTAGGTACATATGTGCATACATATCTATGTATGTATACTTTTTTTAATGCTCAATAATTTCTTACAAAATTTTAACATATTATAAATGAAAAAAGATCATACAAGTCCAAGCAAGTTTCACACTTTGTAAAAAATTTGAAAAATTCAACGAAGTTTTATGAAAATTTTAAACTTGTTAATCAGATTTATACAGCAATGCTTGGTGTTGTTATAGCACATTACATTTTAGTATAATTATAATAAAGTAAAAGTATGCCTTCTAAAATGAAGCTTGGCAGAAAATGCTTTGGCCACTAAATTAACGTATTAACGAGAGATAAATTAATATTTCATATCAATAATGGCATGAAAAATTATATTTCTGCCCTCATTTGATTAAAAGAAAAAAACATTTCACATAATTTTATTTATTTGCAACAGCTAACGACCGATATTTATGCTTTATGTTCGCCTTAGCGTAGCCAACTTTT
>NW_023458555.1:102317635-102320631 GCF_013731165.1 Rhagoletis pomonella | reverse complement strand
ACGACCGATATTTATGCTTTATGTTCGCCTTAGCGTAGCCAACTTTTCGCTATGTGGACGGCCGCATTGAAATTCAACGCCAACGCATCGACAAAGTTGTATGTGAACCGGCCTCTATTCTTTGTTTACGCAAATTTTCGAATGTCTACATATGCATACATACATATTTGCATACAAGTTAACACATCCGCCGTCACCCAACATGTTGCATTCCCACAGTCCAGAAATACACGTGAGCCATGTCAGCATAATTATGGTTCACAACATAATTGACATCCTACACCTTTGTCAAGGCCAAGTGCATTTCATTATATCATGCAATAGCAATATTGCGCAACGCTATCAGACACCTATGGGAACCGTCGGCCACAGTTAGTACCTCTGGCTAATGCTTACGCAACCATTAGTATAACAGAGCCAATGCATTAGGCATTGCAGCGGTGTCAGCATAATTTCATTTCACACGGTTGTGAAATCAGTGTATTGCACGTTCCAAGTTACCTGTGGGAATTCAAGGCCAAGGCGGCTAACTGACGTCGAGTATTTCTGGCTATAGAACAGCGGCAGCGGAACAGACTATAAAGGGAGGCAGAACTCGGAGCAGCGGCAGTTGCATCGGGGTGTTACTATTGTAAATTAGGCTTATTTATTTATGTCAATAAAGTGCTTCTATTATAACGTTCAAATTATCTCTTTCGATTCCAGGGCAAGTTGAGCCTTTAATTTTTTTAGTTATTCAGGACCTTCAATCCTTAACTCGCGCCCGCGGCAGGGACCAGTAGCGTTAGTAGTAAAGTAAAATCGGTATAATAAAATCAGTGATTAAGTGAACAGTGATTGTGATAAGTGGAAAGTTATACTAAATAAAAGTGAAAATAAAAATTAGCTAAAAGGCTCTCTTAAAGAAACCAGTAAACTAAATATCAAAAAGCTATTAAAGTGCTTAAGTGAAACTAATCAAAAAATAATCAAGCGACAAATAAATGATCCTTGCAGTGTTGTGAGTAAAAATAACCAGTTTTCGTCTGCATATTTTTCCTTGTTTATTTCCAGGATGGATTCGCTTTGGGATATGGTAACGAGATTGACTGGTGCAGTTAACGCACTTATGGACCAGCTGAATGGTATAGAGAGGCGTGTATCAAGCCTGGACAAACTTCACTACTCCGCAGCTAAATGGAGTGGAAGCAGAAGTACAAGTTCAGCCCCGAGCTCCAGCAACGGAGGCGGAACTGAGGGATATCTCGAGACAATAACCCCGGCCAGATCGGTTAATATCTCGGTCGTTGTCAAGTTCCACTAACGGTAGCCCTAAGAAGCGTGCAGCCTCAATAGGGTCGGTCCCCAGGGACAAAGGCGTAAGGTTTGTCGGGTTTTCCGAGCATGCGAAGAGATATTTCGAGTCGTGACGGGTCTCTCCGCATGCCGGACACTCATTTGGCACATCCGCGTTTAATCTGCTCAGGTACGAGTTTAACCTTCTGCAGTAGCCAGAGCGAAGTTGGGCTATTGTGGTTCTTGTCCCCCGAGGCAGATGAAGCTCCGTCTTGTCAATGTCCGGTGGTTGTGTGCCTAGAACGGCATTCACAGGTCTGGAGTCTACATAACTCGAGACTGACTCCCTGTGAATGCCGTTCAGGGCCTGTCGGTATGCTCACGGGTCCAGAGGTTGCTTAATGAACCTCTGGACTTCGTCCGTCAGTTCGTAGAGATGCCTCCTGACGTACCTAGGTGAGGGCTCCTCTGCAAGCAGCTGTTTGTTTGGGTGACCACGTCTGTGGCTCCCAACCAGAAACTGCCTGCAGAGCATTGTGTTATGCTCCTTGACTGGGAGCATTTTCGCCTCGTCATGCAGGTGGTGTTCTGGTGACATCACAAGGCATCCAGTCGCTGTCCTAAGTGCAGTGTTTTGAGTCGTCTGCAGCTTCGTCCACTGCGTCCTACTAGTCCCCGGCGACCACACTGGTGCTGCGTAATTTAAAACCAGGCGGCCTATTGAATTGTATATTGCCAGCAACGTGTCTTTGTCTTTGCCCCAATTACTGCCGGCTAGCGACTTGAGGACCTTGTTGCGGCTCTGTACTTTATTGACAATAGCGGTTGCGTGCGCAGAGAAGGAGAGCAGACCGTCGAATATTACTCCGAGTCTTTTGGGGTTATTCACCGTCGGAATTGGTGTATATGGTGTATCGTGAATTCCCAGCGGTAGCCTGACCTCCTTCGTCCAGGTGGTGAACAAGGTCGCAGAGGATTTCGTAGGGGAGAGGGCTAGGCACTTCGCAGTGAAGAAGCGAGAAAGCTCGGAGAGATACCAGTTTACTTTCGAACAAAAGTCATCAATTCCATTCCCAGTCGCCATGATCGAGCAATCGTCGGCGTAAGAGACAATCGAGACTCCCTCTGGTTGTTGAGGGAGCTTTGAAATATACAAGTTAAACAGTAGCGGGGCAAGGACACCAGCCTGTGGAACACCCTATTTTATTTTTCTGAGTTTGCCCGATTTGTCTCTAAACATTGCCGACGAGTGTTGACCACTCAGATAATTTGCCGACCAGCGTTTGAGCCTCTGTGGGAGAGAGGAAACCTCTATATCTTCTAGTAGAGTGGAAAGGCTGACAGTGTCAAACGCCTTTGACAGGACCAACACTACTAGAATCGTTCTCTCACAGGGATGGTTACGGTAAAGGCCACGAGTTATCTGAGTGTTTATGGCGTTAAGTGCTGTTGTTGTACTGTGCACTTTGCGGAAACCATGCTGATGCTTCGCTGGGGTCAGGTGGTTCGTGAAATACGGGAGCAGCAAGGCCTCAAGTGTCTTCGCTACCGGGGAAAGGAGTGTTATCGGTCGCTACGAATCTCCTTTGTTGGCTGGTTTCCCCGGTTTGAGCAGTGGGACCACTCTCCCCACCTTCCAGATGTGTGGGATGATGATAGTGGCCATTGAGAAATTGAGGACCCCCGTTAGGGACGCTACTCCCGCAGGACCCAAATTTTTC
>NW_023458555.1:102316444-102317535 GCF_013731165.1 Rhagoletis pomonella | reverse complement strand
GTCGTCCGTGATCCGGATGGCATGAAGGGCGAGTTAAGCTGGTAGCGTTCGCCGATGAGCGCGCGGTCCAGCTTTATAAGGAAGCTTTCTCCACGGTTGAACAGCTGTGGCCCGGGGCAGACTTAGTTGCCGTCCATAGGGACAAAATCCCTAAAAGGCCGCGAGCCTGGGCCTGGGTACCAGCTGAGCCGTCAAAACCGGAGGAGATAATCGAGTTTATCCGACTGGGCAACGAAGGACTGCCCACAAGCGTTTTGGAGGATAGTCCGAGCTGGCGAGACCAAAGGGAAGCAGCGTTTTGTTGGCTTTGTCATCAACGAGGCTTCTGTCCCAGTTCTCGAGGATTGTGATTGGGTAATAAGCTACGGCTTTAACTCAATCACAGTAAAAATCCACCAGAGAACGGATCAGCAAGAGGAGGAAACGAGCAACGCCTCGAGTGGACCCGCTCCCTCAGATATTCTTTCCGACGAAGGGGCCAACCAAACAGGCAACTCCTCGAGCCGAACTGCGGCCCCCGCGTCGGCCTCGATAGCAGGCAGCGCGGGGTAAACAGGAAACACCACGAGTGAACCTGTGCACCCACCAACGAGTGTATCCGATACCGCGCCAGATACTGAGAGCGACACGGGCTCAGTATCTGCCTACGTAGGGTCGGTCTACAGTCGGTGGGCAACGCTGGACGAGGACCAGCTTCTGGTATCCGAACCGGAGGAGGAGGACAATGACATCACAGTCATTGCCGCCGCAGCCGAGCGGAGGGAGCTAGAAGCAGACCCCAATTGCGACGCCCCCCGCCACCACCTCAGGGCGGCAATCACCACAGCAGCACACACAGCCAACGGCGGCAAGAACATACACTTCACTTACACCCCACATCACGACACGTCTCCCGAACCACATGAAGCTCCTTCAATTTAACTGCAACGGGCTACAGAGCAAGATTGAGGAGATAACCGTCTTCATGTGTCGGCATGGTATAATGATAGCTGCGGTCCAAGAGACGAAGTTGCACAGCAATTCAACTTTGCTGAATTGCGCCGGGTACAACGTGCACCGTCCGATGAAGCGTGGTCACCAAAGTCTATTTC
>NW_023458555.1:102300592-102316344 GCF_013731165.1 Rhagoletis pomonella | reverse complement strand
ACGACCGATATTTATGCTTTATGTTCGCCTTAGCGTAGCCAACTTTTGGGGTTTGAACCCCAAAACCCACCCCTTGTGTGCGCTAATGTATACCCCTATTTTTTTATTTTGAAAAAAGTGAGTGCTCAAAGCGCTCAAAGTTTTCCATGTATTTTATATGGGGGAAAACAACTTTTCGTAGAAATAGTGTAGAATTCTTGAAAATCAACAGTTTTCGATCGGAAAACTTTTCTTATCTTCAGGAGATTCCCAGTAATAATACGCAATTGTCTCTTTAACCATTTTTTCATAGTAACTATATTTTATAGGTCCTCCAAAACCCCTAGAAAATGCAATGGAAAAATCTTTAATCATAAAAAATAGTTAAATAAACAATTCTCCTGAAGAGAACCACAGTTTTCCGATTGAAAAATATTGAATTTTAAGAGTTTTATACCATTTCTACGAAAAATGGTTTTTTCTCCATATAAAATACATGGAACACTTTGAGCGCTTTGAGCACCCCCTAAATATTTTTTGAATTATATCTTGTCTAAGGACATCCCTGTTGAAACGGAAGAAAAAGTGAACGAACTAGTAGCCAAATTTAGCAACCTTTTCCTATCTATTAATGGGAAGGAATTAGTAGACACTTGCGTACGCGTAGAAACTAAAACATCAACTTCTGAACCAATTTATAGCAAAAGCACGAATCGAAGAATATAACTGTGAAATAATTTATAAGCCAGGGAAGGCTAATAATGTGGTCGCGGATGCTCTTTCCCGTCTTAAGACCGAACTCAACGCCTTAACGGATTCTGTGGTGGCTCAACCGTCAGGAAGCGAAATAGTGATGAGGTAGCAACGATGCATTCCGCTGAACAGGATAATTCCGATCTTATACCACACGTCGAGGCCCCCATAAACGTCTTTAGGAATCAGGTGATATTTAGAGTAGGTCAGGAATCTCGATGTCATGAGCAACCGCATCATGGCTACCGCAGATATTTTATTACTTTGCCAAATATCGACAGTTCAAACGTCATTCCAATTCTTAAAGTATGCCTTAATCCTAATGTTATAAATGGTATAAAAATTCCTGAGAAATTTCTCCAATTATTGCAAAACGTGTACGCTAATAATTTCCACAGGTATAGGATCAGGATAACTCAGCGCCTAGTGGAAGACGTGACCATCCCTGACAGAATTTTCGACATAATCGAGGAAGAGCATCGTAGAGCGCACAGGAATCCGAAGGAAAACAAAGAGAAGATTCTAGAAAAGTATGACTTTCCAGGTATGTCAAAACAAATTAGGGATTATGTTAGGCAGTGCGAAGTGTGTAAGCTTAACAAATATGACGGGCATCCGGCTAGGCCTCACCTCCAGCCGACACCGATTCCCAGCTATCATGCGAGATCATCCACATTGATATTTTTGAGATTGAAAAACAGAAGTTTCTGAGCTGCGTATACAAGTTTTCGAAATTCGCAAAATTATTTGCTATCAAGAATAAGTCGTCCATTTATATCCGAAGGAAACTTACTCACGTTTTACATTATTTTTCTGTGCCAAAAATCTTGGTCATGGACAATGAGAGGGGATTCCTAACTCCACTCGTTCTCAATTACATTAAATCTCTCGCGATTGAAATTTACCAGACGCCCACACAACGGAGTGAAGCCAATGGCCGGGTAGAAAGGTTACTCCCAATGAGAGGGTAGCGATAGTCGTAGATAGGTACAACAATATCATACATTCCATAACAAAAAGGAAACCGGTAGATATATTCTTTAACAGAACAGTTAGGGTAAACTACCAAGGCTTAAGGGACTTTAGGGATCAAACGCACGAGAATATCAAAGCTTTATTACTACATGAGCAAGAAGCTAGAAATGCAAGAATCAATTCAAAACGATCGCCACCCAAAGAATATAATAGTGGCGATACTCTGTTCATAGCAGACAAATAAAGGGGAAACAAAAGCCTCTATTTAAAAAAGAAACAATCGTAGAAAATAGAAATGCGATAACTTCAATTTATTTGTTACAAATATTTGTACAACTAAGACACTGCAGTCTTTTATATGCATATCCACTATTATTTAAAATCTTACTATAACAAATTACAATAAAATAATAATAAATATATAATAATAATTACCATAGAAAATTATAAATATTCGTGCTTAAAGTGTTAAATTAAATACTAGCAAAGCAAAAGATAGTTTAGATAGAAAGAAGTAGATTGTAGATATAAGTAAGAAGGTTAAGTAAATAAGAAGGATTCGAAGATAGGTTCCCACCAGATTACTTATAGTCAAAATGCGGAAGACAAATCAATACTACTGAAATATTGAAGTATTTCCCGTTTGAAGTTACTCCTATTCAGTCCAGTTTTTACACAGTTAGGAATCGAGTTCCACAATCTTGCAGCGCCGAAGAAAAACAGTCGGCTGGAGGTTAGAGAATTGAATTTAGGGACAACCAGGCTGTTATGTCTAAGTGATTTGGTTGGTTCAAGCTTGTCGTATAAATATTGAGGAAGCTTCCACTCTAACAATTTATATGAACATACAGTTCCTTGCAGCCAAAAAGTTCAAAATGTTGCATCCTAGAATCTTATCTCTCCATGGCGATATATGAGCAAAACGACCAATGCCGTACACATACCTCGTAACGTTGTTAAAAGCTACATTAATCTTTCTGGCTGAAATTGAATCAAGTTTGGTGTAAACTCGCTCAAAGTATGTGAAGTGGGGTACAATTAACTGCAGGGCAAGTTTCCGCCGCGTTTCCTGCGGTGTATACGACGCAGAGATTCTCAATCTTCGTAATATAACAAATACATTGCTAACAACCTTGTTTACATGGTCAGAGCAGGTTAGCTTATTATTTATAATAAAACCTAAGTTTCTGGTCTTTTCAGAAGTTTTGAGGGCAGTTGGACCGATCCATAACGATGTGATGCTTTTACTACCAGCTTCAATTTTACATATCGGCATAACGTAAGATTTTGCAGCATTTAAGCATAGCGCATTTTTATTTGCCCAACACAGAATTTCAGACAGATCACTATTAACTTTATAACATAAATCTTCGACAAGGCCAATGCGATTAGACACATATAACTGAATCATCAGCATACGCATGGACGTTGACATATTTGAGCACTAAAAACACGTCATTGACAAACATACTAAATAAGAGAGGACCTAGAACCGAACCCTGAGGAACACCCGCTGTTGAAGCTTTGACCCGGGATGTAACACTATCTGCTTTAACTTGTTGAACTCTTCCCTCAAGGTAGCTAGCTAAAAAATTTATAGAGTTGTCGGAAAAGGCAAAGTAATTCCTGAGTTTCCAAAGCAGCAAAGTGTGGTTGACCGAGTCAAATGCCTTAGAAAAGTCTAAGAGGCAGAGAAGGGTAAGTTCTCCATTATCAAATGGTATCCTAATATCATCTAAAATTTTGGTCATAGCTGTGGCGCAGCTATGTTTAGGCCTAAAACCAGACTGCAATGGCGATAGCAAGTTATTTTTTTTAATATGATTTGAGATCTGCTCGGCCATTAAGGACTCACATATTTTCGAGAATACTGGTACAATACTAATTGGCCTATAGTCCGAGGGATCAGAAGCAAGGGCTTTCTTTGGTACAGGCAAGATAATTGCTTTTTTCCAAGCAGCTGGAAAACAACCACTTGTAATACAATGGTTTATTATGTGAGTAAGAGGATTTGCAATAAAAGGAAGCACGATTTTGACAAACTTCATCGATATTCCATCATTACCCACTGCATTCGACTTGATAGCCATTAGAGACTTTATAACCTCATCCTCATTAACTCCTCGGAACTCAAAAGCGTCCTTAATGACAGAAGCACTGGCAGCAATACCCTGAACATTAAAAGAGTTGCAGAGATTGCTTGAACTAATAAAATAGTCATTTAAAGTATCGGGGTCTACTTGACATTTTTCATTCGTTTTTCCATGGATTCGTAGACTTTTCAAATTTCGCCATAGCTCACTGGGTGGAAGAGAAGGATTTAGTTTACGATTGTAGTAACGCCTTTTTGCCTGCCTAATAATATTTGTTGCTACATTACGAGCAGATTTGTACGAGTTCCACAAAGCTTCAGTATTCGACCTTCTCCATTTGGCATGCATTTTATTGCGTTTCTTTATAGCGAAACTTACTTTTCCGCTGTACCAAGGGCAAGATTTATTAGTAGTATTAACAGTGCGTATAGGGACATATCGATCAAATAGAGCAGATAAATTATTGTTGAGATATTCTAGTTTCTTGTCAACCGTCTCGTAATACCAGCAATCATTCAAACATATATGTTTACATTAAGAAAACAACGCATTAGTGTCTAAGGAACTAAAATCACGGTACAAGAAAGCAGTACTAGCTTCTGGACAATTAAATGCAACATCAACAATACAAAAAATTAAATCATGGTCCGATATAAAAGACAGTTGGTCAAATTTTAGTACATAAGACAAGTTGGACGTAATAAAATAATCTAAAAGACTGGGATTAGAGTTACTGGCATATCTAGTAGGCATTGCGTCATTGACAATAGCCAGTCCAGCTGCTATTATATGATCACGTAGTTTAATGCTACCAGAATCATTGACGAGCAAATTAACATGTAAATCTCCACAAATCCCATAACACTCAAATCAATAAGAAACAAGGACAACTCAGAAAAGAAACAGTCTAGCGGGTAACATTTATGTGGATTGTACACACAGGAAATCAAAACTTTGGATATACCATCAGTAACCTCTGTAATTATGTATTCTATGTCAGAGTCAACTGACTTAGCAAGAAGTTTGATGCTAAGAGAAGTTTTACAGTAGACTGAAAGTAGTAACAGAAAGTGGGAAAAAATTCCACAAAGCAGATAGTTATAAAAAATGTGTAAGATAACATTAGACAAAAGGTTAATAAGAAGCTTAAGATTACTAGAATCCGGCGGTTCGGAATGCAAGCGTTTATGCGTTTGTAGTCGATGAAGTCATAGTGGTTCAATTCACCTCTCTCAGTGGTGTGAGATGGCGGATTCGAGGTGGTTCAACTCCCCCACGGTAATCTACTACTTATTTGTGTGAAGCCGGCTGAGCCATGAGTAGGTCATTTGCAATTATAAACGCTTATGACTAAAAGGGACCAACGCGGGCAGTCCATAGACAACTAATACCTATAGTCCGATGCAAAAAAATCCGGCCTTGGGGGGGAAACACCCCCACCCTATAGTCGGGTCTGCACATACATATATGTATAAATATGTATACAATCGACTTGTATATATGTAAATAAATATAATCATTCATCTATAACCTTATCAAAAACCTACCTGAAAATCGAAAAAGTTGCCATTTTTGAGAACGGCACTTGCCACTATTTTGAACTCTACGTATTCGAACTCGGGAACACCCCCCAAAATAGCCGAATAGGAAATTCCAATGACAACACAAAAACCCTCTTTCAACTGTTTTTTTAAGTTTCGTATAGTTTATAAGATTTTCAGTATTTAGCATATTCGCAACAATTTTTTTTTTTTTTTTGAGTTGTAAAATTTACCCTCTTTACCATGAATATATTTAATTGCTCAATTATTTTAGTCGATCACTGTTCCTTTTTTTTCATTTGTATCACCAAGTCCTCTGGGGGCGAGGAGTATTATTTTCTTTCATTTGTTTTGATTTTGAACTCCATGTACTTTGAGCTATGAGTTCAGGGTTCGAATTTGCACGCGCTGAGCAGCCAACGAGCGAGTAAGCAAACGAGGGCAGCGGAAGAGTAGAGCGGCAAGCAAGCGAGGACCCCATTAGCTCTGCCCTCGCGAGGGCGTCGTTGCGAGCAGCAGCAGACGAGCGAGGCAAATGAGGCAAGCAGGTTAGACATGCAAACGGATGGTTTGGTCAGAAAAAATGTATGGGATAAAAATTGCATCAACTAAGAATTTCGAGTAAAGGATTGTATGTACACATGCAGATATGTATATACATACATATACACACATATGTATGTTTGTATTTATTTATGTATATATTCTCATGCACAGAAGAACAGATGCGTGCTGTTTTGACCAGTTTAATCTACTTGGTACGTACAAGTTATGTCACTGTAATAAGTCATACAATTTCTTTACTTACATATATTACACATACACACGTTAGCGTAATATACCAATTAATTCCTATACTTACATATAACACACACACCTATGTACGTGCAAACTTTGCATACGAATTCTTCAGAGCAAGCAAAAGCACCAACAACTATGACACGAACGCACCTGAAAGATTGGTCGATAAAAAAGTACTTAAGCAAAATTGCAGATCGGCACAACAACAATGCTTAACTAGAACACGATTGACCTGAAGAATTGGTAAACAAAAAAGTACTTAAGGTGTGACATTTTCATAGAGTTTAAGTTTGGGTGAAGTGTAAACTAAAGTGATCAAAAATAAATAAAACCAAAGGGATTAAAAATAAGTAAAACCAAAGAGATCAAGATTGTTTTATTTAAGGAGTGCCCACAGGGTAATAACTGGCGCCCAACGTGGAGCAATGAAGTTAAAAATTGATATATTGAAAATTAAGCGAAAATTCTAAGTAAAACAAAAACTAAAGAAGTTCAATGAAGAACTTTACAAGTGTGGAAATTAAATATGCTTCAAAACATTGTATGTGAACAAACTTTAAATGATAATCCGAACGTGAAATAATTGGTGAAAAAAAACTTAAAAAAATAGAGATACAAAGTAAAATTTTGGTAGAAGTGTGAATGCTTTAAAACGTTGAATTCGTTGAATAAAAGAATTCTGCCGAAATAATTGTCCAAATCTGAAGGTTAAATAAAGATTCAGTGCTTTGAGTAAAAAGAACTGAACACGAAATAGTTCTAGCATAAAGCTAGGTGCTAGTTGAACGAAAATTCAGACAAAAATAAGTGAGAGGAAATATTTTTTAAAAATGTGAAGATTAAAAATGCTTCGAAACATTGAATAAATATCGAATCCCGTAAATAATAAACAAATTGAACAAGAAATATTTCTGACACAAAAGTTTAAAACAGATATGCTAGATTGTGAATGAAGTAACTCGACAAAAATAGGTGAAAGGAATATTTTATGCCTTAAAACATCGAATGTAATTTGAACATTGAAGAAGCTAGTGACCAACTACAACAAAAAAAGTGTGAACATTATACCCTCTCAAAACGTAACGAAATAAGAAGATGAGAAATCGAGTTCCAAGAATTATTTTGAACAATAAACTAAACCGAAAAAACCAAACCTTGGTAATCTAAATTACAAACACGCATACAAAACCTGAAACAGTTACAAACAAAAACGAAAGCAACGTCTATTGAAACAATATACTACCAATTAGTTAGTCTACCAACCAGAGTCCAACGCAAAAGGCTACTTTATATCAGCTTCAAGAAAACAACAGATATTACAACAAGTAACCTAGAGGAGCAGCTAAAACCTTGCAAGACAAAAACTTCATTGCCATCAAGAACGGATCCACACAATTTAAGTATAAAATTGCTTTAAATTTCTTGTTATTAATACCATAGGGTACTCTTTATGAATTTGTACAACGATTTTGGGTTGCTGTGCCCAAACGTGTGAATCGAATCAAAAAACTTTTACACACACTTGTAGACAACAGTTCACGCTTTATTACAAAAATTTAGTTTACTAAATCTGTGCACTAATTTAACAATAAGGTCGGTTGGAAATATGGTATTTGTTGCAAATTTTTGTTATAAATTTGTATATACATTTTTATATACAAGATATTTTTATAAAACACCCAGTAACCAAAATAGACATCACTGGGGCGGCAGCCCCAGGTTTACCACACAGAAAGGGAATTCTAGTTACCTCATCCTTTCCCAAGGTTATGTCACATAGAAGGGAGAATTCTACGTAGTAAGGGTTATAATCCCTACGCCTAAGCCGAAGGCCGCCTACGCAGAAAGGTGTTCTCTGCAAAGGTGTTCAAGGGGTGACTTTCATAAAGCGGCGTTCATCCTCCTTCGTTTAGGGGGGGTTTGGGTAGCCACGCCAGATTTGCACTTAGCTACTGCAACGAAGGCTCAGAAGAGTACTATATTGCGATGGGGATTTTACGTAATAAAATAACGTCAGTAGCTAATGAAAATCTTAGCGCTTTCAATACACCGCTTAACTTTAAAGTCATAATTTTGAGATTAGACCAATTGTATGCATATAAGCGCCCACTACGTATTTTAGAAAATCAACTCAACACTTCGAGACAGGGACGAATGTCCATTAATGAGTATTACGAGACCGCGGACAAACAACTTACATTAATAATTAACAACAACATTATGACATACAGTAATAATGAGCAACTGACCAATGAATTTAATGACAAAACTAGAGAAAACGCTCTTAGAGTATTTATTTCTGGTCTGAGACGCCCACTTTGCGATACGCTTTTCTCAGCCAATCCCCCAGATCTACCTACTGCACTTGCCATAGCAGAAGAATTGCAGCAACCAACAAAGATACGAGTTCGCTGAAACATATGCTGCACCTAGTATGCCACAAATTAACCGATCAACATCTCTTTTACCACGTTTAAATAACATTACTCCCCACACTGGCCGAACATCCCAAAATTATACTACCCAAAATACTGTTCCAATGGATGTTGATCCTGGAAGTTCTTGCTTTAGAAAAAACAGTGACTTAAAAAATAATCCAATGAGTTCATCAGGTCGGGGTAACTCTCAACAGGTAATCCGTCAGCGAAGTAATCACTCGAATTCATACCAGCAACGAACTCATCCACAAACAAATAATTTTTCTGCGCCACATCAGCAATACAGCAAGTGCAAGTGAGCAGCTATAAAACTTTTGGTGTTATTCGGCTGCACACACAAGTATTTTCTGAAGGTCTGAAGTCGGCTTTTTATGGACGAGAGAGAGAAGGGAGTAACTTCGCCCAGGCACGTCAGGGGGCATCTCTACGAACTGACGGAAGAAGTCCACAGGTTCATTAAACAACCTTCATGGAGCTTGACGACAACGACTGAGATATTAACCGATCTGGGCGGAGTTGTTGTAGCCGCTACAACAACAACAAAAACAACAACAAGAGAGTAGAATTTCACCTCCGCAATTTCAGACCGAGAAAATTGCGATATTACATATGTATATAACTTGAAGCTGCTTTCTTCGTCTGAAAAGCCTGGTGTATTTTTGCACGTTGGGCTTTTCAGACGGTCTCGAAAAGGCTAGTGTGTACAGGCTAAATATTCACATGCTTAATCCAATAACGGATAATTTAAAATATTTATAAAAATGTATTTTGTCATAAGTCTGAAATAAAAAAATTACAAATCAGAAGGATAAAATGATATTGTGTTATTAAATCAAAAGTAAAAAAGTTGTGGTTTATTGACGAAGGGGGGAGGGGATCTAACTTAACAGCTGATAGTTTAAAGTCGGTTTAACCCAGCCAGATTGGGTGTTTAAACTTAGTTTAGACTAGGTTAAAATTTGACTGAAAAACTGCACACCGAGTTTAAACTTAGTTCAAACGACAAACGCAGTGAAAAACTGCGAAACAGAAAAATTAATCTATAAAAATAAAAATGCAGTTATCTATATTTGAATATTTAACACTTCATGGTCTGATCTTTTTTTGTGATTAATCTTTACAAATATTCTACCAATCAGCTTTTATTAATAAACTACCACTAATTTGGTTTCTGAAGTGACAACCCTGGTTTAGTTTTTTAAATTTTAAAATTCATATATGTTGACATAAATGTGAAAGTGTAAGGGAAAGAGTTGCCACTTTCCACTTTTCGGTAGGTTTTTATAATAAAAAAGCGTCAAAACGGGAAAACGCTCATTTGGTATCCCGGTATCAGTAAAAGTTCTTATGGAAGAATGTATGAAAACTCAACTTGCTTTAAATTCATATCGATAGCTTATAGTGAAAAGTTCTAAGTTCACTTTTATAAATTGTGCAGGAAAAAACTTATAGCCATTTTGTTCAGTATTTCGCAAAAGTTTGAATACCTACAATGTATTGCGTGTGTAAATCGAAGCAAAACTCTATACGTATCAGGATTAAAAGATTTCGTACTATTTTGGTCTTATCGAATTTTCAGTACCTCTTTTGGTTTTAGCAAATTTGCTTTCATTGTTTACAAACGAAAAAAAACTAAAACAAATGGATTTTTAATTTCTCTTGCTTCCTATCAGGGTTGAAAAATGGATATTTGAAATTGTACCTAATATCATAAAATAAATGTACCTAAATGAGACAGATTGTACCTAAAAAAGTTACATCATTCATTTGTAGTTTTTTTTTTATAAATGTCGTTTAAAACTTGTATACAAAAGATGGATGTTTTTTTTTTAACTGAGCCTATATCTATAGACTACATATAATCTAATGGGAATCGGAGGAGCGTTGTTTTTGTCTAATTTTGGCTACTGAAAAACGTTGGCGAAAAAGACAAAAAAAAAACACTTTGCGAAGTATACTTCTTTATCCAGCTTTTTATAAAACAATAGGAGAAGTCTGCTTATTTATCCGATTCCTTTTGATAGGTGCAGCAAGTCTAGAAAAAATAATCAAATTGCAGGAAGTAACTTCGAAAGCATTTTAAATATATTTCCAGAAATTAAAAAGCGAATATGGGTCAAATAGCTATAGTTCTCATCTAAAAAAAATATGAAATTTTAAGACATCCTAGACACTGAACTGTATGTGTGAATAAAGGCTGGTTTTCATTATGTCATATTTTGACAACAAAATTTGTCGCCATATTTTGACACAACTTTCTTTCCTTTATCCCTACCTTTATCGATGATATTATGGGCCAAAAACTTACAAATAGCCGCTTTAGCAGCGGATGTATACGCCTGAAGGCCTATTCTGATCTAAATCAATCAAAAGACCATCTTTTAGTCCCATTTGACAATTTGTTTTCACTCATTTGACCGCAAATGCCATTGAATTTGACTTAGTGAAAATAACCGTTAAAATTAATAAAAAAAGAAATACGAATTTGAGGATAGCTAAGCAAAGTGTTAATTTTTCGTAGTGGCTGCTCTAAATGCAATGTAAAATGTTTAAGATAATACATAATATGACTTTTTTAATTTCTCCTTTGACCACTTTTCTTTAGAATTGTTTATTTTTCAAAATGAAAGCAAAGTAAATATACTAGTGTTATATTCGAAAGCACACGCGTTGTAGTTAAGAGTAGATGAGAGACTGACTTTATTGAAAGAATAGAACTAAAACTAAGTATACAAAATGAGAATTAATTTGATGATATGAATGTGGTTTTACATGTGTATGTGAACATATTTTGAGTGGAGCTTATTTAGAGTATGCATACATATACAACAATATGAATATATATTTTGGAGTGAAATAAACTTTACATATATATCACATCTCCACCCTTTAATTTGATACTATGTTAAATAAATTCATTTTCTGATGTATGGCGGTGAGTACCGGTTAACCCCTCGACGTATTCGATTACTTCTGCGTAATGGTTTACCAGATTCAGGTTGATTGCTTGACCTAGGCGTTTGATCTTGGTTCACCGTTGCGTTGTTGTTATTGCTCGAAGGTAGCTCAGCGTTTTGTGGTACAATTTCCACTGCAGGTGTAGCGTGTTGTTCTGTCAGTTGTTCTGAACTACGGCGTCGATGTGAATTTGATGGTGATACGGTTGGGTATGTGTCATAGGTCTGTAAATTGTTAGGCGTTACCTCATTGGTTGCACTTTGCCTCAGCTTAAGTTGGTTTACATGGCGTTTTAGATAGCCTTGCAAAGTTTGTACAATGTACATCATATTTCCAACTTTTCTATTTATAATGGCTTCGACCCATTTTTCTCCTTTAGCGTAGTTTCGAGCATATACCTTTTGATTTTTTTCGTACTTTGTTATATGTTTCTGATTTGTTGTTGCTTTTCTCGGATGTTCAAAAAGTTGGCTCAGTAGTGTGCGCACTGGACGACCATGAAGTAACTCAGCTGGGGTCTTCCCGTTTAGATTAGGTGCAAATCGATATGAAGCGAGGTATCTTAAAACTGCAGATTTAGTTGGTAACCCGTCTTGAATATTTTTGCTGACTGATGTCTTGAATGATTGCACGAAACGCTCAGCTAATCCATTTGAAGCTGGGTGAAATGGCGCTATTGTATTGTGGGCTATTCCATGTAGCTTACAAAATTGCTGGAAGACATCTGAAATCAACTGAGGACCGTTATCGCTAACTAGAGTTTTAGGATATCCCTCAATCGCAAAAATAGCTGATAGTGCTGTAATTGTGTTTTCGGTTGTGGTCGATGGCATTTGTGTGACGAAAGGGAACTGTGAGTATGCATCGACGCATGTAAGCCACATTGAACCGAAAATCGGACCGGCAAAATCGATATGTATTCTTTCCCACGCAGTTGTAGCTTTTGGCCAGTTCTGATATTCAGAAACTGGGGCTGGATTATTTCGCTTGCATACATTGCATCCAGTTGCTTGCTGTGTTATGTCTGCGTCTACGCCTGGCCACCACACGTATTGACGTGCTAATTGCTTCATGCGTACTATTCCCCAATGTCCTTCATGTAGCATTTTGATAATATTTGGCTGCAAAGAGCGAGGAATCACTATTCGTGTAACATCGGTATGGAGGCATAGCATGTTGTCTATTTTTGTTATGGAAAGTTTCCGATTAAAATACGGCAAAATGTCTTGATCGCATTGTGGCAATTTTTCTGGCCAACCATTGGATACATAGTGCCATACCTTTTTTAGTAAGTTGTCCGCTTTTCTTCGTTCTTGGATAACTGCTGCGTTGATTGGTGGCGATAGGCTAGTGATGTTGTAGCAATTCTCTTGTTTATCGAAGTTTTCATCGGTGGGCATTGGTAAGCGTGAAAGTGCGTCTGCATTGCCATGCGCAGTTGTAGCGCGATATTTAATATCAAAATTGTACGCCATTAGTATTACAGCCCAACGTTGTAATCGGTTTGTTGTTGTTAACGGCAGATGCTTGCTAGGGTTGAAAATCGTAACCAGTGGCTTATGGTCTGTAATCAGCGTAAATTTTCTCCCGTAGAGATACTGATTAAAACGCTTTACCCCGAAGATAATTGATAAGCCTTCTTTTTCGATTTGGCTGTACTTAACTTGGTGTTTATCTAATGTTTTCGACGCAAAGGCTATAGGACGTTCGCAGCCATCTGGATGGATGTGCGATAACACTACGCCAATACCAAAAGAAGATGCATCAGTAGCAAGAACTAACGGTAAGCTTTCGTTAAAATGACTTAGTTGAGTAGCGTTTAAAATATGGTTTTTCAAAGCTGTGAAAGCTTCTTGCTGTGGTGCACCCCACTTAAATGGCACACCCTTTCTTCGTAGCTGGTTGAGCGGCGCAGCTAATTGTGAGTAATTAGGAATGAAATTGTGATAGTAATTCACTTTTCCCATAAAGGCTTCCAGTTCACGAAGATTTGCGGAAGGCTGCAGTGCCTTGACTGCTTGTATCCCTGAATGGTCCGGAAGGATCCCATTAGCATTAATGCGACGGCCTAAATACTCCATTTCTGTTTGGAAGAAGGAGCATTTCTCTTTCTTGCATCTTATTCCGTTGTCTTGTAAAATTTTCAATATTTGCTCAACTCTGCTGATATGCTGCTCAGTGGTGGGTGCTGTAATGATTATGTCATCTAAATAGTTTCCGCATCCTTCTATACCTGTCAGAAGTTGCTCTAAATAACGTTGAAAAATAGCCGGAGCGCTAGCTATACCGTAAGGCAAACGTTGGTATTGAAACAGACCGAGAGGCGTGTTTACAACCATTATCTGTTTCGAAGGCTCGTCTAGCATCATTTGTAAATATGCGTCCTTGAGGTCTATTTTTGAAAAATGCTTACCTTGACGTATCTTGTGTAAAAGGGCTTCGCGCGTTGGTAGTGGATACTGCTCAACGTCGATTTGTGAATTTACAGCTTGCTTAAAATCGCCGCAAATGCGTATGGAACCGTCTGGTTTTGGCGCAAGCACGATAGGAGAAGCCCAATTACTAAATTTTATCGGTTTCCAAATACCGGCTTCCGTAAGTCTGTTTGCTTCAGCTTTAAACTTGGCCATTTGTGCAAATGGTATTTGCCTTGACTTGTAAAACTTTGGTGTAGCGTTTGGCTTAAGTACCACACTCGCTTTAAAATCTTTTATCGCTCCGAGAGCAGGTTCAAACACTTCTTTGTATTTTCGACTTAATTCTGTTATTTGCAGTGTTAGTTCTACTTCGACGTTCGAAACTTGTTGAATTTCAAACGCAAAAGCTTTGAATAAATCTAAACCGAATAAATTGTTACATTTCTCAATGCTGGTCAGAATCAGCGTAATTTGTTTTGATTTATTTCCACAATTTGCGACAGTGTTCAACTCGCCCAAGATCGGAATTGGTTGTTGCCCGAATGCATGTAAAATACGATTACACTTAGTTAGCTGTGGGCTATTTAGCTGTTTATACGTAGTATAATTAAAAACAGACACTGTTGCTCCGGAGTCCATTTGAAATGCAACTATTTTATTTAAAAGCTCGACATCAATAATATTTTTATTTGATTCAACTTTTACGACTCCTGTCAAACTATAAATTTCTTCGATCGCGTCTACGGTATTTGCGCTTTTGGCTTTGTGTTTTTGCGTACTCGCTACTTTGTTTTTGTTATTAGCACTTTTCACTTCATCGTGATTCTTTTTATTCTTGTTTTTCATGCAAACAGCGGCTATGTGGCCTTTTCTACCACAGTTGTGACAATTGGCATTACGGAACTTACACTTGTCTCGCGAATGGGACTGTCCGCAACCCGTACAAGATTTAAGATTAGATTTGTTTGGTAGCTCGCCACTTTTTGTTTTACTTTGCTGTTTGTTTGCCTGCACATAGTTGATTGCCTTTTCGCTATTTTCTTTTATTGTTGCGACCGTTTTTGTTGTTGTTTCATACGTCTCCGCTATTACTAGCACATCTTCAAGTTTTGGTTGCAATTTTTGAAGCGCAGCGACACGAACTGAATCGTAAGGTGTGTGGACAATAATTTGATCGCGAATCATATCATCGACAAAGTTTGACGTACACCCTGCTGTAGAGCACACAAAATGACATTCGCGCGCAATTCCCTTAAGGTCGGCAACCCAATCTCTATGTGTTTGTGAGTCTTTCATCGTCCTCTTGAAAAAATCGTACCGGGCAGCAACAATGTGTCTCTTCATTTGGAATTGCTCCGTTAACTTGTCGATTAACTGTTTGTACGAAAATGTTAGAAGAATATCGGTTCCAAATAAATTTTTCAATAGTTCATAGACATCTGAACCAATCCACGATAAAAAATATGCTTTCTTTTTCTCCTCATCCCCGACGGAATAAGCAAGAAAATGCTGTGTTAACTGTTGCGTATATGACTCCCAATTTTGTAAGTCCTTGTTGAAGTTGTGAAATGGTGGACAATTCACCGATTCACTTGCGCTACGACCTGAACCAGCAGTCCTTTCCACAAACGATTGCATCCACTTTTGCTGTTCCACTATAAGGGCCTTTGTGAATTGCTGCTGTTGCTCCAGCAAAGCTGCAAAATTTTCGTTCGCCATCTTGCTATTTTATTTATTTTCCACCGGCACGAATATTCTTTTTTTTTTTTTTTTTTTTTTTTTTTTTTTTTTTTCTCC
>NW_023458555.1:102291092-102300492 GCF_013731165.1 Rhagoletis pomonella | reverse complement strand
TTTTTTTTTTTTTTTTTTTTTTTTTTTTTTTTTTTTTTTTTCTCGTCGCCACTTGTTATATTCGAAAGCACACGCGTTGTAGTTAAGAGTAGATGAGAGACTGACTTTATTGAAAGAATAGAACTAAAACTAAGTATACAAAATGAGAATGAATTTGATGATATGAATGTGGTTTTACATGTGTATGTGAACATATTTTGAGTGGAGCTTATTTAGAGTATGCATACATATACAACAATATGAATATATATTTTGGAGTGAAATAAACTTTACATATATATCAACTAGCATGGTAAAGGAAAAAGAAAAAAAAAAACTAAAAATGCATCTGATCAAAAGATGATTGTACCTAAAATATAGTGTCTGTACCTAATGTAGCTTTAAGTCATCAAACGTCGGAAAAAGGTAGAATTGTACCTACTTTTTCATCCCTGCTTCCTATATCAAAATATGAGTTTTCATAAAGTGGGCTTAGCAACTTTATATGTAAGTATATTTAATATCATATATCTGCAGTTTTTACAAAAATTTATTTTATAATATCTATTTCTGACTTAACTGTAATTACATTACACGCAATATTATATATATTGCGCTTCTACATAATTTCTGAGATATTATTATATCTAACTGCATTTAAATGATGCATATTTCGATTTGTTCACGTTATCTGATGTTCTCGTGAACGTCAAGCTGTGAGGGTATACTTTATCGTGCTCTGAATTTGGCTTCTTATTTGCTTAGTTTATTGTGCTAAAAAGTGCTTATGAGCATCTTAGTGTGAAACAATTGAAGCTAAGTGAAAGTTATTGTGTTTTATATTAAACTAAATTTAATTAAATTTCACTAGCATACATTCTAATATTGCCGAGTCATTTGTTCCTATCATTGTTGTTGTATCCTTTGTAGTTTACTGAATTCATTTTGTTTTTGCAGATTTGTTCTACTCTTTTTGTTTACTCCTTCTAGTAATTCTTGTCACAGCTGTTTGCGTTGTGTTTATTAAGTGTCATAATTACAGTGATACTCAAACTGTGCGCTACATTTATTTAAAGCTATTTACATCAGCTCCTTAATTTTTATAATTTATTTTGTTTGTCTTTTTATTATTATTTTTTTTGTTTGTCTATTATTACATAAATCTCTCAATATGAAGTGCGATTTTGATACTTGCCAAATTAAAAGCGATTCTGAACGCTACTTATCGTGCTGGCTGTGTGATGGTATTTACCATCTAAAATGTGCTGGTTTGACGGGAAGAATTTTGGACGCTATTAATGATGGCAAGGGCCTTCGCTGGTCTTGCGTAAAGTGTAGGTCAACCGAAGTTGATCTTTTCAAGCTATTTAGGCAAACCAGAAATGGTTTTACAGAAATAGGAAAGGAATTGTCGGTACTGACAGAAAAATGTAAGCATTATGAAAATGTGTTTAAATCATTCAAATGCTTAGATACCTTGCAATCTGTTAAGGATATCCGTGTGTCTTAACGTAAGCGTCTTAGTCCATATAAGGAAATTATTGCCGTTGCACGTCAGAATAATCTTCCGACTGAACTAATTAATCTAACTTCTCCATGTCCTCCAGCATCAGAATCCTCAGCCTCAAAAGAGCGTGTAACGAAATCTGCTTCGGATAATAACGAGCCTGAAGTATCTTCCCCTTCCCCCATTGAAGTGGTGGCATCATCTTCAAAGCCTCCACCGCCTTCCCTATCCTCAACTACTAACGCAGTAACTCAACCCCTTCCGCCAGTACTCCAGTCTGATACAAGGAAACTAGTTGTGGTTCCGCCAAAGAAGTCAATCTTTGTCTCTAGATTTTCGAGAGACACTACCGAAGACGATATAAAGCTTTATATCTCATCAAAAATTACAACTGTCGACTTAAGCATCAGAAAATTTAATTTTAAATACGAAAGAAATATTACCTCATTTAAATTGACGAAAATTTAGATAATTTTAGTGCGCTGCTTAGTAGCTCTTTTTGGCCCCCCGGAGCTTTCGTTCGTGAATTCGAATATAGGCCCAAAAAAGGAAATAACTTAGCTAATATTCCCCGTCAAAAAACTAGTTATTAAATCTGCTTTAAGTATTTATTACCAAAACGTAAGAGGCTTAAATACTAAATTAACGAACTTATACCTTAAAGGCTTGAATGTAATTATAATATTCTTTCTTTCACTGAAACTTGGCTCAAACCTCACATTTTCAATTCAGAGATTCTTCCAAATAATTATCATATCTATAGACAAGATAGGGTGGACAGAATCGGCGGTGGCGTACTCTTCGCTGTAGTCTCTTCAATACCATCTGAAGAAGTTAGTCTTCCACACATTGATTCAGTAGAATTCAAATGCATTCGTGTACAGGCTCGAAAAGGGTATATTTACTTAGCTCTATGCTATATTCCTCCCCGATCTGACACATTGGTGTATTCACGACTCATCTTTTTACTGAAATCAGTTAATTTCCTGACTAAACCCTCTGATTCAATGATTGTGTTGGGTGATTTTAATTTACCAAGCATATCATGGAACATCATTGACAATGATATCGTACCTTTCACGTCTAGTGCGTGCAACAACGTATTTTTAGAGGAGATGGCTGAACTCTGCCTAACTCAGGTTAATGTACTTCACAATAAGTCTGGTAAAGTATTAGATCTTGTTTATGTTGATGATGCATCTAAATCCGTTGTAAATAAGCGTGATCCACTAGTTTGGCCCGAAGATGTCTACCACCCCGCTATGGAGGTATCTTACGAAGTTATAAGTGATGGTCAAAATTGCAGTACCCAAGCATACGAACCAAATATTCGCTTTGATTTTTCGAAAGCCAACTTTAAAAAGTTTAACAAAGAACTGTTTAAATTATCGTGGCCTGCATATAAAGAAAATATTGAACAAAGCGTTGCATTTTTTAACTTTACTTTACATAAATTATTTGAAAAGCATGTGCCTAAACGCATGTATGTTCCTGAAGAAGAAATACAGTTATGGTTCACTAAAGAACTGAGAAATTTGAAAAACAGAAAGTCGCGTTATTTTAGATTACACAAAAAACCCGGTTTACACTCATACTATGTAAAATACTAACTTTTGCGTCATAAGTTTTTTGAATTAAACAAAAAGTGTTATAAATCTTACTTGTGTAAAATCAAACGGCGTATAATATATAATCCCAAATCATTTTATGACTTCGTAAACTCCAAGCGAAATGTACGTGGGTTTCCTTCCGCTATGAAGTATCAAAATACCGTCTCTAGTGATAATCAAACAATTTCTAACATGTTCGCTCAGTTTTTTAAATCCAATTATTCCATTAACTCACATGTTAACATTGACTATCCTTTTAAACTATGTCCAATGAACTCAATAAATATCCCAGTAATATCTCCCGATGATGTAGTAGTTTATCTGAAATCCTTAAAGCAGTCCTTCAGTTATGGTCCTGACCAGATCCCTACTTGTATTCTTATAAATTGTGCTGATTATCTCTATGAGCCGTTAACAGCGTTATTTAATTTCTCTTAAAGAGGGCGTTTTTCCAACTATATGGAAGGAATCGTTCATAACCCCGTTACATAAAAGCGGTAGCAGATCTTCAGTGGAGAACTACCGGGGAATAGCTAAGCTTTCTGCAATTCCTAAATTATTTGAAGCAATTATAACACGCATTCTATCTCTTCTAGCATTTCATATAGTCAACATGGATTTTGCAAGGGCAAATCAACTTCTAAAAATTTCCTTGAATTAACATCCTATATCTCAAAAGCATTTAGTGAAAGCAAAACTGTTGATGTTATATACATATACTGACTTCAGTAAAGCATTTGACAAAGTGTGCCACTCGTTGCTCATCTATAAACTTGATCTTCTTGGTCTTCACCCTAATTTTCTACGTTGGATCTCTTCATACCTCTATGATAGATCACAAAGGGTAATGTTTAAAAAACTATCTCTGACGTCATTGAGGTTACTTTAGGAGTTCCTCAAGGTAGCCACCTAGGCCCGATTCTGTTCTTGCTTTTTATAATCGATATTTCTACAGATATACAATTTTCCAAAATTTTAATGTATGCAGATGATGTAAAGCTTTATAAATCGTACGTTTCAATTAAAGAATGGTCTTTGCTACAATCAGACTTAAACAGCATGGCTTACTGGTGTCAAGTAAATCTTATGCCTATAAATCTTAAGAAATGTAAATTAATGTGCTTCTCGCGAGGAGATGTTCATCCCGCTTCATATACAGTAGGCAACCATTACCTGGAAAAGGTATACAATTTTGTGGACCTTGGTATCACAATGGATCCTAAGCTTAATTTTAATCTTCATATTAATGTGACAGTCAACAGGGCTAAAGGTGTACTTGCATTTGTGAAACGATGGTCAAAAGAATTTTGTGACCCTTATATCACTAAAACCCTGTTTACAACATTAGTAAGGCCAATTCTGGAATACGGTTCGGTGGTTTGGAATCCAAGGTATCAAATTTACTCAGACAAGATAGAATCAATTCAAAAACAATTCCTACTTTTTGCTTTAAGAAATTTCCGTTGGGATTCTCAATATAACCTTCCACCTTATACGAGCCGATTAAAACTTATTAATCTTCCTACACTTTCCAGCCGCAGGCAAATGCTTGGTACAATTTTTATAGTTAAATTACTAACAGGCTCAATTTCAAGTCCGCATCTTCTTGGCGCAGTTAGCCTTAATGTTCCCTCCCGGGTATCAAGACACTTTTGCCCCCTATTTCTGAAAGCTTGTAAAACTAATTTTGAATTGCACGACCCACTCCGTTGCTTATGCCAGGATTTTAACTCTCATTCCAGCACGTTTGATATATCAGATCCGCTTTTCAGCATTAAGAAATCGATACTGTCCTCTCTCAATAAATGAATCATTAAAATAAAGACATAAAATCGGCTGATGAATTTAGTTCTGTAGCTGAACAGTTTTGTATCTCGACACTTAACAGACTCCTGCCTATCGTGACTCGGTGCAAAAATTGAAAATAAATACTGGTTCCGTACGTCATGCGGACTGCGCCCCTCGTGCGGATGGGAGGGAATGGAGGGTAAAAACCGTTGGGATTATTATATATTATATTAAACTTTCAGGGTTTTAGAAATTTCGTTTCAGAATATGGTCGCTTATGGTGCAATACTTCGTATCGACCAAATGCAATACCACGTATAAGATAGTCCGAAAGTTTCACAAAGGAGAGAAGAAATATATTTTCTTCAAAACTTTTGAATGGTTTCCCAACTAAACTTACTAAATATGAGCTTTTACTATAACTATCCACCATTAAATTTGTGAAGTAGGGAAGCATTGAGACAGGTTAACCAAAATGCATGTTTTTCTATACCTCCTTATACGTGGTATTGCATTTGGCGCATACGACGTATTGCTCGCCATATGCCTACTAAGTATGAGACTGGACCTATCTTTCTTCTGTATCCTTTGTTATTAACAAATTCATAAATATAGTTACCGTTTCTTGCTGCTAAAATTCCGCCAGTTGCAAATCCACTTATTATAGAATTCCATGGATCCTCTTTTTTTCGAAAATGTACTAAAGTACAATCTATAGTACTAAACATTCCTCCCCAAACTGCGAAATTTCCTGCAATCACTGGAGAACGTACTTTGATAGCAGCCAAACTTCCAACCTATGTGAAATATATGTAAATATACTTAGTTGCTTTCACTTTAAACATTTTTAAAATATTAATTAATAGTGAATAAACGCAAAAACATATTTCCATGGAATGCACCTAAAAACAGCAGACTATTTAAAAACTATGGTTATTTGACATAATTTTAATGCCAGATTATCTTCATACATTTACTGTGTAGATAAGGCCTTCCCAAAGTGGGTGCCGCGAGCGTATGCCTGGGGTGCCGCTAGTGGCTAGAGTATACTAGTGGTGCGGACAAATTCTTTACACTTTCCATACAAAACGCAAGCAGTTTGATGAAACTTCAACATGGCGGACAGTAAATCAAAAAATTTAGATTTTTATTAAAATTACCTTCAGTGGCTCCTCAAACCCCATACACAACACAAATAGCTTGCAGTAAAGGGATATTTCGCTCTTAAGCGTAGTTCCCCAGTACGTTTTGTCAAAGTAAAATTGAATCAGAAAATTTTCAGAAAAATAGCCGAAAGCGTACCCTTTTCACAACCACTTTCGGTACTTTTGTAGACCTAATCCGTTTTTCATCCACCTTTCTTCCCGTTTTCGGATTAATTTTCAGATTTTTTGCTGGCTGGGCTGTTTTCGTAACAAGTGCAGCAGCTTCGCGCACGTGTATTTATTACTTATTCTTTGGAACTTCACAATCACACTGTCAAAGAGCGAATCAACATGATTTTAGAGGCAGTCTTCTCGTGTTAGAGAGGTACCCATTCGCAATGCAAGAGGCAGAAAACGCCACGAGAAGTCACTGTATGATCCCTCGGTATTCCCTGGCGAATAGGAAGATGCCGCCACTAGACTTAAAACCCACATTGGATGACGCTGCAAAGATAACAGGGGCCTGCGAAATTAAAATACAACTCTGGCTTTTTCTAACATGTCGAGATTTTTTTTATTGTGACATGTATATTTTAGTATTTCTAGCAATTTGCATGAAAACCCCACAAATAAACAAAGCAATCAGAAAAACGTATATAACTTCGAAGTCAGAAAATTGATAACAGCCGGTTTCACTAGCAATTTCCATATAAAATTCAAAGAATTAAAATCATTTATCACTTCAATTGCTTTCGTGAAATTGGCTGTAAAAATTATTTTCTTAGCGTCAACGCGCATTACCAGCGTTAACTTGGAGAGTTTAGAAAAAACCATTGTCGAATATTTTCCCAACATTGAATCTGAGGATGGCTTCAGCTGGATAACAAACCCGTGTTTATGTGGCCCGAAAAGTAAACCTACTGAGATGACCAATTAAGCTTTTGAAAACCTTATGGACATCAGTGAAGACAGGACTTTGAATATTAAATACTACGAAGAGAGTTCTGCATGCAAGTGTATGCAGAAAACACTGCTGTTGGCAAGATTGCATTATAAATACTAGTGTTTTTTAGGCCCTTATTATGATCGCTCTTCGCTTGTTATTATTATGGTGAAATTATGAGCTATACAACCGTGTCAAAATTTTCGTTGAGTATCGAATTTTCTGTCGAGCAGAATTTTGCTTTCGATGTACACCATCGGCGAAGAGTTAGAAAATTGTGAAAAATTTATGATTTTGCATTTTTTTTTACTTTATGGCGGCTAGACATTAATTTTAAACAACTCTTATTAATTTCATGCAGTTCTAACGTTGTGAATATTAAACACAAGCTCGAAAGGCTGGTTTTACTTGTGAAAGAGAATCCCAATACTCAGTTGGCACGATCTCTGAGAACAAAATCATAAGCTGTTGATATTTTTAAAATATTTTAAATAGATTTGGCTCACAAACGCCTCTTTAGACAGTCGGAAGTTTTTAATACATCTGTAGACAAATTTCTTAAATATTGTAGTCGTTGGTCCACTATTAACAAATTTAACGCGTTCAGAATTCAGCTACTACGGAAAATAAAAGTCTTCGATTTACTATTTTGTACGAAGAACGGAACGGTTTATTTTGCTGTGTGTTACTCCGGCTGCTGACCAGCGAATGGTGGGCAAGTAAAAGGCAAATACGGAGCAAACTCACAGCAGCGAAAATGTGTACATACACTGAGAAAAAAACGCGTTGTAAGAATAAAAAAATTTTATTTGATTACCATTTAAAAATGTTCGTTTTTAAATCAAGTGAAAAGTCTTAACAAAATGGATTTTTTCATTATACATACACTACGTATAATGGGAATATTCAAATCAAATACGCCCGTATTAAAATGAAGCATTTTCACTGCACGAAAGCATATGTATACAAAGCATGCAAAGCGGGGACAACACATACATACATACATATGTACAGACACGGTACGACATCATGCACTAATCGCGCGCTGTGATTTTGATTCAAACTCAACATTTGAAAACACATTTACATGTATGGCTGTAGCTGAGTGTGCAAAGACGCTTGATACAATTGGTTGCTACCAAGAGCGTCGGGGCTCAATTACCATGGGACGGAACACAAAATTAAATTTTTTCTTCTTAATTTTAATTTCGTATAACGAAAAGGCATCTGTGCACTTCGCAACGACATATTTTATAACGTACATACTCAAATTTAAAACGAGTTGGGTTGGTGCTCTTTCATATGCGTATTTTTTTAAATTTAGCACGTTTTTTTTTAATTCTAAAATTTTTTTCCCTCAGTGTAAGTATGTGAACATCCCCACCCTCGAGAATCAACCCGATTCACTAACTTTCACATCCAGAACTTCCAGCTTGGATACGGCTCGCCGCTTCACTCCAGCAGTTGTGCGCGCGTCAACTTGACGAATTTCACCATCTCGGCCAGGGTATACCTCCTCTACTACGCCCCGACACCATTCTCTTGGCAGTACGTTGGGAACACATAGGAATACCAGATCTCCTTTGCTTAATGGCTCAGTCCTTTGGCACCACTTAACGCGCCGTGTTAACGTAGGAAGATACTCCTCTATCCAGCGCTTCCAAAAGTGGTCTCGGAGTTGGCGGGCGATGCTCCACTGTTGGCGTATAGCGTATGTGCTGGTTAGGATTTCGGCTGCCGCTGGCGTCTGTGCAGTATTAGCCGATCCTAACAAGAAGCCGTTTGGAGTTAAAGGCTGCTCCTGGTTTGCTTCGATTGGCAAATGCGTGAGGGCGGGAGTTAACGACATTCTCCGCCTCGATCAAAAAGCAGTTAAGGGTGTGCTCTTTTGGGGCGACTTTTTTAATTGTCTGGCGTAGAACTTTCTTGATGGACTGGACCATTCACTCACAGGCTCCTCCTTCGGCTGGGTTAAACGGCGAGTTGAAGATCCAGTCGATACCACGTTTTGACAGCTCGCTTTGCATGCGTTCGCAGTCGAAGACCTCATCGAAGCGTTTGGCTTCGTTATTGACTCCGACGAAGTTCTTCCCGTTGTCAGATCTTATTCCCTGTGGCACTCCTCGGCGATTTATAAAATTGCGTATTACCGTTATACAAGAGTCGGTGCTGAGGTCATGTGCTATCTCCAAATGCACGGCTCGTATGGTTAGGCATGTGAAGAGAGCCACCTATCTCTTCTCTGTACTGCGTCGCCCGGTCACATGTAGAGGTCCGAAGTAGTCCAGGCCCGAGTATGTGAACGCCCTAATGTATGGAGTTACCCGGTCAACGGGAAGCGGTCCCAACAGCGGGGGAATCGGAATTGCTTTGCGGATGCGAAACACTGGACAACTGGCAATGGCGTTGCGTAGAAGGCTTCTCAAGC
>NW_023458555.1:102283866-102290992 GCF_013731165.1 Rhagoletis pomonella | reverse complement strand
AACTATTACAAAGCCAAAAAGAGGTAACCGCGTTTACAGACATCGTCAAAAAGGCACGTGCATTAGAAGCAGCTAAAACTGATTCAAAAGAGCTCGCACAAAAACCGAATCATTCAACAACAGGCGAAATCAACAAAGTAAAGGGTAAGGAAGAAAAACACAGGTATCAAAATAACGTTAACCGGTCATCAAATCAGAACAAATCGAACAAAAATAAACAAAGTATTGATTATAAATCATTGGGTATTGATGGGCTGTGCTTAAGGTGCGGCAAAAATGACCATTATGCAAAAAATTGCGTTAGCAAACGCAATAACCTCAAATGTTCTGAATGTGGGAAAACTGGCCATGTGGCCAAGGTTTGCATAAAGGCACGTATGAATAGTAAGCAAAGTAGGGAAACAGCAAACCAAATTGACAAGTGTCACAATGGGATTCTATCGATTACAAAGATCCAAGATATTTATCAAACAAATTCAAGAATATCAGATAGATTTTTCGTCACAGTTAGTATCGAAGGCAGACCTGTACAATTTGAAATCGATACCGGGTCTGGCTATACATTTTTACCCAGAGACATATTTGCGAATCTAAACATTAATGTTCCGCTATTGTCATCAAACATGGCATTTCGATCATACACAAAAAACGTTTTCGTTCCCGATGGGAAAATTTTGGTACAAGGAGAGCATAAAGGTAATGCGATAACAGATGAAAAATATATCGTGCCAGAAGAGTATACAGCGCTCCTAGGGCGTAATTGGATTAGGAAGCTCAACATAAATTTGAACGAAATCAACTCTGTACATTTAACAAATCCTTCAAGCGATATAGATATTATCAAATTATTGACCGACCAATTTAAATCAATTTTTGAAAGCAAAGTTGGTTGCGTCAAACAATACACAGTGTCGCTTAAGTTAAGGGATGGGGCAAAGCCTATTTTTAATCGTGACCGTGAGGTTCCATATGCCTTAATTCAGAAAGTTAATCAAGAGCTTGACGAGTTAGAAACGGCGGGAATAATTTCAAAAACTGAGATTAGCGATTGGGGATCCCCCTTGGTAGTTATACCAAAGGTGGGCGGAGGTGTACGCTTATGTGTCGACTATAAAGTAGGAGTAAATGAACGTCTAGTGGACGCACATAGTCCGATAAGGAAAACAGAAGACATATTCAATTGCTTACGTGATTCAATGTATTTTTGTAGGCTAGACCTATACAAAGCTTATTTACATATACCAGTCGATGAAGATTCGAGCATAATACAAACGATATCTACACACCGCGACACATACAAGGTGAATCGTTTATCCTTCGGTATTAAGACGGCACCATCCGAGTTCAACCGAATACTTAATTAAATACTCCACGACGTCCCAAAAACAGAAGCATACTTCGACGACATTATTGTTCACGGGGCAACAAAACTAGAATGTAGAGAAAACTTATACAAGTGTCTACATCAACTACAGAGTTTTGACCTTCACCTTAACACAGACAAATGTACTTTTTTTCAAGAAGAAATTGAGTTTCTTGGGCACACAATCAAGCATAATCAAATTTCAAAATCAAAAAACAAAATAGCAGCAATCGTAGATTTACCTAAGCCAAAGTCGGTTGATGACGTCAGACGATTTCTTTGAATGGTTACTTACTACGCGCGTTTTATTCCAAACTGTTCAACAATCACATCTCCACTGCGTAGTCTAACCAAGAAGGGTGTAAAATTCAATTGGTCGAGACAATGTGATAAAGCGTTCGATATTATCAAAAAGGAAATAGCAAGCGATCGTGTACTCGTACCGTACAATCCAGCGCATCAGCTCCAATTAGCGTGCGATGCCAGTCCAACTGGAGTCGCAGGGGTATTATCTCATATAATAGACGGTCAGGAACGACCAATTTCGTTCGCTTCTAGATCTCTTACAAAATCCGAGCAAAATTACTCACAAATTGACCGAGAAGCATTAGCAATCGTATTCTCAGTCGGTCATTTTTATCAATATTTGTTTGGAAGGCAATTTATTCTTGTTACAGATAATCAACCATTAGTACGAATTTTCAATCAAAATGCGAAACTACCACAAATGAGTTTTTCGCACCTTCAAAGGTATGCAGTTTTTCTTTCCGGTTTTGACTATCGAGTCGTTTACAAACGAGGGATAGATAACGCTAACGCCAACTGCCTGTCTCGAGCTCCAGTACACATCATCGGCATAGGCGTGTAAGCGCGCATGAGTGCAGGTGCTGAAAATGTCATTTATGAAAATGCTAAACAAAAGGGGGCCCAATATGGATCCCTGAGGGACACCAGAGTATATATGCACGAGGTTAGAACAATTATTGCCGATTTTCACCTTTTGAAACCTGTCGCTCAAATAGCTCTCTATGAGTTATACTGCAGTTTTGCTGAAGCTGAAATACTTAGCTAGTTTTTCACACAATAAATTGTGTGGTTTACAGAATCAAAAGCCTTAGAAAAATCAAGCAGACAAAGTAGTGTTAAATGACCTTGATCGAATGGCTGACGTATATCGTCCAAGACTTTAACAACAGCAGTAGAACAGGAGTGACCAGCTCTGAAACCACTCTGCAGAGGGTTTAGGAGTTTATTTTTAGGAATGAAGTCAGATATTTGCTGCGCTAAAAGCATCTCAAAAACCTTAGAAAGTCCTATTAATATACTTATGGGCCTGAATTCACAAATCAGAGAGGCACCAGGTTTTTTTGGCTATTGGTGTGACATTTGCTACTTTCCACTTGTATGGAAAGCACGAAGTGGTTAAACAGTGATTGAGTATGTGTGTAAAGCAAGCGAGAATGTAAGGCAAAATTAATTTGACAAACTTTATCGGAAGCTCATCATTCCCCACAGCATTAGATTTAATACTGCATACACATCTGGCCACTTCCTCCTCGCAAACGGAACTAAATTGAAATCTCGAGAGGGTGTGTTGGTCAGAAGACGAAGAAGTGGTATTTGTTACAGACGTGTAATTAGTCAAGCAACTACTTGAAGCAAAAAAATTATTGAGTTCATTGGGGTCAAGTGAGCAGGGTATTTCTGAGCTTGACCGCACGCCCAACCTTTTCAAACTTCCCCAGAGCTGTTTAGGAGGCAACGATACGTTAAGCTTTGCGCAGAAGAAGTTCTTCTTAGCTAGCCGTACAGAAATAGTAGCCGAATTCCGGGCACGTTTGTAGAGGTTCCAATTTTCCTCTGTTGGCCTCCTTTTCCAGGTGTTGTAGAAAATATTACGCTTTTTAATCGCTAATTTAACTTCTTTGTTAAACCATGGACAGGAGCATGACTTAGAGATACACTGGCGAATAAGTACATGCTTATTAAAGAAATATAAGATATTTTGTACAAAGAAGTCTAGTTTTTCGTGAGCAGTTACTAGCTGCCAACAAAAATTCCAATGGAACCTGTTTAAATCCGAAAACAACGCATCAAATTTAATGGCCTTATAGTCACGGTAATAGAACTTCGTCTCTTCTTCAGCTTTGTTATTTAACTTAAAGTCGAACGAACAAAAAATCAAATCGTGGTCACAGATGAAAGACATTTGGTCAAACAAACGCACAGAAGTAGACCTTGGAACTATGAAAATGTCAAGAAGACTAGGACGAACATTGAATGAAAATCTTGTAGGCATACAAGTATTGACAACAGACATACCAACTGATGCGACAGAGTCTAAAAAATTCTTGGATAAAGAGTCAGGTGAGAGTAGATTAATGTTAAAATCGCCACATACAGGGTGTCCCAGAAGTAACGTGCCAAACTTTCGGGGAAGGTAGGAGGGGGGGTGAGCTCCCTGATAAACAAAAAATTTTCAGGTAACAGTGTCACCGTTTTTGAAATATTTACATTTTTTCAAATTTAAAAAAAATCGTGCCTTTTCATGTGTTTTCTTTAACTGCAACTACAAACCTGGCAATACTTAGTAAATTTTTTATGTAAAATACTTCCAGATAGTTGCCTCTCCATACTCAAATGCAATGTAGTTAAAATATATTAAGGAAACATCATAAAATTAGGACTATTTCTGGATTTTTAACTTTTTGATATTTTCTTCCCCAACTTTGACTATCTCGGGTCAAAAAAAAATGTACTGAGCTATAACTTTACATTACATAAAAAAATTGCTCATTTAATAAAGATTTCAGAAAGGTGCCACTCTTACTGTTTTGAATAGAAAAAAAAAGTTATAGTCGCTTTTGTTGGTAAAGGACTGAGACACGCTAGAATGTATTTAATAGATTTAAATTGAATTTGCTCTTGTTACCGTCAAATGACATGCTAAATAGTACAAAGGTACATAATTACTTGCTTCTGACATTATTTTATGTTACTTACCGGAATTCGGACTAGAGTCTATAACAAGGGCTATATCTATCAATATTTTGTGTGAAGGATGGGTTCACGTGAAATAAGATATACATGAGTTGTTTGAAGAAAAATTTATTCATTTATAGATAAAATATGCTCAAATTGGCGACCTTCTACTCTAATACAAGCTCGGCACCTTTTAAGAAAAGACGCTTTTAGAGATCTTAAAATCAATTGGGCTCTCTCAGCAGCAGCTCCATTTATTTGTTCCCGCAAATGCTCTTCGTTTTGAATTGTTTTTGAATAAATTTTGTCCTTAAGACAGCCCCAGTAGAAAAAATCTAATGGATTCAGGTCTGGCGATTGAGCGGGCCACGTGATTGGCGAGGATAAGTTTCGTCTAAATGAGTGAGCAGGGCACCCGTCATTTTGCAGCCATAGTCTTCGCCGCAGGTTTAAGGGTACATCTTCCAAAAGAGTTGGAAGCCGTTCCTGAAGGAACTCTAAATAACTGTGAGAGTTGAGCGTTGGCGGCAGTTCCATAGGTCCCTATATCTGACAATTAAAAATACCGCACCATAAATTTATTTTTTACCGGTACTGCGAACGATCTTTTCTCATTTAGTGAGGATTGTCTATCTGCCAACTGTGAAGGTTATGTAAATTAAAATAACCATCACGTTTGCATGATGATTCATCGCTCCAAATTATTTTATTAAAAAAGTTGGAGTCTGATGCATGCATTCGCAACATTTCATGGCAAAATCTAACCCTCGACAGGTAATCTCTTTCTTGTAGAGCCTGAACATGTTGAATGTGGTAGGGATGAAATCGATGGTCTTTTAAAGCTTTGTGAACTGTAGTTTTTGGTATTCCCGTCCGTCTTTCCATCATTCTCACTGAAGTCGATGGACCTAGTTCCACTTCCTCTAACACAGCTTCAACATCTACCGTCGCAGGACTTCCTGTTTCGCTGCCACGCCTTCCAGGTATGCGACCTTAAAAATGTGAAAAATGATAGTTAACAAGCAAGCAAACAAGAAAGGTTTAAAAATCACTTACCTTCATATATTTCTCTATGGGTCCGGGCGAATACTTCACGACCCGGATGTCGACGATTGGGGTATCGCTCTGCATAGAGTCTTTGAGCAGCTCTGGCATTACAGCAAGCTTCACCGTAAATTAGGTGAATATCCGCATATTCATGCGACGTATACTGCGTGTTCTCTGTCATAGTATTAATAATACAATGTTCGAAGGGTCCAATTTCACAAAATCCACTTTCACTTATTCCGGTAAGTAACACAAAATAATGTCAGGAGCAGGTAATAATGTACCTTTGTACTATTTAGCATGTCATTTGACGGTAACAAGAGCAAATTCAATTTAAATCTATTAAATACATTCTAGCGTGTCTCAGTCCTTTACCCACAAAAGCGGCTATAAATTTTTTTTCCCTTCAAAACAGTAAGTGTGGCACCTTTCTGAAATCTGTATTAAATGAGCAATTTTTGATGTAATGTAAAGTTATAGCTCAGTACATTTTTTTTTGACCCGAGATAGTCAAAGTTGGGGTGAAAATATCAAAAAGTTAAAAATCCAGAAATAGTCCTAATTTTATGATGGTTCCTTAACATATTTTAACTACATTGCATTTGAGTATGGAGAGGCAACTATCTGGAAGTATTTTACATAAAAAATTTACTAAGTATTGCCGGGTTTGTAGTTGGAGTTAAAGAAAACACATGAAAAGGCACGATTTTTTTTAAATTCGAAAAAATGTAAATATTTCAAAAACGGTGACACTTTTACCTGAAAATTTTTTGTTTATCAGGGAGCTTACCCCCCCACCTACCATCCCCTAAAGTTTGGCACGTTACTTCTGGGACACCCTGTATAATATAGTGGTCATAGTCAAGAAGACGAGGAGTAAGGTCATCGAAAAAAAGGCTGCAATGAAATGTTCTTGCTAGGATTGTACACACAAGACACCAACACTTTTGTGCTCGCATCTGAAATCACGGCAGTCATAAACTCAATCTCAGACGTAGAAGAACTTATAATATTAACAATTAGATTGTTTCTACAATACACAGCCACTCCACCACCTCTTCTACCCAAACGGTCATTGCGAAACAAATTATAGTTTGGGATTGAGTAGCAATAATTCGGAATATCCGCACTGAACCAAGTCTCTGACACACAAACAACGTCAACACACGAATCTTCAAATATACTTCTAATGCTATCCAGTTTGTCACTATTCAAGCTGCGAGCGTTGAAATGAACTACATTAAAGCCACCAGCACGCTTACAGAGCACATTTACCAGGACTGTTTGGTTGAAATTAACATTATGTGACGGACTGTTCTCCAACATATTGTGGAGTAATATTAACAGAAAATGGTTATAAACAAACTTAAATATATGAGGAAGACAAAAGATAATACACAAAATAAATGTTAAATAGTATGCTAATATTAAATGCTACTAATGATGTTAAAAAGCTCGCTGCTATCAGATACAGCAACAGGTTCACTTCCAGCAGACGTACGTATAAAAATTTCACCTCTCCAAGAGAATGCACTATGCAGCTTATTCAATTTTCTCAATTTTATCGCAGCTTGTAGAGTCTTTCTGGTCGCAGCAGGTAAGCTCTCATAAATGTTGAAAGTGCCGTGGCTATCAATGCCTGCTAGTTTAAGAGGTACAGAAGATTTGTGCTTTTTCCTATACTGAGCGAACGCAGATAAAGTGCGTGTACGATCGGATAGTGAGGGAAATTTG
>NW_023458555.1:102276791-102283766 GCF_013731165.1 Rhagoletis pomonella | reverse complement strand
ATGTACCTTTGTACTATTTAGCATGTCATTTGACGGTAACAAGAGCAAATTCAATTTAAATCTATTAAATACATTCTAGCGTGTCTCAGTCCTTTACCCACAAAAGCGGCTATAAATTTTTTTTCCCTTCAAAACAGTAAGTGTGGCACCTTTCTGAAATCTGTATTAAATGAGCAATTTTTGATGTAATGTAAAGTTATAGCTCAGTACATTTTTTTTTGACCCGAGATAGTCAAAGTTGGGGTGAAAATATCAAAAAGTTAAAAATCCAGAAATAGTCCTAATTTTATGATGGTTCCTTAACATATTTTAACTACATTGCATTTGAGTATGGAGAGGCAACTATCTGGAAGTATTTTACATAAAAAATTTACTAAGTATTGCCGGGTTTGTAGTTGGAGTTAAAGAAAACACATGAAAAGGCACGATTTTTTTTAAATTCGAAAAAATGTAAATATTTCAAAAACGGTGACACTTTTACCTGAAAATTTTTTGTTTATCAGGGAGCTTACCCCCCCACCTACCATCCCCTAAAGTTTGGCACGTTACTTCTGGGACACCCTGTATAATATAGTGGTCATAGTCAAGAAGACGAGGAGTAAGGTCATCGAAAAAAGGCTGCAATGAAATGTTCTTGCTAGGATTGTACACACAAGACACCAACACTTTTGTGCTCGCATCTGAAATCACGGCAGTCATAAACTCAATCTCAGACGTAGAAGAACTTATAATATTAACAATTAGATTGTTTCTACAATACACAGCCACTCCACCACCTCTTCTACCCAAACGGTCATTGCGAAACAAATTATAGTTTGGGATTGAGTAGCAATAATTCGGAATATCCGCACTGAACCAAGTCTCTGACACACAAACAACGTCAACACACGAATCTTCAAATATACTTCTAATGCTATCCAGTTTGTCACTATTCAAGCTGCGAGCGTTGAAATGAACTACACTAAAGCCACCAGCACGCTTACAGAGCACATTTACCAGGACTGTTTGGATGAAATTAACATTATGTGACGGACTGTTCTCCAACATATTGTGGAGTAATATTAACAGAAAATGGTTATAAACAAACTTAAATATATGAGGAAGACAAAAGATAATACACAAAATAAATGTTAAATAGTATGCTAATATTAAATGCTACTAATGATGTTAAAAAGCTCGCTGCTATCAGATACAGCAACAGGTTCACTTCCAGCAGACGTACGTATAAAAATTTCACCTCTCCAAGAAAATGCACTATGCAGCTTATTACATTTTCTCAATTTCATCGCAGCTTGAAGTCTTTCTGGTCGCAGCAGGTAAGCTCTCATAAATGTTGAAAGTGCCGTGGCTATCAATGCCTGCTAGTTTAAGAGGTACAGAAGATTTGTGCTTTTTCCTATACTGATCGAACGCAGATAAAGTGCGTGTACGATCGGATAGTGAGGGAAATTTGACAATCACCGCACTATTAGGCCGCTCATCTGTATGCTTCGTGCGAAAAATATCGCAAACAAACAGAGTCGCAAAGTTAATGGACTTACACACACTATCAAAAATCTGTCTCAGGTTCTCCTCTTTCACGAACGGCAAGCCAAACACAACAGCATCAGAGGTAGAAAGAGCAGTTGCCTTCTCTTTTTTTAGATCTTCCAATTCCTCTTTCAAAGAATTTATCTCAGCAGATAGACTAAGAGCACAGGTCATATCTTGCTCCAGACTGCTGCACCTACTTTCGACTTTTTCGATACGCGCTGCTACCGCCTCAAAACTCTCTTGCAGCTTAGCTATGAACTTACGCTCAAAAGCAGCAATACCTTCTGTCAGCTGTGTATAAACCGCTCCAATACGCTCTTGTATCCTCTCTTCCATTGACTGAAGCTTCTCTTCTGTGGATTTCAGCGCCTTAAGTACAGCTTCAGAGAGACCGCCGTTATTCTCCAGTCGTAGATTTTTATGTGCTGGAGATTCTTTACTAGCTGCAAAAATGGCTTTACGCTTACCGGCAGAATCCATAAGAAGCAGGTGACAATACGAAAATACTAAAACGCAGGTACAAAAAACCACCAAAAAAAGCTTATACGCGTGTTAAGTGAAGTGACGACAAAAAAGCTTGTATTAACACTGCAATTGCACCGAAAAAAAGCAAATTTTTGTGGAGCGCTCAAAAACACGTCCGTCTCTCAGATCATTAAGTATAAGTAATACATAGGCAAGTATTCGTAAAATCTTTAAGTATGCAGAGCAATTTTCTATAATTTTGTGGACTATACTTGGCTGCTTGAATACGCCATGTAACACTGTCTGGGCTTTTTCGAGTTTCGAGAACTTTTACATCTTCTGGTGGCTCGAAATATAGATTCTTTGGCCAATCTTCTCCAGTCAGTGCAAGGAACTTCGGGCCATTGAACCACATCGACTGGCGCAACTCCTCAACACTGCAACTTCTAGACACTATTTCAGCCGGATTTTGATCGGTTGGAACATGTTTCCATATTACATTCTCCGTCCATTCTTGGATGTCCGCCACTCTATTCCCAACAAAAATAGATAGTGTTAACGGGTGCTTTTTGAGCCAGTAAAGGACGATTTCCGAGTCAGTCCAAAAGAAAACTTTTTCGGTATTCGGCAGCAATATTGGGGCTATACTTTTCCACAGTTTTGCTAGCAGGTGAGTGGCACACAATTCAAGCCTAGGTAGGGTTTTGGTTTTTAGCGGGGCGACCTTTGACATAGCGGTAACTAGCAATGATTCATGGTTATTTCTACATTTACTCCGAACGTAGATACAACAACCATAAGCACGCATGGATGCATCTGCGAAACCATGCACTTGAATTTTTGTCGACGACGACATGTTGATATAACGGGGTATATGTATCTCTTCAATTTTATTTAAGTTTTCTTTAAAGTCTTCCCAACTCTTTGCCAATGACATCGGAGTTGATTCGTCCCAGTCCACTTTCTGCAACCATAGTTCTTGCAAGATCATTTTTGCTTTTGTTATTATGGGACTTAGAAGTCCCAGCGGGTCGAACAGTCGTGATGAGATTGACAAAATATTCCGCTTAGTTGCCTGTAAATCAGAAAAGGTTTTATTTGGTTTAAAAGAAAGTTCATCACTTTTCGGATGCCAAATTATTCCCAGAGTTTTCGTGGTTTCGGTGTCGTTCAATGAGATTGTTTTTTCTGCGTCACCATTGTCTTTAAATATTGTGTTTCGAATACCACTTAGCAAGTTCAAAGCCAGCTGACTGAAGAATTTTTGTCACTTCATATTGAATTTGCTTCAGCTCTTTTAATGTTTCGCCGCCTGATAGCAAGCCATCAACGTAAAAGTCTTCTTGGGTAACCCTCGAACCAAGAGGCATAATATCTCGGTATATATTACCAAGTTCGTTAAGGCATCGAATAGCCAAAAATGTCGCTGGCGATGTACCATAAGTCACCGTATTGAGTTTGTAAATTTGTATTGGCATATTCGGCATTTCCCGCCACAAAACAAGCTAAAATTTTCGATCCTCTTCGGTAATCACAAATTTATGACAGCGAAATTTTAATAGCGTCATGTAAAGCTCAGGTTGTATAGTCGGGCCGACCATCAGCGTTTCATTAAGGGAGTTATGAGGAGATGTCTTTGAGGAGGCATCGAAGACTACTCAACTTTGGAGTCAAACTATCTAACTTTACCACGACTTGATGGGGTATGAAATAATGTGGACTAGTTGGGATTGTATTTTCAAATTTTAACATGTGGCCTAACGACAAATACTCCAACATGAACTCGTTATACATTTTTTGAACTTCCGGTGTCCTTACAAGCCAGCGGTCAAGAGATAGGAATCTTCGCTTTGCTATTTCGTAGGACGAGCCCAGTTCTGAAGCATCCCTCTTAAATGGGAGGCGAACTTCGAAACGACCAGTTGGCAAGAGCCTTGTATGTTCAACAAAATGATTTTCACAGTCGATATGTTCCTTGCAACTTGTTTTTGAAATGCCAGGGGTTTCCTCGATTTCCCAAAATTTTCTCACAACTGCGTCTAGTGAGACTAATGACTCTTCATTATTTTGGTTAACCAGGTTGCATTGTCCGCTTTCCACACTATTGTTGTATTTATAACGACCTGAAACTATCCAACCTTTTATTTGACCTACGGATAGAAATTCGAAAAATATATCAGCTCCATGCACGTATTAATTTTGGAAATTAACTGCAGGCTTGTATGTAGAAATTGATTTAATCACCCAAAAATCTGTTTGAAATTGATACTCATTAATTCTTGATTTTATCGTGGCATTTACTTTATGTCTCAGACTTGTGTTAAGTTCTCCGATACCAGACAAGTTAAGATTTTTAAACTCTCCCTTCAGTTGCAAATTACTCGCACATTCCTCATTCATGAAATTTAACTGTGAGCCTGAATCAAGGAGAGCTCTCACGAAATGATCTTTTCCATGACGAACTTTAATTTTGATCAGAGCCGTGGCCAAGACAACAACGTCGTTAACACTTGAAACGTGGTGAGAAGACTGATGAGTTGCGTGAGCTGATGAAGGGGATGACTGCGACGACAACAATGTGTTGGTTGAATTTGAGTTGCCTTGCTGTGAGTGCACCTCATATTTATGAAAAAGAGTGTGATGAGGGCGTTGACAGACTCTACAATGCGAACGAGTGCAACTTCGAACTGAATGCCCCTTTTTTAAGCAATTAATGCAACTTCCCTCTTTTTTTATAAATTCGAACCGTTTAGTAATTGGTAAGGCAGCGAAAAATGTGCAGGTATAAATTGAATGACCACTATTGTGACAATGATAACACTGGGTTTCATTAGTTGGTTTTGCTAAAATTTGATCGATTGGGTTTTCTTTGGTCAACTGCATTGGCTCGATACGAATTGTCTTCATTTATTTCCAATGACTGGCAACGACGAATTAAGTGCTTTGAACAGTCAATCCATGTTGGTAGTGTGGAATAATCTAAGTGTTCGTTCCATTTTGATCTAGTAACTGCGTCAACTTTCGAAATTACTAGGTGGATAATTAAGGCATTTGCTATATCTTTCTCTGACCCTAACGATAATAAGGAATCGTAAATTGCTGACACAGTATCTACTGCATTCCTAAGCGCTGAAGCATTTGGTTTAGTCATCTTTTCTATGTTACACAGTTGCTCTATGTTATCAAAGAATATCAAGCCCTTCTTGTCATATCGTTCCGCTAATCGCTCCAAAACCTTTTCGTAATTTTCTTCGGTCACTTGAAACGCCTTTACTGTCCTAAGTGTATCTCCTGACAAACAGCTAAGCAACTGGTTGAATTTTTCGATCGGAGCTAGATGTGGCCCGTTATGTATCAAATTGTTAGAGGAGCTTATACAATTTTTATAGTCTGCATATTTTCCACTAAAGGTAGGTAATTTCAAATTTGGTAATCGTGTGGCTTGAGGCATGGTAACTAGTGTAGTTTCCAACAATTAACTATCCTTTCGCTTGTATTGCCCTAGCAGTTGCATGAGTTTTGATTTTGCACTAATGCATAACTCCTCATTATCGCGTCGTTTGTCGTCACTAGGGTCCTCTTTCTCGATCTCCGTTTGATATGCCATTATCTGTTTTATATAAGAGCTCAAAGTTTCTAACCGGCATTCTAAATCTAAAACGTTCCAAGAAGTGGTGGTATTTTCTAATAGTTTTCTTATTTTTGTGATGTTTTCGCGAGCTGTAGACGGTTACTGTCTTAGCGTGACCAGCCTTGTTGTATCTGTGGTATCATCATTTGGATTACCAGGCATTTTCACTTTTAAGTATGCTCGCAGTTAATGGAGAAAATATTTTAATAATGCTATCACGACTACGAGTTTAAGGAAGTGCTAATTCAGACCCTTTTTTTTGTACCAACTCAAGGAGTTACTTCGCTTGAAGCTTTGAATTAAAATTTCATTAACTGCCAGTACGCTTGTAAATACTAAAGTGTTATATTTTTTTTTGGTTTTCAAAATGTTCCACTAGAGGCTTATGGCCCTTATTATGAGCTGCATTCGATTTTCGATCTTCGCTGGCTATCGAAGATCGAAGATCGAAAGTGTAATTCGTATTATGAGCTATGCAAGCGTGTCGAAATTTTCGTTGAGTATCAAATTTTCTGTCGAACAGAATTTTGCTTTCGATGGTGTAGCGAAGTGTTAGAAAATTGTGAAAAAATTATGATTTTGTGTATGTTTTCTTACATTTTGGCGGCTAGACACTAATTTTAAACAATTTTTTATTAATTTCATGCAGTTCTAACATCGTGAATACTAAACACAAGCTCGAAAGGCTGGTTTTACTTGTGAAAGAAAATCCCTATACTCTGTTGGCACGATCTCTGAGAACAAAATCGTAGCGCTGTTGATAGTTTTAAAATATTTTAAATAGATTTGGCTCACAAACGCCTCTTTAGATGGTCGGAACTTTTTAATGAATCTGTAGACAAATTTCTTAAATATATTTAATATCAAAATATATTCGAAAGACTAATAAACTTAAACTCTCTTAAACATTTGCTACTCCTGGCCAGTTTACTAAGCTCTCATCCTCTGACGAATCGTTGAACCAGAACTCGTTGTACTCATTTTACCACGTTTTTATAAACTTGCTTTCTTTTTTACTTCGTTTTAATTAGAACAAATTTACATAAATATGTATAAGCACACTATTTAGTTTGCTCGATTTGTAAACAAAGCTTCTCAGCGGTGAAAAATATACTATTGTGAACAACCTAAACGAGCGAAATTCACAATAGCGCTATTCTTCATCGAATGAGCGCCATAATACCAAATGAAAATTCGTTCGCTCAGCACTTTCGACCACAGTCGAAAATCGAATGCAACTCATAATAGGGGCCTATATCTATTTACTTATTTATTTAAATTCTGTTGATTTTTTTTTTGAGCTCAAGGCCGGGTTGAAATAAAACAATCTGTTTTTGTTGTTTTTA
>NW_023458555.1:102270638-102276691 GCF_013731165.1 Rhagoletis pomonella | reverse complement strand
GGCAACACAGAAAGGAGAATTCTACTTAGTAAGGGTTATAATCCCTAAGTGCGGCCGAAGGCCGCCTACGCAGAGAGAAGTTTTGCGCAAAAATACTCCCGCCCTTATTTTCCGGCAACACAGGAAGGAGAATTCTACTTAGTAAGGGTTATAATCTCTAAGCGCGGCCGAAGGCCGCCTACGCAGAAAGAAGTTCTGCGCAAAAATACTTCCGGTCCCCTTTTCCGGCAACACAGATAGGAGAATTATACTTAGTAAGGGTTATAATCCCTAAGCGCGGCCGAAGGCCGCCTACGCAGAAAGAAGTTCTGCGCAAAAATACTTCCGGCCCCCTTTTCCGGCAACACAGAAAGGAAAATTCTACTTAGTAACGGTTATAATCCCTAAGCGCGGCCGAAGGCCGCCTACGCAGAGAGAAGTTCTGCGCAACAATACTTCCGCCCTTCTTTTCCGGCAACACAGAAAGGAGAATTGTACTTAGTAAGGGTTATAATCCCTAATCGCGGCCGAAGGCCGCCTACGCAGAAAGAAGTTCTGCGCAAAAATTCTTCCGACCCCCTTTTCCGGCCACACAGAAAGGAGAATTCTACTTGGTAAGGGCTATAATCCCTAATCGCGGCCGAAGGCCGCCTACGCAGAAAGAAGTTCTGCGCAAAAATACTTCCGGCCCCCTTTTTCGGCAACACAGAAAGGAGAATTCTACTTGGTAAGGGTTATAATCCCTAAGCGCGGCCGAAGGCCGCCTACCCAGAAAAAAGTTCTGCGCAAAAATACTTCCGCCCTGCTTTTCCGGCAACACAGAAAGGAGAGTTCTACTTAGTAGGGGTTATAATCCCTAAGCGCGGCCACAGGCCGCCTACTCAGAAAGAAGTTCGTTTTCATGTATGCACTATTTCGGTTTTTGTCATATGCATTACTTCGGTTTTGAGTCGAAACTGTGCATGTATGCATTACTTCGGTTTTTGTCATATGCATTATTTCGGTTTTGAACCGAAACTGTGCATGTATGCATTACTTCGTTTTTCTCATATGCGTTATTTCGGTTTTCAAACGAAAGTGTGCATGTATGCATTACTTCGGGTTTTTCATATGCAATATTTCGGTTTTCAACCGGATCTGTGCATATATGCATTATTTCGGTTTTTTTCATATGCATTATTTCGGTTTTCAAACGAAAGAGTGCATATGCATAATTTCGGTTTTTTTAATATGCATTATTGCGGTTTTCAACCGAAACTGTGCATATATGCATTATTTCGGTTTTTTTCATATGCATTATTTCGGTTTTCAAGCGAAACTGTGCATATATGCATTATTTCGGGTTTTTTCGTATGCATTATTTCGGTTTTTTTCATATGCATTATTTCGTATGCACAGTTTCCATATGCACAATTTCAGGGTGCCTTCCCAAGCATGAGAAATCTGATTTAGGCTTTCTGCTCATTGGTCGTCCAATCATAGTTGAGTCATAGTTATCGTCATGAAGCAACGATTACATGACGATTACACTTCTGCACACTTGGTCGTGATATTTCAATTCATTTGGCGTCTAAAAATTCACTTGGAGCAGGTATTTTCTGTTTTTTTTGGTTGATATTTTCGCGAAATATTTACAAAAACCTGCAATTTTTTAAATATAGACTGTGCTGCAACATTTCTAGACGTAATTTTCCAGTAATATCTCTTCTTTTCTTTTCCTGGAATGTGTTTTGTGTATGCACACAGAGACTTAATACAATTTCGTCATATTTTATAGTTAAAACGCTCATATTTATTAAATTTTAATGCAATTATCCACTTTTTAATAATTTCCACAGATTTTATGCAAAAAAATACTAATTTTTATACAATTTTAATGCAAATATTAACTTTTTTCACTAATTTTCCCCCATAAAATGTAAACAAACAATGCGTGCACAACGATTAGCAAACGACAGTGCCGTACTTATCCGTTTCTGCATCTTCTACGATTTGCCGATAACTAGCCGATAACGACAAGTGTGCAGATCTCCTTTGAAATGCATGTGCTCGGCTCAAAATTTCAGGGCGAGACGATAACGCAACTATGATTGGACGACAAGTGTGCAGATAGCCTTAGTATACAGTATTCCATGTAATGGCGACGCACACTGGGGCCGCCCCATATAAGGTGGTGCTCAAAATTCTGAAATCAATTTCTTTCCATCAGACTCGCTTGATCTATACTTGTAAAGTAAATTTTTGACATCTTAACCCATTAGTGATCATGTCTTAACCCATTGGTGACCTGTTTTTGTTTTGAAAATGTATTTTTTATTAATATGAATAATTTAACCCATTTATGATTTTCACTTAACTCATTTATGACCATATTTTAACGCATTGGTGGTAAATTTTTTACAGATTCTTATGCCAAGCTAAGTTTATTACATGACATGAATTAAATTTTTTAACTGAAAAACAGGTAAGTTTAGGTTACAATAAAATAAAGAAGAACAAGTCTTTTCGTTTCGAAAGTAGCTTTATTAATGATTTCACTATACTTAGAAGTAAGTTAACAGCGATGACAAGATATTGTATGAGAAATTAAAAAAAAATTTAATTATTTTTAGTTTCGTCTTTGTTCCAACTATGAATGTGCTCAATTACGTTTAAATGTTTTAAACATAATATTGTATTGAAAAGTGTGGCACTTATTCCCCACAGTCACAATCTGTGTCCCATCCAAGGTCAGTTATACTAATACAATTTGCTTCAGGTTCCACTAACTCCATTGCTTCAGCCAAATAAGATCTCCGGTTTGTTACCAATGGCAACAAGCGCGAGCAAGTAATCAGAGGATCCGATGAGACCAGCAATCTATTAAAAACGTCTTCTAAATTGTCAGCGTGACTCGTTTTCCTGCTATAGTTATCCCTGAAGTTTTTAAAGTCCTTGTTAGAACATTCTAAGGCTTCTTCACTTAACTGCCCAATGGGAAGCAAAGCTTCTTTAACTATTTTCCCACCGTGAATCAAAATCTTATGCAGTGTGGTTGACATGGGATACCACGGGTACAATTTTGTGTACATATGTGCTGTCTCTAAACAAAAAGCATTAAATTTGTCCACGCTTATTTCAAATCCAGAACTAATAGTTTGTAATAGTGTATACAGTATATTTATTAAATTTTTGTCCACACCAATTATTTCCGAACTTTTCTCATAGTTATGCAAGAAAATTCGGGCCACATTGCCATTGTTAGTGTTACCAAAGCCGGGTTTGGGCTTGCCAACAATTAAGGACATTTTATTATAAAAATCAGATTGAATTCTTTGCTTATTTGCTTCAACTATGTGTTTGTTCTCCTTATTTACTCTCCACGACTTTACTGGAAGTTTGTAACCAATGTGCAACAAGCACTCAAAAAGCCTTTTCCATGAATGTAAGACAGATAAGCCAAAAGAAAGTATTCATCGTTGATAGGTCTCGATATTACATAATTGATATCGTTGAATTCCGTGCTTCTGGCTCCGCATAAATAGCATACTAATGCTGATTTGGTATCGGAGAGAGAATTACAAATTTTACCGTCTACCATTGTGAACATTAGTTTGTGGCCAATAGTGTAAATATATTCATTAAGAACAACACTGCTTGGTTGTAAACTATTAATTTGAAAATCAATATAATTTTTTTCATGCTTTACTAGTTCTTCTGATTCTTTTTTGTACTGCAGCTTAATAGGCCTCGTGGAATAAGGTCGAGGGTTTTGCCATACAACACTTTGGTTATTATTATCAACTAAACGCAATGGAACTATAGATGTTAAAAATATGTATTTGTCATCAGCTTTGTCATCCACAAATTTTTGCATATACTGTGTGTGACCACTGCTACCGTCGAAACCCCATTTCGAATATAAAACTAAAGCAGATGTCGAAATATTATTTAACACATCTTGCTGAACTTCAAGTAAACGTGAGGAGGTGTGGTCTAACAAATCTTGTAAAGGTACGTCAGCTTCTCTTTCAGAAACTTTTACATTTAGTGGGTAACATTTTTTCTTTTCTTTTTGGATGCTTTTGTATGAAGGAAACACTTCCGTAGCATATCTTCTAATATTATTGAATTGCTTTCTGGAGAGCTGTGACTCAATAATTAAGGACAAAGCATCAAATGCAGTTAATTTTTTTACACAAACGTTATTGTTTTCCTCATCCGAAACGTTGGCCCTGGCTTTCCAGAAGCCCTCAGATTCATTTGATGAATACTTTGATCGCAACTAAAAACTTCATATTATACGTATAGGCATATTTAAAACGCACAAAAATGTACTTTATACATACCTCTGACGTCTTCCTTCGTTTAGATTGATGGCTACTCTCAGCAAAATTCGTTTTTGGTCTACCAACATTTAAAGTAGTTCTAAGTGTATCGAACGCGTAGTCGCCATTTAACCAAATATGTTCTTGTATGGTAAATCTTTCCATATGCCTGTTACATGATTCCCACTTTTTGGTAAATTGTATTTTAAAATTTTTTAGAGCAAGGTTCAACTTTTGTTTATCTGCAGATGTTTTCGTGAATAAAAACTCAAGTAAATCTTCAAATTTACCAGAAAGCTTGGTTTTATTGCTTTGAAAAATCACATGACACATATCTCGTCTCTTTAAAGTAATTTTTTGCTCGGAGCCTTATTCGCCGGAAAATATTGTACAAAAAGTGTTGCAAATAACCGGAAAAGGTTACTAATATTGGATTCTTAGTGTACTTACCAACTTCATTTTTTATTGCTTTATTGCTGAACGACGGTTTTGAATTATTTGCTTCCATCGCTTGATGTGTCTTATGTTAAATAAAACTTAGAACTAAATACGAAATATTCACTAAAAATATTTATATTTTTCAGCTTAAAAATATCGATTAACGCATTTTTAAATCACAATACGTTAGTTTTTCTCATTGCTTTTTTAATTAGGCATTTGCGTAGCAGGTATCTAAGTTTAAAACAAAGTTTTACGCGTGTGTACTGTTACTATTTGAGGTATTATAAAAGGGTGCATAGTTCAAAAATTATAAAAATTGGTGGTTTACTGAACAACTAACTAACTTTTATTCACTGAGCAACCTTAAAATAATAAACAATTTAAGTTCGAAATGAAACAGAATCAAACTTAACCAGAAGTGTATGTTTTTGTGTTTAATTAAAATCAAAGTGAAATTTTTAAAACCAATTTATTTAAAAATGCGCAAAGTTCTTTTGGTTTTGAACTCGGATTCTTAATAAGTAAGAAGCATACTTTATTGCAGTAGTGTCAAATTTAAAAGCGCTTTGCGCATTTATAAAAAAAATGATTTTGAAAATTACACTTGCAAAAAATAGAGGTTAGTTTAGTTTTTTTAAACATAATTTTTTTAAAACACATAATTCCAAAAAGAATATCCCAAAAAAATAAAGAAGCTTCATTTTAAGTCATGGTAAAAAAATAACGAAATATAATACCGCTTTCTTACAATAACAATTTGAATTGCATATTCGAATTTCTCAGTTTTGAAAAAAAAAATATTGTTCAAATTTGTGATGCTTGGACACGCATATCTCTCAGCCGAAAAATGGTGGAGAGCTGAAAAATCACCCCCGATGTAGAATTTTATGGGGAATATAACTGCGTTTTTATTTTCCCAAAAAACACATTTTTTAAAAATTGAATTTTGAGCACGCTTGGCCCCAGTGTGCGACGGGTCCCACGTATGCAAACAAGTATATGTGGGGACAACCAAACCAAAACTTAAGACAAGGATTTCCGTTCACAAATCGAACGTAAAATTAAGGAACACTTACTCGGACAACAAGACGGCCTTGTCATCCCACTGTAAAGACACGGGACATTACCCTGAGTTTGGTAATGTGAGTGTCTTAGAAGGAGAGAAAAATTAACACAAACGCTTTATATTAGAAATGCTCCACATTGTGAACACCCCTAATGATAAAAGGATGAATTTCAAAACAGACACTGAAAACAGTGCACACGTCTACCGCAACATAATATTAAGGCACAACAAATAAGCCTAATATTGTTGTCTATTATTCG
>NW_023458555.1:102264494-102270538 GCF_013731165.1 Rhagoletis pomonella | reverse complement strand
TAAAAACAACAAAAACAGATTGTTTTATTTCAACCCGGCCTTGAGCTAAAAAAAAAAATCAACAGAATCTTCAATTAACTGCCAAATATAAATAAACAATATTTATTTAAATTGTTTTATAATTATCGAAGTGCAATAGTACCACAGACTTTTCCAATGGGGTGTAAAGCTCATTAGAATTCACCTTATGTATAGATCTGTACGTACATGCATATGTGAAGACGATATAGCAACCGCGTTTCTACATGTACATATGTACCAGAGAGCTGCATGGATACACGCAAAATACATTTTAATTCACTCGCTTTCTTTTCACATTTGCACACAAGAAAAAACTTTCTGACGATGCGCTAGTTGAAGGAGTGGCTATTAAATACTCTACGACTGAGTTTATGCAGCAGCGGCATTTCGCATTTGTGTACCTCCCACCATTTAATTATATAGAAGTCCGTATGAAAATATACCTCAATATTTTCATATCGCCGCAGCTCTGCAGTAGCTTTATCAGTTCTGCTCACAAAGGTAGGTTGTTTAAGAAGACCTGAAAACAGCTCAAAGTTGTCTGAAGGTAACAAAGGTGTATCCGCAATTTGTGGTTCCGTTGTACTGTCAGAATTTTCAGTTAACGTTCTCATAATTTGTAAACATTTCTCTTTTGTGTATCTTTGTTTAGATTCAGTAAAGTTCTTGAGCCCTGTTAAGTTTTTAACAGCAACTGTTTTTAAATAATAAAGCAACTTATTTTTCAAGTCTTCTGAGGTAACAGTGCATTTCTTTAGTACACTAGTTATACAAATATACGTCAGGTGGATTGTTAGGTATTTGTCCCTTATAACTTTTTGAACGCTTCTTCAAAGGGTCCCGACTTTTTAAAATATCGTAATTTAATCGCACTATGGTTTAATAAATTGCTTGTAGTGACTTTCGGCTCAGTCCTACCAACCGTGTCATTAATTGGCTGCTGAAAATTAGTAAAAATAATCAAATAATTTAGTAAAACTAATATATGTATTTAAAAAAATACTTCATCAATATAAATTTTTTTTTGAAATTTCTCGTATTCTCTACTAATTGTTTGAAGTCAATGAGTGTCATTCGATTGCTCGACTTGCTTTTCATAACCGCGTTTTTCACTCGCTTGACTTGATTTGGAAAGAGTATATCTATGCGATATTTGAAATCAAATGAGTACACTGCAGCTAAACATTGATTTCAAAACTAACTATGAATCTCACTGTTTGTACGATGTTTCTCACTACTCGTATACAGTTCACAGCAATGAGTTCACACTATTTAGATGGAAGTGAGTATACTCATGCTGTTGTCTGATATGTACATATATTCTTCTGAACCAACAAACCAAGTCAAAGCCCGACCAAATTAACTAAAAGCCTCTGTTCGCTAGCGTAAGCAGAGAAGTCGAAAGCAACACAAATAAATATGAATAAATTATATACACTTTACATATGGCGTTCATATGTAATTCTAGGCAGCACATAGGCATTAATAGGCAAGTGAAGTTAACGACGACCAAATTATGCACAACGAAATAAACCACTGCACTGCAATACTCTCGTCTAAAATGTACATAAAATGCGCTGAATGTATACGTATAATTGTGCTTTATGAAACTTAATGTATTAGCAAACTATTAGGAACGAAGACGAACTATTAGGAACGAAAGACGAGGAATTCCGCTAGCATAGAAATAATTGAAATACTGTTCTATATCAGTGCCCGCCAAAAAGAGAAAAGTCTTAAAATGAGAATGTATTAGTTATGAAACAAAAAATGAGAATGTGTTGGTGGTAATGCACGGAAAAAAATTTCTGTGTTTTATTACTTATTATAAAAACTTTGGTATGTTTTTTGCCGTTTTTTTTCATTGTGCGCTATTTTTTTTAGATCTAAACAACATAGAAACATATAATGAAAGTTAACGGCCCTAAGAAAGGAAAAAGTTGGTAAAATTTTGTATGTATTGTACAAAATTATTATTATTTTTTTGTAATTTAAGTGTGGTACTCTGAATATTAAAAGAAAATTTCGTTGATTTCAAGTAGAAATAAAATAAAAATATATACATCTAACAGATATTTATTTTAAAATTAGGTAAAACTTGACATTTATTTATTTATTTATTTATTTTTTACAGTCTGTTAGACTTATATTGCAACAAAGATTTAACATTCTTATAATTAGATTTTAGATTTAAAATATAATATAAATATTAAATATTAAATACTAAATATTAAGAACAATTTAAAATAACGATTAAACCAAAAGATAAATAACAAAACATATTGTATGTTTGAATTGAGGACTAGTCTGGTATTAAAAAAAAATACATAATTCACAAAGTTCTTTTAATATGAAGAAAAAGCACGACTTGGTACCATATACATACCTATTTCTAGGGGTGTATGTACGAAAAATTGTGTTATAAAATTTTTGAATGAATATTCATTCATTCTGCTCAGTGTACCTACTTTATTCAACAATAATGCGTCATCAACCTGCTTCGCCTATTGTTTGCATGCAACTAAATAAAATTTGTTGCTCTTCTACTCTTTCTGTTGACGTTCGGATTGTGTACGTGTAAGAAGCCGATTGTGTACATGTGAAATTCCGAATATAGTTCGTTTCCCAGGAAAGTGTTTGGCGGTGTATACATACATATGCATTAGAGCAGCGATGCCCAAGCCCTAAGCACTCGGGGCACATTTGCTTTGTAAAAGCACTTTGGTATACGCTGTGTGCTCTAATATACACACTCAGCACTCCGAGCGAAACAATACAAAATACAAAAACAATTTTTTCTACATCGCTTAAAATTTTTTTCTTTGCATATGCACAAGCACAAAGCAACAACACTTTCGTATGCTTTGTTGGTATATATTGACGACAGTTATCTTTAACGTAAATTTGGTTATTGCCTTGCGTTTGATCGCAAAAAATGAATAACACTTGGAAAAACTGGTGTTTATTTTAACTTTCATATTTAAATTGTGGCAAAATGAATTACATATCTTCAGTAGAGAAGTGGGAAAGTGATTTTTTTTTTCACTCTCAATTTCAAGGGCGAAGCTCAATGTATGATTTGGTTTCAAATAAATCCCCGAACAAAAAGTAAATTAGCGAATTTTTACAGTGTACTCTTCCATTTGAAAACTTTGGGCACCGCTGCATTAGAGGTTTACGCCGACAGGCTTTGCGGCGGCGGCGTGGTCAACTTCAAAAAGAATCGGCGGCGACGCCGGTGCGTCTGGAAACGCCGGCGCTACTGCCCATAAGGTGGATTCCAAAGAGTCATGAGGCTTTTAATGTTATCATATCATCAGATTATAATTCTATTTAATTCATTCATTTAATTCAAATGTTGAGTGACTGCTGCTGATGGATGGGCGAACAGAGAAGAGTCTATATAGTATATAGGTACATTAGGTTTCCCATCGTAAATGTTTTTTTTTTTTAATTTCAAGGCCCTACCCCCTAATTTTATTCGTTTTTATGAGAAATATTATTGCCAACTTATATAGATTTTTTAAGGGCCATTTAGAGGTCGCGGCCTGTCGATTTATCGATAATTTCCACAATTTGAAAATATGTAGTACTTACGTACAAAAAGACGATTTTCGATAGGCACGCTAATATACATACATCTCTATGTACTCTACAAATCTGTATGTACTATTTCAATTTAAAGAAATAAAAAAGTTTTAAGGTTAAGTTATTGGGGTAATTTATGCCGCTATCAATAAATTTTTGCAATAAGCTTATCAACCGTTATGTTAAATTACGGAGTTCTGACGATTTTTTGCGGGTTATATATTGAAAATAAGGTTGGCCTACTTTTTCTAAAAGTTTAACCCATCAACTTCCACCTGAACGGGCCTATTTATATTGCGATACGCGGGAGCAAAACCTTCCTGGGGTTTGACCACCACTTAGGAATACTAACATAATTTTCACACAGCCACCTAATTCTTGTGTACGTCTGTGGGACCCCAGAATAAAGTAACTTACGAATGTAAAAATTAGCAAAAAAAAAGTGTTTGCTTTTTATTAAAATTCTGTTTAAAATATTAAAAAAAGCACACAGGAAAATCAACAAGTCTTTGTTTTATCTCCAATAATTGAGGAGTTAGATGCAATACGGGCGCTTCTGTTAAAACTGCTTTCTGAGATATTGGCGTTAACGTTTTTGATGTGTTATAACTTTCTTGTTGATGTAGTATATGAAAAAGTAGTATTGTTGTAGTATTGAAAAAAATTTTCTACTGCGGAAAAATACGTTATATTACCAGTATTCGACCCTAATTTAACTGTAATAAACGCTTTCGATCAAAAAACGTGTTACCTATGTTTTTTCTGAGTTACATTTTTTTTTGAAATGTTCAGCGGCCCAAATGATGCAAAAAAAAATCCTTTTAAAAATGTAATTTTCATTTCGTAAAATAGTGTTTTTATGCGAGTAGTGTTTAGTTCCTTCAAACGATGTATTTCAATGTGCAACAACATGAAAATTTTGTACAAAATTCCTTAGGCGTCGAACGCCGCCGCCGCCGCCGCCGCGCCGATAATTTCGTAACTCGGCGGCGGCGCATAAGAAATGAGAATGATTTAGTGCTTAAGTATTATTTTGCTTCTATATGTACATATCTACAACATTAAATGAATTGTATTATTTAAATACTATTACAGGGCTTTTCAGGATGTTGTGCTAATGATCTTGGATTTGCATTTATATTTGCTCTTACAAATCTTATATTTGCAGTTTCTTGTTGTTTTTACAAATGAATTGAATTATGCAAATTCATGATCAAATGCACAAGATCCTGAACAGCCCTTATGCATAGTTGCACAAACTGATCCACTCTAAAATTTTTCAACTTCTAAAACAGAGTATTTTTGTAAATAGTGCAGCCCTGCGTGGCCGCTGAATATACACTAGTATTTATATATACGTAGTACATAAGAACCAACGAGGCTATATTCGTTTTGCTAAAAAATAAAGTGAACTATTGTATACAAGCCAACTGACCGGTCAACACCTTATTGTGTATTTCGCTCGCGTAATTCGACTTTGCTGCAAAGTTTTATTGAGTGTGTCACTTAGCAAGTTGTTTTTGTTCGTTAATGTTGTAGGAGCGTATGCTCTACTTTGTCGAGAAAATAGATTAATAATACAAGTTTTTGGGAAGCGTAAACTAGCGCTTCGTCAATATTAGCAACCAAATCGATAAATATATCGACAACAAAGTCCATAACGCAATAGAAAAAAATACCGATATCAAAATCGATAAAAAAGTCGATATCAAAACCTATAAAAATATCGATAACAAATTCGATAAAAACATCGATAGCAAAATCGATAAATCGATAGAAAAATCAATATCAAAATCGATGTAAATATCAATAACAAAATCGATATAAATATCGATAACAAAATCGATAAAAAATAAAATTTTGCGAATATTTTATGATATCAATCAATATTCATGCAGTTCATTCATACACCTCTCAAACACTTAAATTGTCCAAATAATTTTTTGGGGCGTATCTATTCATAATCAAAATTTAGTTGGTTTTTAAAGTTGGTATACGGACGGCAGATTTTGGTCAAAAGGGGGACTTGAGATGGAAGAATACGACCCCCTGATTTCAAAGCTACCGTCCTTTTTCTCTTATCAAGGGTATATAACATTGTGCAAACGCAAGTAAAAATTGTGATTATTGGTAATTTTCTTAAGGCCTCTTTAGGGATCCATAGGATGACTAGGCGGTCGTATTTGCATTTTTGTTAAAAAGAATGCCTCCTAAATCGTCTTCACCAAGTTTCATTGGTTAATTTTGCCTGGTTTTCTTATAATAAAGAGTGAGGTTCTATATAAAAGCCCACCCAAAGTAAATAGGAGCTTTTTTGATAGACAACCCATTAAAAATTATGTCCAAAAGCTACAACTAACTTGTAAGTATAAATTTAATTTGGACTATAAATCAAAATCAAAATTTTAAATATGCAATTACAAACTGAATGCACA
>NW_023458555.1:102261246-102264394 GCF_013731165.1 Rhagoletis pomonella | reverse complement strand
TTCCTGGATTTCAGCTACCCTATTTGCGACAAAAGTAGACAGAGTGGACGGGTGCTTTTTCAACCAGTACGCCACTATTTCTGAATCAGACCAAAACACAACCTTTTCAATTACAACGCTCTGAATTAGTGGCACAATTACTTTATATAATTTTGTTAGTAACAAGGCGGCACAAAGTTCGAGACGGCGGAGACTTTTGGTTTTTAACGGCGCCACTTTAGACTTGGCAGTCAACAGTTGCGATGTTACAACATTGTCATGTGGGTTCGAATATATATACAACAACCATAAGTACGTTGCGAAGCATCACAGAAGCCATGAATTTGTATACCTTCATTGGGCAACATATTTACAAATCGTGGTACCTCCATTTTATCGACTTGTGCTAAATTTTGAGCCAATTTTTGCCATGATGTTTCTATATTTTGGGGAATTGATTCGTCCCATGCCAACTTTAATAGCCATAATTCTTGTAATAAGATTTTAACGTTTACAATAAGAGGGCATAGCAAACCGAGCGGATCAAATATACGGGATGAAACTGACAATATATTAAGCTTAGTGGGTTTTATTTCAAGTGAAGCTCGGTCGATTTTAAATTTTATTGTGTCTTTTTTCGGAGATCAAGTTCTTGGATTTGTAGCATCTCTTTTATGTTGTCGGCACCAGATAGTATATCATCTACATAAAACTCATTTCGGATTACCCTACAACCGAGTGCATATTGGTCTGAATATATGTCACTCAATCGCTTTAAACATCGAATAGCTAAAAATGGAGCGGGCGTTGTACCGTACGTTACAGTATTCAGGCAATACTTCTGAATTGGATTAAGTACATATACATTATAACACCGGCTGCAATTTAGGTTGGCATCCCCAGAGTTCCGCATTAAGGTAGCTATGGAACGGTAGGCGGAGTTCGCCACCAAGATAGCGACAACAACAACAGCAACGTCCAAGTTCGCTACCACGCTAGCGACAACAACAGCAGCCTTTCCAAATCCTGGACACCCAATGACAGCAGCCTTTGTCCAACTGTACCCACGTACTGCGGACGCAACTAAATCAACAGAACACCGGATTGGGTCCTGTCACGGTCGCCAATGCCGAAGCGCTAGTTTACGCTTCCCAAAAACTTGTATTATTAATTTATTTTCGCGACAAAGTAGGGCAGTCGTATGCTCCTAAATACAACATTAACGAACAAAAAAAACTTGCTAATTGACACACTAAATAAAACTTTGCAGCAAAGTCGAATCACGCGTGCGAAATACAAAATAAGGTGTTGACCGGTCAGTTGGCTTGTATACAATAATTCACTTCATTTTTTTTATCAAAACGAATATAGCCTCGTTGATTCTTATGTACTACGTATATATGTACAGTGAAACCTCTCCTAACGGACACCTCTATTAGACGAACACCTCCCTTGGGCGGACATTTTTCCCTATACCAAGTTTTAAGTATAAATTTCGGAACAAATTACTCTCTCTTAAGGTGGACGCGGACAGTTATTTTGCATAAAATTGACACAAAAACTCTATTGGGCGGACGCGAACCTCTTATCAACGGACATTAAGATTTCTTTTCATAACAAATCAAACAAAAACCTCCGTTGAGCGGACGCGGAATCCTGATAGGCGCACTACTAAATGGAAAAAGGGGACTTCCCGCACAAAATGTGATTGTTATGCTCACATTTAGTTTGGTTTGCGCAGTGGTTTAGGTTCGTTATTTGAATTGTCAGAAACCCTTGGAGACTGATAAAAACATGAAAACTATTGATGAAAAAGGTACTGACACTGAAAAAAATTAAAAATAAAACTTACGTCAATCGACAATTTCCCAGTTTTTTATGTAATGAGTCTATGATTTTATGTAGTTTATGGACTAAAATGTAATATTTATTTTTATTTTGTTATTACTGAATATGTAGATACGCACATAAATAAAATGTGCACTTTTGAAAAACTACATGCACATTTTTGTTTGAACGATGTAATATCAATATCTTTTATTCAAATAAGAAACAGTGACTATTCAATTAATTAAAACATTAAAAATTTCTAAAATAGGCTTCCCTCTCCCTCGGACACCTCTCTTGGGCGGGCAAAAAATGACTGACGGTGAGTGTCCGCCCAAGGGAGGTTTCACTGTATACTAGTGTGAGTGTATATTCAGCGGTCACGCAGGGCTGCACTATTTACAAAATACTCTGTTTTAAAAGTTGATAAATTTTAGAGTGCATAAGTTAGTGCAACTATGCATAAGGGCTGTTCAGGATCTTGTGCATGTGATCATGAATTTGCAGAATTGAATTCATTTGTAACAACAACACGAAAGTGCAAATATAAGATTTGTAACAGCAATTATAAATGCAAATCCAAGATCATTAGCACAACATCCTGAAAAGCCCTGTATGTAGTATTTAAATAATACAATTCATTTAATGTTGTACATATGTATATATAGAAGCAAAATAATACTTCAGCACTACATCCAAAGTTTATATTCAAATATTAATGTATGATTATATCAAGAAATATGAAGTATTACATACATATGTAAATACAATTCATGTGCAAACAAATTTGAGTTGGATATGTAAAATGAACATACTATATCTTCTATAATATATATAAAATTAAAACCCAAAAAAACGTGAGAGCAAAACAGCCGATGTACTGGGTCGATTTCTATGATTCAAGTTATAAAATTACATATTTCTTCCACAGTAGGAGCCTGTGGTATTTTTAAAATGAAATTTTAATAATAAATATGTTTAATTAAAGTATTAAGTTGATCAACAATACCACGCATTGCTAGACCGTTTGCCTTTCACGCGTTTGTGTTTAGAGAGCATCAACAAACCACATACATATTTCTCTCTATTCCCTTCTCTTTTTATACTCAGCTAGCACAAAGCGAAATTTATGTAGAAACAGCGCTGCGCCCAAAAGCGAAATTTATGTATGTACAAGCAGCGCTGCGTTCAAAACAAACAAACACTGTACATCGTGTATTTCGTTTAGAAACTGTTGTTTTTTTTTTACTTCAAAATGCTGCATGCTGCGATATCGGTACATGCTCACCGTAAGCATCTTGGTGTGACATACATATACATACATACATTGATCTTCAGCTTT
>NW_023458555.1:102259570-102261146 GCF_013731165.1 Rhagoletis pomonella | reverse complement strand
TTTCCTTTATTTCAAAAAGATGAAGTTTGTGAAAAAAGTTGCCCGTGCTGTAGTAGCATGCAAAATAAATAACACAAAGAAATGTCTGTTTCGCTTCATGCAAATTCTGCACAAAACAAAAGTCAACAATGTTAGTTCAACAGATCAATATTCAGTCAATCCAATTAGATTTTAATACATGCGTACATATGTACATATGTATGTTCAAATTAGAATTGATATGGTAAAGTTATTTAGCCCTATTTTTTATGGGAATCCTGCCTCTATCTAGCCGAATTCCAATTTTCCAACGCTGTAGTAGCATACACACACAACAGCAAGTCAGTGATGTATTTACAAAGTGGAATTTCGTTACTAAATATATAAAAAAAAATTTAAAAATAACAGAATAGTGCGAAGTATTTAAAAATGCTTAAAGCTAAAAGAGATTTGCCAAGACAAACGAGAGACGCACGGGCAATGGCCCGTATTCGGAGAATAGTAGCGGCGACGCGAATAGAAACGATGCCTGCAATCGGAATTAGCGTTTATTTATCGACTTTAAATAAACTATATAGGTGATTTTTACAATAAAAGTCTATCAACACATATCAGTGCCGTACCTATCAGTGTGAGTGAAAAATATAATATCGTTGCCACAGTCCCAAATAGAGTTGTTCAGACCATCCGGCACAATGCGGTTTTTTACTGTCAGTGCTGCTTCAGTGTTCGTTCCGCAATTTATTTATACACTTTAAAAACTGCCACTGAAAAGTGTTTATTTTCACATAAAATCTGTGTAAGTATACGCATAAGATGTTCAAGACTGGATTTTTGAACATGAGATGTTTAAAATACTCACATGAAATGTTGAAAACTGCAAACGCAAAAATACATTCTCTACTAAAAATAAAAACTAAGTACATTTTATGTGCAATTTTGCTCTATGCGTCAAATTTGGCATGCAAAAGTTAACATGCAGTGTTACATACTTGTTTTTACTGGGTAATGTCTAAAATAACAAACGTTGAAGTGTGTCATTAGATTTCTTACCCATAAAAAGGAAATCAACTACTTGTCAAATGCATGCAAAGCGATGGATTTTCCCTACGATCCTTAATCAATTATTGGCCTCACCCGAGGTAAGGCATATTTAACACAGCTCATCTCTGCACCCACAATCAACGTAGATCACACTAGTTTAAACTGGAAAGTACATTAATATCAGGATCATCTAGTTCAGCCTAGACTTAACCGGTTTGTCCAAACCGGGTTCGGTAATACCAGTTTATCCTACGCTAAACCGGTATATCATATCCCATGTTGGTAGAACTAGTTTGGCCTAGGCAAAACTAATTTAGCCGTAAGATCGGGTTTGGCCGGTAACATATACATTTGCTGCATTCCACAAAGGAAATATCTTGTGAATTTTGTTAGTGTACTCTGCACACTACTCTTTCAGGCATACAATTTAATTTTAACATATTAATGTACAATATGGGTGGACAATTATATTCGGTATAAGGTATCATTAGGGAAATTGATCTAAACACGTAAACGCCTCGTAACCATACAAACCTAATTTTTTATGGAAAAT
>NW_023458555.1:102252669-102259470 GCF_013731165.1 Rhagoletis pomonella | reverse complement strand
TTTTTCTTTTAGATGTTGCCCTGGTGAACCTTGGTTCAATCTAGTGAATATACGCACCTCTAACCATTCGGCTAAGGCGACCGGCATCATTGATCTACATCAGGGGTTCCCAAACTTTTTCCACCTCGGCACCCTTGGTGTGCTAAAAAAATTTCGCGGCCCCCTTACTCTTCAAATGTATACGAAAACAAGAAAACACAATGCAGATCATGAATAGATAAACGATAACCTTAAATTCTTAGATGGGAATTGAAATTGGTTTTGTTTTTTTTTTGCTTAAAAATTACTTGTTTAGGTAAGCATTTGTTGAAAATGTAGTCTCACATAGAAATGTAAAAGTAAGGCCCCTATTATGAGTTGCATTCCGACCGAACGAATTTTCATTTGGTATTATGACGCTCATTCGATCAAGAATAGCGCTATTGTGAATTTCGCTGGGTTAGCTTGTTTACAATAGTACATTTTTCAACGCTGAGAAGTTTTCTTTACTAATCAAGCAAACTAAATAGTGTGCTTATACATATGTATGTAAATTTGTGCAAATTAAAATGAAATAAAAGAGAAAGCGAGTTTATAAAAACGTGGTAAAAATGAGTACAACGGAGTTCTGGTTCAACGATTCGTCAGAGGATGAGAGCTTGGTAAACTGGCCAGGAGTGGAAAATGTTTAAGAGGGTTTAAGCTTAGTCTTTCGAATATATTTTGACATAAAATATATTTGTCGCAGAACGCCCGCTTACCGTATCATCCATTGTGACTGATTTATATTTTCGAATTCTTCATTTATCATATTTGCTTTGTATTCACTTCTTATTGTATTTGCTTTGCTATGTATAAATTTGAAGTTTGCCTTATGTATGTACATACATACATACTTACATATGTACAATTGAACTTTGCTTATATACATATGCATGTACAATTTGCCGTTATCCTATTTTGGAGGAATTTGAATTCACATACTTATGTACACATTTTCGCTGCTGTGAGTTTGCTCCGTCTTTGCCTTTTACTTGCCCACCATTCGTTGGTCAGCAGCCGGAGTAACACACAGCAAAATAAAGCGTTCCGTTCTTCGTACAAAATAGTAAACCAAAGACTTTTATTTTCCGTAGTAGCTGAATTCTGAACGCGTTAAATTTGTTAATAGCGGACCAATGACTACAATTTTATTTTGCTTGCGTTTTTTTGTCGTGATGTATTGTTTTTCGCGAAGTTTGTTTAAAATTAAATAGCCGCGCCGTAGTGCATACTCGCTTTTGATTGGGAAGTTGCTGCCACCGGTTATCTGATCTAAAAATGCAACGTACTCCAACCCGAAGGGGTCCTCGGCTAAACCAACAATTGCAAGCCAGCCAGAGCAATATGCACGCCAATTTAATTCTTTAGAGTCGATCGCTGAAGAGTCAATATTCGCGACAAGCATCAACGGTCGTGCCATGGACACAACAACTGCCTTAAACACCACTACGTCTGATGCCGACAGTGGAGTTAGTACAATCCCAGGCACGGACGCTTACGCCGCCAAAGCTTCCAGAGACATCACACCGGATATGCCAGCCCCTTCAGTCTTCGATCTCCAAGCCATGGAGCACCGGTTAGCTATGCTTGAAAGTATTTTGAAAGCTACGCAAGTACAGCTAAGGAAGCGTGACCTACAAAACGGGACCCTCAGAGCAGAGCTATGCGGAAGCGGTAGTTCCGCCGTTACGTACGCCAGCAGCGTAGTCGCGCAGTCGCAGCCAGCACTGCCGCAGTCAGCGCAAGCGCCACCGTTAGACGCGCAGTCTAACGCAAGTCAGCCATTTGGTGAGTCCCGTTGTGGTGCCACCTCACAGCCAATTATTTGCAGTACAATTTCGACAGCAAATAATTTATACTGTGCGTTTCATGTTGATGATACGTACTAATTACATTCGCCGAACTTATCCATGCCGCCTACCAACGCCAACGTATACATGCCGTATTCATCGCAACCTGCCTTAATGCCGCGAAAGTTGCTAGATTTGCCGGAATTTAGCGGACGACCTGAAGAGTGGCCTGTGCAGCATTTACCGAATCTACGGCAACTTATGGTTACACTAACTTCGATAACAACCAATGGTTGCAAAAGTGCTTAAAGGGTGATGCTCGCGAGATGGTGAAGTCATTGCTGATTCACCCCGTCAATGTTAGCTGTATCATTGAGCAACTAAAGTGTCGATTTGGTCGCCCAGAGCAGCTCATCCGAAGCCAACTGTTGCAGGTCGCTCCGATTCCAGAGAACGCTTTGAGCAAGCTTATTCCTTTCGCAACAAAAGTCAAACATATTTGTGTGATTTTGCAATCAGCCAACGCCGCTAACCCAATGTTACTGGATGACTTAATCTCGAAGCTGACTATGAGTAAGCGCATCGAGTGGGGCCGGTATGCCACCACCGTACAACCGCGCGCTACAACGGTGCATTTTAGTAATTGGCTCACCTCACTAGCCGATGTTATCTGCACAATACATGACGAAAGCCAGTTTGCCGGTCGCGACTCAAAACGTCCAGTACTGCTACATCCTGATGAAAGACAGCAGCCTCGAAAATGCCCGATATGCCAGAGTCAGCATAAGCCGTACGACTGTAAACGTCTCATCGACTCTTTAGTGGCCAATATATGGGCTGAAGTAAAATCTCGACGTCTATGTTTTGCGTGTTTGAATGCTGGTCATACCACACGTGACTGCAGACAACGAAAGGTTTGTGGGACCGGTGGATGTAATCGATTCCATAACAAATGGCAACCGCCAGTGCCATCGTCATCGTCGACGTAGAATACCACTCAACCGACTTCAACTCAGCTATCGTCGCCGCCCCCAGTAAACAGCGGACAGTCTACCGGTACAGGAGCTGCAGTGTTAAGCTGCGCCTCCAATTCAAAAGTAAGTAAGCTACTATTCCGTATACTTCCAGTCACAGTATATGGAAGACAACGCCACGTAGACACGTATGCTCTATTGGACGAAGGCTCTTCCATCACCATGATCGACAACACTCTCGCCGAAGAGCTTGACTTGCGCGGACAGCAACACAATCTCAACGTTCAGTGGTTCGGTGGCCATTCCGTACAGGAGCCAGCAACCTTGGTTGACCTGTATATCAGTGGTGCAGGTATGACAAAGAAGCACAAAATGCAAAACGTGTACGCTGTGAAAAATCTTCAATTGCCATCGCAAAGCCTTAGCCCCACTGACCTACTTTGCGGTGACAAACGAGTCCGTCAATTGCCCGTACAGCCACAACCTGGTGCGGTACCGAGAATACTTACCGGTATCGATAACTGCCATTTGGGTACTGCATCCTTCCTCCTATTTCGATGAGGAAAAATGGACCATACGCTCCCAATACAGAACTGGGGTGGGTAGTGTTCGGTCCGACTAGCAAAAATATGCCTACGCCATTAACATGCCTTTTAGTTAATAGAACTCCGGACGAGACACTACACAAAATGGTTGCCGACTTTTTTTGAAATTGAAAGTTTCGGCGTTAGAGCTGCAGCAAGCGTTGAAAGTGAAGCTGACGTCCGTGCCAGGACTATATTAGAGTCGACAACCAGCCGCATTGGTACAAGATTCGAAACCGGACTTCTATGGAAAGAAGATAATGTGCGTCTGCCAGACAGCTACAATATGGCGCTCAAGAGATTGGTGAGTGTCGAAAAGCGAATGAGTCGTGACGTGAGCTTCGCCGCCGCCTACAAGCTCATGGTAGCCTGTTACGTCGAAAAGGGTTATGGGCGTAAACTTGAACCGTCAGCTGTCGCCTCGATAACGCCACGTACCTGGTACCTGCCGCACTTTGCCGTGTTGAACCCGAATAAACCCAATAAGCTACGAATAGTCTTTGATGCTGCCGTCGAGGTTAATGGAGTTTCGCTGAATCGTCATCTGCTTAAGGATCCGCAGGAGTACAGGCCGTTGCAGTGGGTGTTTGTGGTAACATCAAAGAGATGTTTCATCAAGTGCTGATACGCCCAGATGACGAGACAGGCCCAGCGATTCCTGTGGAGGGATGGTGACTCCGAGAGACAACCAAGTGTATACGAAATGTCCGTGATGACGTTCGGAGCTGCTTGCTCACCTTGTGCTGCACATTACGTCAAAACGCGAAACGCTTTGGAACATCGCGGCGACAATCGTTACACAGCCCGGCCATAAAAGCCATTTTAGATTATCACTATGTCGATGATTTAGTGGATAGCTTCGACACGCCAAAGGAAGCTATCGCTGTTGCAACCCAAGTAAGAGCGATTCACATGGATGCTGGTTTCGAGCTCCGCAACTTCACATCTAGTTCGTCAGAGGTGGTCGCCGCTCTGGGTGATCGGCCTACACTGGCAGCCAACCACAGACTACTTCAACTTTATCCTAAAATTTCACAACGTCAGTGAAGCCGTGGTTGAAGGTAACAGGCGCCCTACAAAGAGGTAGCTTCTTAGTGTGGTGATGTCGGTATTCGACCCACTAGGATTCCTAGCACATTTCATCATAGGCGCTAAACTACTTATGCGTGAGGTTTGGCGACATGAGGCGAGCTGGGATGAACCGTTGCCTGACAAACTCGCAGAGCTGTGGGGAAAGGTGTCGTAAGCAATTGCCGGCAGTGACCGAATACGCCATTCCTCGATTTTATTTCCATGGAGGTCAGCCAGAAGAACTTCAACTACACGTTTTCGCGGATGCCAGCGAAAACGCATTTGCCGCCGTCGCGTATTGGAGAGCAACAAACTGCCGTGGTGAAGTTGATGTTACCTTCGTCTGCGCTAAGTCTAAGTGCGCACCACTAAAACCACTTACTGTTCCGCGTTTAGAACTGCAAGCAGCCGTTTTGGGTACACGACTAATGCAGACCGTGCGCGAGGAGCACGATGTAGTTATTGACAAGTCCTACCTCTGGAGTGACTCGAAGACAGTCGTGAATTGGATACGAAGTAAACATCGCAGGTACAAGCCGTTCGTGCAACACAGGTTTGCAGAAATTTTAGCCGCCACGAAAGTATCCGATTGGCAGTGGGTATCTACTGCAGAAAATGTCGCCGGCGAAGCAACACGTGTCAATCACAAAGTGACGTTTGCCCCAACAAGCCGTTGGGTACATGGACCACTATTTTTACGGAAACCAGAACACGCCTGGCCCTCTGAAGACGTCGCTGCCCCTAAGCTCAATGAATGCGACGAGGAGATTCGACCTCAATACGCTTTGAGCATCGTAAGTTGTGACCTTATCAATTTTAATCGTTTCTCATCATTTAACAGGTTGGTAAGGGCCACAGCCTGGGTAATCTTGTTTACCAAAATAATACGCCGCCAAGTTCAAATTTAAAAAAATTGCTACGGATTGACAGCCAGCGATTTGGAAGCAGCAAAACGCCTACTGTGCCGTATCGCCCAAGGTGAGGCCTTCGGTACGGAAATTCAACAAATCAGTAAGGGGAAGGGTGTATCTCGCCAAAGCTCTATACTACAGCTATCGCCGTATCTCGACGAAGAAGGTGTCTTACGCGTTCGCAGGCGCATCGATGCTGCCAGCTGGTTGCCAATGGACGTGAGACACCCCATTATATTGCCGCCGACACATACGTTCACGAAACTAATGACATCGCATCACCACATGATTATGGGTCACCAAAACACGGAAGCAACGATATGCTCCATACGGCGTAGTTACTGGGTACCACGCTTGAGAAGCCTTCTACGCAACGTCATTGCCAGTTGTCCAGTGTGTCGCATCCGCAAAGCAATTCCGATTCCCCCGCTGATGGGACCGCTTCCTGTTGACCGGGTAACTCCATACATTAGGCCGTTCACATACACGGGCCTGGACTACTTCGGACCTCTACATGTGACCGTGCGACGCAGTACAGAGAAGAGATGGGTGGCTCTCTTCACATGCCTGACCATACGAGCCGTGCATTTGGAGATAGCACATGACCTCAGCACCGACTCTTGTATAACGGTAATACGCAATTTTATAAATCGCCGAGGAGTGCCACAGCGAATAAGATCTGACAACGGGAAGAACTTCGTCGGAGTCAATAACGAAGCCAAACGCTTCGATGAGGTCTTCGACGGCGAGCGCATACAAAGCGAGCTGTCAAAACGAGGTATCGACTGGATCTTCAACTCGCCGTTTAATCCAGCCGAAGGAGGAGCCTGGGAGCGAATGGTCCAGTCCATCAAGAAAGTTCTACGCCAGACAATTAAAGAAGTCGCTCCAAAAGAACACGCCCTTAACTGCTTTTTGATCGAGGCGGAGAATGTCGTTAACTCCCGCCCTCTCACGCATTTGCCAATCGAAGCAAACCAGGAGCAGCCTTTAACGCCAAACGACTTCTTGTTAGGATCGGCTAATACTTCACAGACGCCAGCGGCAGACGAAATCCTGACCAGCACATGCACTATACGCCAACAGTGGCGCATCGCCCGCCAACTCCGAGATCACTTTTGGAAGCGCTGGGTAGAGGAGTATCTTCCTACGTTAACACGACGCGTGAAGTGGTGCCAAAGGACTGAGCCATTAAGCAAAGGAGATCTGGTATTCCTATGTGACCCCAACGTACCGCGAAGAGAATGGTGTCGTGGCTTAGTAGAGGAGGTATACCCTGGCCGAGATGGCGAAATTCGTCAAGTCGACGTGCGCACAACTGCTGGAATGAAGCGGCGAGCCGTATCCAAGCTGGCCGTTCTGGATGTGAAAGTTAGTGAATCGGGTTGATTCACGGGGGTGGGGATGTCGCAGAACGCCCGCTTACCCTATCATCCATTGTGACTGATTT
>NW_023458555.1:102250295-102252569 GCF_013731165.1 Rhagoletis pomonella | reverse complement strand
ATTCATAAACCAAGAAAACATTTGGAACTTCCTGACGCTCGTTCTTTGCTCTTCTCAATATCGTTCGTAGAAATCCAATCGACCTTCCGAGTAATTTTCACGTTAATCGTATCCCAATCACATCCGTGATAAACATTGACCCAAACACGTGCGATAAATGGTACAACAAAATGCATGCCATGGTCTCAAAACAACCATTAGATAGATATAAAATCGAGAACAACCTTATATATCATCGATTGAAATTTTCCAATCAAAAATCTATTACTGGCCAAACATGTATGAGTCCGTTTACCAGTACGTTCGGTAATGTGAACTATGCCACCGCATTAAACCAAGTAATGAGAGCACCAAAACACCTCACGGCGAAATCTGGCAACGCTGGCAACATGGCGCCAAGCAAATTTTCTTGTGGAGTTTCTGAAGAAATTATTAAAGTAAATTCGCCCAGTATTTTGTGCACTGATTGTGGCAATTGGATTCACGCGAAATGCACTGGTCTGGATAACAAGGACTTCAAGAATATTGCAGGAGAAATTAAGAAAAATGGGTTGAAGTGGAAATGCAGCGTATGTAAAAGCGATGTTAGTGTGTATGTGTCAAAAGATGTGTCCGAGTCGGATAATGAAGAAACTACCGCGAAACTAGTTGAAAATATGTTTGAAAAATACTTCGTTCCATTCAGATTCGGAATAGAAAACAGCTTAGATGATATCAGGACGGAGTTAAGGAAATTAAACAAACCGAATGAAACTGCTATGAAGAAGTACACGGAGGTTGAGAAAAGAGTTAGCGCTCTTGAGACAACAATAAATAGTCTTGATACGCGATCAGTTGTTCCAGATAACATTATAACCGAGATTAATAGCCGGAAAAAAGGAAGAAGAACGCTATAGCCCTCAACGTTCCAGAAACGACGAAAACTGTTGGTGCCGATAGGCTGAAAGATGATCGCGAGCAGTTAGCAGCAGCATTTCCGCAAGAAATACGTGAGACACTACCGACCTTGAAACTACGCAGACTCGGTCGTCCCTGGAGAGGTAATCCCCGCCCCCGTCCTATACTAATTGAAACACCGTCGAATGATGTGGCCAAGTTGCTGTGAAAATCTAAACCTTCCAATAGTCAGCACATCATCATCAAACCCGACCTTACACCTGCACAGCGTGATCATCTGCGTGAACTGCGTACCGAACTCAACGTTTTAGCTGAAAATGATGACAACAAGACCATAAAATACGTAGATGGAATCCCAAGAATCGTCGACAAACCCACCCCACATTCAGATAAGCGAACGCATAAAGTACCAAAAAACTAGTAATATATTATCAGAATACTAGGGGGCTGAGAACAAAATTAAAAATTTTTTTAACATCGACTGCTGGCCTTCAAACCGAAGTTATATGTGTAAGTGAATCTTGGTTGCACTCATCTATCTCGAATGGAGAAGTGATTGATAACACATACGTTATGTTCAGGAAAGACAGACTCGTCTACAAGTTGCCGCGAGCGAGGAGGAGGAGTATTTATAGCAGTTAAGAAAAACATCACGGCTGACCTAGTAATAATTGAAAACAATCATCTGGAGCAAATCTTTGTAAAAATCAAGGGCTCAAAAACTAGTATTATCATCGGTTGTGTATACATCCCACCCCGTTCTTCACGTGATGTGTACCACGCTCATATAGCAACATTGACGTACATCAGTGCAAAACATCCAAAGAGCAAACTCCTAATCCTCGGGGACTATAACCTACCGAGTAGCTCGGAACAAGGATACTGTGAAGATTTTCTCCACGCGGAATTTATTTTAAGAGAATGCCAACAAGTTAACAATATATCTAATGCATATGGTCAACTTTTGGACCTATGTTTCAGTAATATCGAAGCTGTGGTTGAAAAGGCGATTCCTGTTGTCACCGAAGATCTGTACCACCCCGCCTTAAATGTTAATATCCACTTTAGCTCCAGTTTGAAGGTAAACTCTCCCCCTGTATACTGTTTTAAAAAAGCTGACTATATCGCACTCAATAGACTCTTCTTAAACACCAATTGGATCAACCTTTATAAGCTAAATACACTCGATGAAAAGGTAAACCTGTTTTATGAAATAGTTTTTGATGGTATCGCCCGTTTTGTTCCGATTTTTAATAAGAAGCACAACAAATACCCCTTCTGGTTTACTAGACGACTAATAAATAAGATTAAGCTTAAGAAGGCAGCACATGCTCACTATAAGAAGTATAAATCTAGTTTTACCTACAGAAGATTTTC
>NW_023458555.1:102248106-102250195 GCF_013731165.1 Rhagoletis pomonella | reverse complement strand
AGTGCGCAGAGAAGGAGAGCAGGCTGTCGAATGTTACTCCGAGTATTTTGGGGTTATTCACCGTCGGAATTGGTGTGTCATCGACGTGAATCCCCAGCGGTAGCCTGACCTCCTTCGTCCAGGTTGTGAACAGGGTCGCGGAGGATTTCGTAGGGGAGAGGGCTAGACACTTTGCAGTGAAGAAGCGAGAAAGTTCGGAGAGATAGCCGTTTACTTTCAAACACAGGTCATCAATTCCACTCCCAGTCGCCATGATCGAGCAGTCGTCGGCATAGGAGACAATCGAGACTCCCTCTGGTGGTTGAGGGAGCTTTGAAATATAAAAGTTAAACAGTAGCGGGGAAAGGACACCACCCTGAGGAACCCCCTGTTTTATTTTTCGCTGCTTACTCGTTTTGTCTCTAAATATTACCGACGAATGTCGACCACTCACATAATTTGCCGACCACCGTTTGAGCCTCTGTGGCAGAGAGGAGGCCTCTATATCTTCTAGCAGCGTGGAATGGCAGACGGTGTCAAACGCCTTTGACAAGTCCAACGCTACTAGAATCGGTCTCTCACAGGGACGGTTGCGGTTAAGGCCACGAGTTATCTGAGTGTTTATGGCGTTAAGTGCTGTTGTTGTACTGTGCACTTTACGGAAACCATGCTGATGCTTCGCTGGGGTCAGGTGGTTTGTGAAGTACGGGAGTAGCAAGGCCTCGAGTGTGTTCGCTACCGGGGAAAGGAGTGTAATCGGACGATACGAATCTCCTTTGTTGGCGGGTTTCTCCGGTTTGAGCAGTGGGACCACTCTCCCCACCTTCCAGATGTCTGGGATGATGAGAGTGGCCATTGACAGGTTGAGGACCTCCGTTAGGTACGCTACCCCCGCAGGACCCAAATTTTTCAGCATCAGCATGCATATTCCGTTGGGACCCATGGCTTTGGAGGCTTTCGTCTTCCCGATGGCCACCTGAACTTCACCGCAAGTGAAAGCAAGGGGGCACAAGTTGTTGGCAGTTTGTGCAGCCTTCTGCCGGCTAAAATAGCTCGCGCATCGCTCCGGGTCCGACGAAGCATGGTCGCCGAAGGAAATTTCGACTCTGTCGTCGTGCTTCGTCGGATTAGACAATGACCTCACGGTTGACCAAAGCTTGCTCACACCAGAGGTGAAATTACAAGTCTTCAGGTGCTCCTCCCACTTCTTCCGCTTATGTACGTTTACAAGTTGCCGAATCTCCGCGTTGAGATCCCTGATACGGGGATCTCCAGGATCGGCCTGACGAAGGCTATCACGCTCATCAGCTAGAACAGCCGCTTCGGCAGGGAAGTTTGGACGTGGGTCCGATATACGTCCTGCCGGTATGAAGCGAGCTGCAGCAGCAGTGACAGCCCTGCGGAACTTACGTTCACCGAGATGGACGTCGGTTGGTGTGAGGAGCGCTGCGAAGGTGTTTTCAGTAAACTCCGCGTAACCTTTCCAATCAGCTTTAGAAAAGTTGATATAGGTCCGGTGTTTGGCGGAGGCAAAGTCGGTTGGTTTATCAATCGAGATGACTATGGGTAGATGGTCTGATGCTAGAGTCAGCATAGGTCGCCACGTTATGCTGTTTATCAGACCAGCGCTGACTATTGTGATGTCTGGCGAGCTACTGCAGTTACCCATAATCCTGGTGGGAGCGTCGTCGTTCATCGTTTATCTGCTCAGCCAAGTCTATTCCCCAACTATCGTTTGACAGGCTTCAGTGCCAAAGATCGTGCTGCACATTAAAGTCACCTACTACCATACGATTTTCACCTCTGAGCAGCGCACCTATATCAGGGTGATATCCTGCCGGGCAGCAGGTGACAGGGGGTATGTATATGTTAAATATTTCGAGCTCGACATCGCCTGACCGGATAGCGATGCCCTGACATTCTAGGGTGGTATCCCTGCGGTCGAAGTCTGCTTCGATAAGACGATACTGCACGGTGTGGTGCGTGATGAACGCTAAGCCACCACCATTATCTCGCTCGCGATCTCGACGGTGCACGTTGTACCCGGCGCAATTCAACAAAGTTCACGGTGCTCATTGGAAGGTTTGCAGTCAGGGGGCTTTCCGACTGT
>NW_023458555.1:102246671-102248006 GCF_013731165.1 Rhagoletis pomonella | reverse complement strand
TGCACAATGAACGACGACGCACCCACCAGGATTATGGGTAACTGCAGCAGCTCGCCAGACATCACAATAGTCAGCGCAGGTCTGGTAAACAGCATAACATGGCGACCTATGCTGACTCTAGCATCAGACCACCTACCCATAGTCATCTCGATAGATAAACCAACCGACTTTGCCTCCGCCAAACACCGGACCTATATCAACTTTTCTAAAGCTGATTGGAAAGGTTACGCGGAGTTTACCGAAAACACCTTCACAGCGCTCCCCACACCAACCTACGTCCATCTCGGTGAACGTAAGTTCCGCAGGGCTGTCACTGCTGCTGCAGCTCGCTTCATACCGGCAGGATGTATATCGGACCCACGTCCAAACTTCCCTGCCGAAGCGGCTGTTCTAGCCGATGAGCGTGATAACCTTCGTATCAGGGATCTCAACGCGGAGATTCGGCAACTAGTAAACGTACATAAGCGGAAGAAGTGGGAGGAGCATCTGAAGACCTGTAATTTCACCTCTGGTGTGAGTAAGCTTTGGTCAACCGTGAGGTCATTGTCTAATCCGACGAAGCACGACGACAGAGTCGAAATTTCCTTCGGCGACCATGCCTCGTCGGACCCGGAACGATGCGCGAGCTATTTTAGACGGCAGTTCATACTGCATCCTCCGGTGGACAAAACCAAGCGTCGAGTGACCAGAAGGCTGCACAAACTGCCAACAACCTGTGTCCCCTTTGCTTTCACTTGCGGTGAAGTTCAGGTGGCCATCGGGAAGGCGAAAGCCTCCAAAGCCATGGGTCCCGACGGAATATGCATGCTGATGCTGAAAAATTTTGGTCCTGCCTTAACCGCAACCGTCCCTGTGAGAGAACGATTCTAGTAGCGTTGGACTTGTCAAAGGCGTTTGACACCGTCTGCCATTCCACGCTACTAGAAGATATAGAGGACTCCTCTCTCCCACAGAGGCTCAAACGGTGGTCGGCAAATTATCTGAGTGGTCGACATTCGTCGGTAATATTTAGAGACAAAACGAGTAAGCAGCGAAAAATAAAACAGGGGGTTCCTCAGGGTGGTGTCCTTTCCCCGCTACTGTTTAACTTTTACATTTCAAAGCTCCCTCAACCACCAGAGGGAGTCTCGATTGTCTCTTATGCCGACGATTGCTCGATCATGGCGAATGGGTATCTCCCCGAACTTTCTAGCTTCTTCACTGCAAAGTGTCTAGCCCTCTCCCCTACGAAATCCTCCGCGACCCTGTTCACAACTTGGACGAAGGAGGTCAGGCTACCGCTCAGGCTAATACTCGGAGTAACATTCGACAGCCTGCTCTCCTTCTCTGCGCACT
>NW_023458555.1:102244001-102246571 GCF_013731165.1 Rhagoletis pomonella | reverse complement strand
AACATTCGACAGCCTGCTCTCCTTCTCTGCGCACTCAACCGCTATTGACAATGAAGTACAGAGCCGCAACAAGGTCCTCAAGTCGCTAGCCGGCAGTACTTGGGGCAAAGACAAAGAAACGTTGCTGGCAACATGCAAGGCAATAGGCCGGCCGGTTTTGAACTACGCAGCGCCAGTGTGGTCGCCAGGGACTAGTAGGACGCAGTTGACGAAGCTAGACTGTACAGAACACCGCACTCAGGACAGCGACAGGATGCCTCGTGATGTCGCCTGAACACCACCTGCACGGCGAGGCGCAAATGCTCCCTGTAAAGGAGCACAATATAATGCTCTGCAAGCAGTTCCTGATCGGGAGCCACAGAAGTGGCCACCCAAGCAGACAGCCAGCTGCTTGCAGAGGAGCCCTCGCCTAGGCACGTCACGAGGCATCTATATGAACTGACGGACGAAGTCCAGAGGTTCATTAAGCAACCTCTGGACCCGACAGCTTACCGGCAGGCCCTGAACGGCATTCACAGGACTCAGTCTCGAGTTATGTAGACTCTAGACCTGTGAATGCCGTTCTAGGCATACCACCCCCGGACATAGACGAGACGGAGCTTCATCTGCCTCGGGAGACACGCACAACACTTGCACAACTTCGCTCCGGCTACTGCAGCAGGTTGAACTCCTACCTGAGTAGGTTGAACGAGGATGTGCCGAATGAGTGTCCGGCATGCGGAGAGACCCCACATGACTCGAAACATCTCTTCGCATGCCAGGAAAACCCGACAACCCGCACGCTTCCTAGGGTTGCCGTTAGTGGAACTTCACGACAACGACTGAGATACCAACCGTCCTAGGCGGGGTTGTTGTAGCCGCTACAACAACAACAACAACAACAGCTAGAAGCAATGGACATAACCGATTCTGAGGATGGTGCAGATCCTACAAATTAATCTGCACCACTCCAAGGCAGCCTCGGCTGATCTCCTTTTTCGCCTCAGCGATAAAGCTGAGGACTTGATTCTAGTCCAAGAACCTTGGATCGTCAGAAACAAGCTTTGCGGACTGAACTCTGATGCCTACCAGGTGGTAACAGCTCCAGTAATAGGTAGGATCATAGCGTGCATTCTAATTAAAAAAGTGTATTCTCATTTTTTACTCTCACAATACAGCGACGAGGCCACTGTCTGCATCAGCGTACAGCTGACGGAGAGCGTGATCTGGCTGGCAACAACCTACATGGCCCACGACAGCCATGCTTTTCCACCCTATAGACTGGAAGAAGCGGTGAAGGGAGCAAATCACAGAAAGCTCCCGGTCATAATAGGGGCCGACTCTAATTCACATAACACGATCTGGGGCTCAAGCGACACCAACTCCCGGGGTGAGTGTTTACTTGACTTTTGCCCCTATTATGATTCACAACTCAACTCAGTTGAGTTGTCAATGTTACAACTCAACTCAACTATTTTTTTGTATTATGATTCACAACTAATTGAAGTTGTCTTCGTTAAGTTATTGCCAACCTGAAAATTGTTAATTTTGACAACTCAAATCAGCTGGAAGTTACGCGAGTATACAAAAAATTGTGTGAAAATTTAAATATATTTATTTACTATGGACATCTCCGTGGAAATATATTTTTCGGAAGATGAAGAGGAAGAAAATGTACAACTTACACGTATTAGAAGGAGCCTTAGAGACCAGACTAATCCATTGGTGCTACCAACGGCCAAGTACGTTATTGTATTAATGATACTGCGGAAAGTTTTTCATAGTTCTTTTTTCAGATTCATTAGTTACTTTAGGCTGAACAAGGAAGCGTTTATATATTTACTCAATGAGGCGAAGGACTTCTTTAAGCAATCAAAGCGGACATCTGCTATATCAACGATCATAAAATTATGCGCCGCTTTATGGAATGTGAGCACACTAAAACAACACCTCGATCAGAATTTGCCAACAAACACATGGATTTTGGGTAAGTGATCCTTACTGCCATTATATAAAATGTTGCTATGTACAGAAGTATGTACAATATGAAAAATTATTTCTAGGTGATGCAGGATATCCACTAGGAAGAATTATAATGACCCCATTTCGGAATACAGTTGATGGCTCACCACAAAGGAGCAACAACGAAATTCATGCTAAAGCAAGGAACTCCGTTGAGAACTATTGGCGTGCTGAAAAGCAAGTTCAGGTGTTTGCTTTCTGCTCGGGGTTTGCACTACGCGCCGGAAAAAGCTATGCAAATTGTTAATGCTTGCTGTGCTTTACACAACATTTCTCAGCATTTCAAAGTTCAATTTCCCGATACCATTTTGAGCACAGATAACCAACAAGAATCCACACCTGAGGAAAATAATTCCGCATCGAATGTCGAAGGAGAAAGAATAAGGAACAACATAATGCGTTCATTGCAATAAATCTCACATGTATTTCATTTTAAATTAATAAATTAATTCATTTCACAAAAAGTAACAAATAATTCATTTTTCAAGTAAAGAGGTACTTATGTAACTAATAAAATCAACTTGGTTTCTTAAGTGATAAAAAGGGTTATTTACATTGAAAAAAAAAAA
>NW_023458555.1:102205304-102243991 GCF_013731165.1 Rhagoletis pomonella | reverse complement strand
ACTAAAATTTTCCCGTATTTTTTCTTTCGCCATTGTTATTATCTGCCATCATCGCCATATTTGTATAAAAGTTAAAACTTGACTTTAATTTTTTTCGTCAATTATAAAAGTTAAATCTGACTTTTGTTGTTTCGGTCAAAACAGCAGTTTACATATTCACAATACAATATGTTTTAATAAAAAATGCACATTATTCGGAGTATCGCAAATCAATAACAATAAGCCTAGTGCTGAGAACGCGTGTTCTACACTGACTTGTGTCGTGTTGTGTTCGTACTTCGAAGTACAGTCAAATGTTATTCTTTGCAATATTTTGTACTTCAGCTCCTGTAGTTCTCCGATTTTGTGGACGATCGTCCAATGGCTTGGACGATAAAATCGTTCAAACCGTTAAAGTCGCCGGGGACCGATGGCATCATATTTGCAAACTGCGTGAGGACCGCGTACATCCCCAATGCTTGGAGGGTAGTCAGTGTTGCGTTTATCCCGAAGGCCGGAAAATGGTCTCATGTTTCTCCTAGGGATTTTAGGCCTATCAGTCTGTCCTCGTTTTCGCTAAAATCGATAGAGAGATGGATAGACCTGTACATAAGAAACGCGATTCCTCGTGACTATCTTTCAAGAGCTCAACATGCTTATGGCAAGCTCGGTGGATACCACCCTGCATACATTGCTAAAGTGGTCAGAGGAAGCCTTCACGCAGTAGCAATGTCACTCCAGAGGCAATATTCAAGTGTATTTATAATTTGGGGATTGAGACCAACCGGGTTTTGACTTCGCCCTGAACACATAGATTACAGCGCCTCCGAAATGCCTGCCAGAAGCTCCTTCTCTGCCTATATTCCCTCAAGAGATGACTGGGTAGGGAGGGATTACTAAGGATTCCGGACGTCTGCAGTGTCTTTCAGGTGGAAATGGCTGCCATCAAGGAAGCGGTAGACTCACTGCTAAAGGGTATGATGGTGCGTTAAAAATAGGTAACGTGCGTTATCCATCGTGTTAGAGAGGTAATTCTTCTAGTTTAGGTTATCCCCCAGATAAGGAGCAACTAGGGACGCCTCTGTCCTCCTGCGGTACACTATTGGATGGTTGGGCCTAGTGTGAGCTCGGCGGGCGCTAAACAAACACGTATACTTCGTACTCGCGATCATGAAATTGCATACTTTACTAAATACCTAATAAAATGGGCAAAAGAAAGCGATGCTCCTTTTGTGAAATAAAAGAGGCAAATAAGACGTTTCTCCGCTGCAGAAAATGTTTTTATAAGGCACTTAAAAATTTTGTTTGCAGCTCTAGTAACGAGTGACCCATCGCTACCCCTTAAAGGTGCCGAATACCACGTTACCTCTCAAGAGTTAGTAATGGGGGTTCTGACAGGTCATTGTGCGATTGATATTCACTCGATAAGACTAGGAATTTCAACTGATACCTTTTGTTTGAGCTGCCAAAAGGGAAGATGAAGTGGAATCACACTTTCTTTTAGACTGTCCACCTTCGCGAGGCTAAGATGGAAGCATTTTGGCTCGCTGTTCTGAACTAACACTGAGCTCTCAGGGATCGAATTTAGCCGCATTCGAAATTTTAAATGGGCTCGCGGCGTTAACCTAACCCAACCTGTACTACTTCTTTGAGCTATGAAATAGTTGGTCACATTATATATGGTATATTTGACTGCAAAAATAAAAGTCAAATTTGGGTTGACTTCGCGAGAGTGCACCACGCTTTGGAGGTTTAGGGGGAGTCGTACACATCACAAAACTGAAAACCGGACGGCGAGGAAACTCATAGTTTACGAGTAATTTGTTGTTAAGGTTGCAAATTTCACCTAACAAAATGTACGATAACAAACCATTTCAAACAAATACAAGTGTGCAGAAAACACACATTTCAAGTAAATTAAGCTCTTTGAACATTTATCTGTTTTATATTTTATTAATTTCATTATTTAACGATGAGGAACACGTTTATAAATAATTTGTTTATTTTCCATTAGACAACCGAAATAGTATGTATGAATGTATGTATGGACAATGACCGAAACGAAGATGGTGTGAGTAAACCTGTTGCCAGAATACATTTCGAAATGTGTTGCTAGATGTTCAAAGCGTAAGAATATTATAAAGGCGAATATGATAAGTGCTATTTTATTATGAGTTTAATAGCTATTACGAGTATTATGTGTGCAGATAATGTAATTTTTTAGTAAAATGATAATAATTATTGATTGTATGATTTAAATAGACATCATAATTATAGTATAGTCACTTTTATTGCTGAGAAGTTCTGCTCAAAAATACTTCTGCTCATTTTCTTCACAACACAGAAAGAGGATTCTACTTTGTGAGGGTTATAATTCTTCTGCTTCTTTTCTTCGCACCACAGAAAGAGAATTCTACTTTATGAATTTGTATAAGACATTTAGTTATTTGCAAAAAACAATTGCACTTATCGCACTTTCTTTTGATGCATTTCACGCATTTTTATATACAAGACATTTTTATAAAACACCCAGTAACCATAATAGACATCACAGAGGCGGCAGCCCCAGGTTTACCACACAGAAAGAGAATTCTAGTTACCTCATCCTTTCCTAAGGCTACAACACTGGGGCGGTAGCCCCAGTTGGTGCACACCAAAAGGAGAATTCTATTTGGTAAGGGTTATAATCCTAAAGCGCGGCCGAGGGCCGCCTACGCAGAAAGGAATTCTACGCAAAAATACTGTGGACGCAACTCCTTTTTTTCGACTCCTATTTTTAGTTTTTTTCTAGCGAAACGGTGGGTATTCTTTACTTGTTCCTATTCGCCTTTATAATATTCTTACGTTGCACACATAATAATAATAATAATAATAGATTGGCGCTTACACATATGTATGTTAGTGTTTGGCCGAGCTTCTCCTCCGATTTGTGGCGTGCGCCTTGATGTTGTCACACAAATAGGAGGGACCTACATTTTTACGTTCCCACGGCAGTCGGGTCTACATAACCGGAACGACCCAGATTTATATTTGGCCAAGGACTGTCAATCCAGTAACCTTCCCCAAAAACTCTTTGGGAAATTTGCATACTGCTACAACAACAACAACAACCTACAGTCTTACGCCGACTCCGAACGGCGATTGTATTTTAATGAGAAGCTGTTTTTCATGGCAGAAATACACTCGGAGGTTTGCCATTGCCTGCCGAGGGGCGACCGCTGTTGAGAAAAAACCTTTTTTCTTAATTTTTCTGCGATGTTGCTTTGACCAGGGCTTGAACCCAGGCGCAGCGGAGTGGAAGCGCGCACTGCTTACCACCACATACTTAAATACTTACATACTAATCCGGTTCTCTAAAGGAAAGTAAACAAATTTATAAACGTGTTCCTGATCGTTAAATAATGCAATTTTGTTCAATATACAGGGTCTCCCAGAGGTAACCTGCCAAACTTGAGGAGAAGGCAGGTGGGGCGGTGAGCTCCCTGATAAGCAAAAATTTTTCAGATAAAAGTGTCACCGTTTTTGAAATATTTAAATTTTTTCGAATTAAAAAAAAATCGTGCCTTTTCATGTATTTTCTTTAACGGCATCTACAAACAAGGCTATAGTTAGTAAATTTTTTATGTAAAATACATTCAGATAGTTGCTTCTCCAACTCAAATGCAATGTTGTTAAAATATATCAAGGAACCATTATAAAATTAGGACTATGTTGGGATTTTTAACTTTTTGATATTTTCTTCCCCAACTTTGACTATCTCTGGTGAAAAAAAAATGTACTGAGCTATAACTTTACATTACATAAAAAAATTGCTCATTTAATAAATATTTCAGAAAGGTGCCACTCTTACTATTTCGAATAGAAAAAAAGTTATAGCCGCTTTTGTGGGTAAAGAACTGAGACATGCTAGAATGTATTTAATAGATTTAAATTTAAGTTGGTCTTGTTACCGACCAATGACATGCTAAATAGTACAAAGGTACATTATTACTTGCTCCTGACATTATTTTGTGTTACTTACCGGAAATAATGAAAGTGGATTTTGTGAAATTGGACCCTTCGAAAATTGTGTTATTAATACTATGACAGAGAACACGCAGTATACGTCGCATGAATATGCGGATATTCACCTAATTTACGGTGAAGCTTGCTGTGATGCCAGAGCTGCTCAAAGACTCTATGCAGAGTGGGTATCGTCGGCATCCGGGTCGTGAAGTATTCGCCCGGACTCATAGATAAATATATGAAGGTAAGTGATTTTTACACCATTCTTGTTTGCTTGCTTGTTAACTATCATTTTTCACTTTTTTAAAGTCGTAGCGGCGAAACAGGACGTCCTGCAACGGTAGATGTTGAAGTTGTGTTAGAGGAAGTGGAACTAGGTCCATCGACTTCAGTGAGAATGATGGAAAGACGGACGGGAATACCAAAAACTACAGTTCACAAAGCTTTAAAATACCATCGATTTCATCCCTACCACATTCAACGTGTTCAGGCTCTACAAGAAAGAGATTACCTGGCGAGGTTTAGATTTTGCCGTGAAATGTTGCGAATGCATGAATCAGACCCCAACTTTTTTAATAAAATAATTTGGAGCGATGAATCATCATGCAAACTTGATGGTTATTTTAATTTACATAACGTTCACAGTTGGCAGAGAGAAATGAGAGAAGATCGTGCGCAGTACCGGTACAAAATAAATTTATGGTGCGGTATTTTTAATTCTCAGATATTGGGACCTGTGGAACTGCCGCCAACGCTCAACTCTCACGGTTATTTAGGGTTCCTTAGAACGGCTTCCAACTCTTTTAGAAGATGTACCCTTAAACCTGCGGCGAAGACTATGGCTGCAAAATGACGGGTGCCCTGCTCACTACGGGCGTGAAGTAAGAGCTCATTTAGACGAAACTTATCCTCCCGATGGATTGGACGATACGGGCCAATCACGTGGCCCGCTCGATCGCCAGACCTGAATCCATTAGATTTTTTCTACTGGGGCTGTCTTAAGGACAAAATTTATTCAATAACAATTCAAAACGAAGAGCATTTGCGGGAACAAATAAATGGAGCTGCTGCTGAGATAGCCCAATTGAGTTTAAGATCTCTAAAAGCGTCTTTTCTTGTATTAGAGTATAAGGTCGCCAATTTGAGCATATTTTATCAATAAATGAATAAATTTTTCTTCAAACGACTCATATATATTTTATTTCACGTGAACCCATCCTTCACAAAAAATATTGATAGATATAGCCCTTGTTATAGACTCTAGTCTGAATTCCGGTAAGTAACATAAAATAATGTCAGGAGCATTTAATAATGTACCTTTGTACTATTTAGCATGTTATTGGTCGGTAACAAGACCAACTTAAATTTAAATCTATTAAATACATTCTAGCGTGTCTAAGTCCTTTACCCACAAAAGCGGCTATAACTTTTTTCTATTCGAAATAATAAGAGTGGCACCTTTCTGAAATATTTATTAAATGAGCAATATTTTTATGTAATATAGAGTTATAGCTCAGTACATTTTTTTCACCAGAGATAGTCAAAGTGTGGGAAGAAAATATCAAAAAGTTAAAAATCCCAATATAGTCCTAATTTTATAATGGTTCCTTAATATATTTTAACAACATTGCATTTGAGTATGGAGAAGCAACTATCTGAAAGTATTTTACATAAAAAATTTACTAAGTATAGCCTTGTTTGTAGATGCAGTTAAAGAAAATACATGAAAAGGCACGATTTTTTTTAATTCACAAAAATTTAAATATTTCAAAAACGGTGACACTTTTACCTGAAAAATTTTTGCTTATCAGGGAGCTCACCACCCCACCTGCCTTCCCCTCAAGTTTGGCAGGTTACTTCTGGGACACCCTGTATATATTAATGATATTATAAAGTATTGCGATATTAAGTTATTTGCTGATGATACGTTGCTTATGCTAAGTGGAGAAAATATAGCTGAAATAGCCTCTAAATTGCAAGAAGACGATTGGTTGTGTTTGAACAGACTTAAATTGAATGTCAATAAAACTAAGTTTATGGTTATATCAAGGCGAAATTTTGAGAACAGTGAGTTGCTAACTCTAAATATAAACAACGAAGCACTGGAAAATGTTAATACATTCAAATACCTAAGAATAAAGATCGGTGATAAACTAGTCTTTAACGAACACATTGATTATACTGTAGGCAAGATCGCAAAAAAATTATACTTTACGCAGAGAACCTGCGGATACTTGAGTAGAAGGTATAAGTAAGACAATGGTATATAGATCTATAATCGAACCTCATTTTATTTATTGCCAAACTATTTTCTTCATAATGAGAGATAGTCAATTTTATAAATTGCAAAAGCAACAGAACAGAGCCATGCGATTCATCCTTAGAAAACGTTATGACACACCTATCAGAGACATGTTGGCCGAATTAAATTGGCTGATTGTTAAACAACAACTTTTTTACTACGCAATGAAATTTATTAGGAACATTATAGATGGCAACTTGCCTGATTACTTAAAAAGCAACATAAAGTATGTCAATAATGTGCACTCCAAAAATACTCGAAATAAAAATGATTTCAATCTACCTGCTTATAAAACGGAAGCAGATAAATGTAACTTGTATTATAAAGGATTAAGATGCTTTAATGAATTACCAAATGATGTTAAATCAAGCAATATGAATGAATTTAAACAAAAATTTTATAATTATTGTAGGATCCTTCCTATTTAGTGATGCATGGGCAACCTTCCAGACTTTCAATCGCAATGCATACGAACCAAGTGTACTGTTGCATTACGCCAACATATACCCTTCCGCACGCATCCGAAAAGCAGCCGAGGCTCATCACAGAACGCATCACTAGATCAAATCTGTGAATCGCTGTTTATATGCTTGTTTCGCACTTTGCATGCATACACGGTGGGTCAACCGCAGCCAAATAGTGCAATCATTGTAATGATTTGTTTTGGAAGTATGCCTCATTGTTTTTCACTGCAGTTGGTGTCCATATAAATGGCCTATACTTTATACTTTGTCTAGGCTTCAAATTATAGATCCTAAATATACATAAATATGTACATATATGCATATAAGTTTAAGCTAGGCTTAATTAAGCTGTAAGAATTAAATAAATAAATTAATAAAATATAAAATAGATAAACGTTCAAAGAGCTTAATTAAGTTGGATCGTAGCTTTTCTGCACACTTGTATTTGTTTGAAATGGTTTGTTATCGTACATTTTCTTAGGTCAAATTTTTAACTCTAACTACAAATTTCTCGTAAACTATGGGTTTCCTCGCCGTCTGGTTTTCAGTTTTGTGATGTGTACGACTCCCTCAACCTCCCCCAAAAAAGTCATTTTGTTCAAAGCGTGGTGCACTCTCGCGAAGTTTCCCTTCAAATTTTAACTTTTATTTGTGACCGAAAAACTAAAAGTCATATTTTAACTTTTATATTTGACCGAAAAAAATAAAAGTGAAGTGTTAACCTATATTTTTGACCGAAAAAATAAGTCATATTTTAACTTTTATTTTTGACCGAAAAAAGTCAATTTGTAACTTTTTTTTTGACTGAAAACATATCGGTGAAAAAATAACGATTATTTTTTAATTTTTTTGAAAAAAAGCATAACCCTTACGGTCCCTGATACCGGTGTTCGTGTGTTTTGTGCATTTGTATGTATTTGGTTAAAATGGTTTGACTCCTATCAATTTAATACGGTAAATTTTTGAACTTTAACCCTTAAGTGGTGATGTTGGTCCGTGGGACCACGCAAACAAAATCAAACCTAAATACTTCTTTCTTTTTCAATCAAAATAACCTCAAACTCCTATTAGCTTTCAGTTAGACTACCTTACGTGATCAGTCATTGTGTGCACAAATGTTTATCGCAGCAAAAGGTAGTTATTGCGTTTTATTAATTTTTAAGTGGTCCGCGGGACCAACGTCTCCATTCATGTGACGTTTTCATTGCTTTGCAGATATGAGCAATAATAAACCATCGACCTCTATTCGAGTAAGCGACGGAAAATTTTGCGAAACCATAGAAGCATAGTTAAATGAAGCATACGAAGACGAATTTAGTGCTGCATCGGACTTAGATCCAGAGTATGTAGAAGAAAGTAATATCTTAAACAGTATCAGAATTGTAGATTTCTACCAATTATGATACTTGTACTCTATTTAGATTTAAGTTTTATTTTATTCTTGAATTTATTTTTAGTTTGTGCAACCCTGTTTGCAAAACTGTCAATACGCTGCCAAAAGACTAGTATGAGTAACTAAAATTCCAAAGCCAAATGATGCCTTGTGGTTTTTAAGAATTCGCAATGTCAAATAGACATGTAAGCTTGGTAAAAGTGCACTTCAGCGGAACCAGGCCAAAATTGACCAAAAAAAAAATCAAGAGGGGTATCAATCGACGGGTTTTAACGCGAATAATAACAACTAGAGGCCGGAAATTAAGATTTTTAATTAATTTAATAGTTTTTCCCTATGGTTCCCTAGGGACCCCTTAGAAAAATGGCCAAAAATCACAATTTTCAATGGGGGTTCTAAAGGGGGTTTTAAAGTAATTTTTTAGTAAAATTTTTAATTTTAACCAACTTGTATGGGACTATTTTACAATATATACGCTGCATTTCTTTATTCATTCTGAACGTTTGGAATAAACTTTTTTGTTTACTTATTCTGTTTATTCTGGCTGTGAAATGGGATTATCCGGAATGTGTAAAGAAACGCAGCCATAATGCACTTTCCACTAAATTTACACTCACAGCCCGATTCTATGCACTTGATAAATAAAATATTTTTATAATTTGTCAATTTTTTATTATTTAGGTAGAATTTGAATTCTAGCACAGAAATCAAAAGCTCTTTTCTTGATAAATTATCAAGATTGAAAATGCTATTGACAAGCGTTTACAAATTGAAATTTCCCCAGTGATGTAGCCTTGGGAAAGGATGAGGTAACTAGAATTCCCTTTCTGAGTGGTAAACCTGGGGCTGCCGCCCCAGTAATGTCAATTATGGTTACTGGGTATTTTATAAAAATGTCTTGTATTTAATAAAACTAGTGAGCCCGCATGGCATTAAAACGCCAAAATTGAGCTTAACATTTTAAACAGATGGCAACACTATTCACAAAACTTAATAAATATTGAAAATGTTTCAAGTAAATTCGTCCATCCCTTTTTGAACGAAGAGATGTCTCAAATGGAGTCGGTTTTTCATTTCCTCAAAATTCAAAACACCGTGCGCCGCTAAAATGGTCCTAACTTCATAAAATAAAACCTTAATGCACATTTGCTGATCTGATGACCTTCACATTAAAGATCTGATGACCATAACAAAAAATTTATTTATTTATAAAAATTAACTCAAACTAATTTTTTCGGTATATTATGGGTTTATTCGAAAGAACATATATTCCCATTAGTTGTGGAACCCGATTTCATCATGTGACTGTCTTCGCAGTAGGGCATCCTGTTAACCCAATTCTCCAAGACCTTGTTGATGGTTTCTGTCTCTATCGTAAGAAATGCCCGACATATGCCTTAAAGGCCTGAATCGTTAATAGATTCTTCGCATTATATCGGTCCTTCACGGCATGGCACACAAATGTCTAAGGGCGTGAAATCGCGGCTCAGAGGCGGCCAATTGACTTCATCGAGACAGCTGAATTACCGAACTTTATCGCTCAAAATAAAAATCGAATAGATGGAAACCCTAACAAAAAATATTTTCAAACTAAAGTTTTATTAAAACTCTTTCTTTTGCCATTCATATTTTAATATTTCATTAAAATTGTGTAAAAGCTAAATAAATTAGGCTTTTCAAACAGGTGGCAACCTTCTGCGAAGCATTTTCAAACTGAAATCGTTTAAAGCTCTTTCGTCTGATACTTTGATACATAATTCAATTACCTGAAGAATTAAATTGAATTTAATTTTTTTATCACCTGGCAACTCTCCTAAACAGTTCAGGTGTAAATCATTCTCAAACCCATGAACGATTAAATCATTTAACTGAATAATTTATTTAAATTTAAAATTTTCAACAGCTGGCAATTCTCTTCAAACCATCAAACAAAATTTTGATGTTTAAACTGTAGATTTCTTAGCACTCTTTCGTTTAACACCCATATTTTAATACTGCATATAACTAAATTGGGCTTTTGAAGCAGGCGGCAGCCCTTTTCAAAACATTTTCAAATTACTACCTTTTTAAACACCTTTAGTCTGGACCCCTGTGGGCGAACATTTAGTAAATTACCTATGTAATTTCCCTGTTTAAAATTTAATTTGATTTTTTAAACAGGGGCAACACTCTCACAGTTAAGTTAAGAAGCAAAGCTTTCTTTGACTGATACCTATGGCAACTCTTTTCAAAAAGTAAAACCTCATTGCACATCAGCAACCAAGCTTTTTAATTTGACACCTCATTTTTGAAAATCGAGCGAAGGATGGGGATATGATGGTATTGATTTATAAATAATCTCAACTTGATTTTATAAAAGATGACCATTCTTTCCGGTTTCGCGCTAAGATATTTTTAAATATTCTCAACTCCGCTAAATATGGGTCAGAAATAAAGATTTTTCAACCCCCCTTCGATTGATACCCATATTTTAATAATTCATTTAACTTATTAAATAATTTGAATTTAATTTTTAAACAGGTGGCAACCCTCTTACAGCACCTCAAAAATATTTTGTGTGTTCAAACTGAAGTCTTCTTAATATTCATTCGTTTCACATCATTATTTTGACATTTCATATAACTTCTGGATAAGTTAATTAAATTCGACATTGCAAGGTGGCAACCCTCTTCAAAATATTTTCAAAGCCACACCTTTCGGTATCCGCCCATATGTTGAAACATATTTCTCCCAATTAATTTTCGTAATTCAAATTGAATTAAATTTTTTAAACAGGTGGCATTCCTCCTAAAGTTAAGTTAAGAAACAAATATTTTCAAAACCTTTTCCACTGATACCCAATTTGTAATAATTGATTTTTTTAGATAATCTGAATGAAATTTTTTAAAAGGTGGCAACTCTTTTCAAAAAAGTAAAACCTTATTGCATATCTGCAGTCAAAGAGTTTTAATTTGACGCCTTATTTTGGAAAATCAAACGAACGGTTATGTTATGACGGCATTGCTTATTATATAGTTTATATTCAATTGTTCTACAGGTGGCAACTCCTTTCGAAAAAATAAAACCAGGTTGCACATCTACAAGCTAAGCGCTTTAATTTGACACCACATTTTTGAAAATCGAACGAACGGTGCAGATCTTTTATGCGGAACAAAAAATGCCTCGAGTATTATATATACTCATATATATGTGTTCTTTTATCAGGCCTTAGACCATACGTGAATCGGTAGCATTGTTGATTGTTCAATGATTATTTTTTTGTTTATACGTTTCTTATACTATCAGCCAGAAAGGCATTATTACTAATTGATTTCATAAAAAATAAGAAAATAATTGATTTCATAATTATAAAATAATAATTGATTTCATAAAAAATTAAAAAAAAATTAAAAAAATTAAAAGGTGGCAACTCTTTTCGAAAAAGTTAAACGTTATTGCACACCCAAAGTCAGAGCCCTTTTATTTGACACCTCTCTTGATTATTATTTGAATGCAATCTTTTATCAGGTGGCAACTCTTTTCGAAAAAGTAAAACCATATTGCACATCTACAGACCAAGCGCTTTAATTTGACGTCTCATTTTTGAAAATCGGGCGAACCGTACAGATCTTTTATGCTGTACAAAAAATCCCTTCGCGTATTATATATATAGATATGAAATTATAAATAAAGTTATAGAATATCTGTGGCGCAAAACAATTGCTCGTAAGCATGAGGACCCTTTCGTCAAACTTATTGACGCAATAAAATATACATACAAGCCTTAAAAATGTGTTTCAGTATTTTATGGGGGAATATGACCCTAATCCTCCTACTATTTATTTTTATCTGAACAAAAGACCTTATCGTATTTCCTTTTAATCGTATTTCCTTTTGGTCTTACTTTCCACCCTTCGTTTTTTTACATGTGGCAGCACAGTCCTGCTGCCATTTGCAAATATTCTGCATGTACTCTCATAATAATTTAATTTAATTTATTAATGCTTAACGCTTAACGCCAATCGGCTTTGTACTAATGTAATAATTTAACACATTAAACATTCTAGGATAATTACATTACAAGAATAATTAAACAATTCAATGACGCAATTCAATGTAAAAAGACTAGTATAACAAGCGCACTATCGTATAGCTGTGTATGATGTTTCAAGTAAGGATCAACTACTTATCCTTCACGTTTTTCATAAACAGTGCATGAGTTCCTCCGAAGAAATTTAAAGTAGAGCAATGTTCATTTACAAGTCTTGCGATTCTATTGTTAGGCCCGTACAATATGTAGTTCTTTGTCGTCCTTGTTGTTTCGAGTTGGCGGTTGATTCTGAGGCCCACTTTGGTGCAGATGAACCCAAATTGCTCAAGAATTTCAGGTGAACAAATGTGACCATTGATTACTTTGTAGAAGAAGGACAGGTCGGCAACTTGCCTTCTGCTCATGAGGCTACTGATTCCGAAATGTTTGTAGACTTCATTGGTGTTCATGGTTACACCCGAAGAGCTTAAAAAGTATGACAAATACTTGCAGAATTTGTGCTGAGGAGCTTCCAGTCTATTGACAAGCTGGTCTGTGAACGGTGACCAAACTATAGAGCAGTACTCAATGATTGGTTTTACCAGTGCATTAAACAGTCGGATGAGAGTGTACGGGTTTCGGAAATCTTTGCCAGATCTGAGAATAAACCCTAACGTTTTGTGTGCTCGTAATGCTATGTTTTTTATGTGGCTGGCGAAACTTAGTTCACTGTCAACGATTACACCAAGGTCCTTAATGGTTGTGACCACCTGTAATTGTTGGCCGTTCAACCAGTATACAGGTGTATGCGGTTCACGCGAACGGGAGTAGGTCATATCAGCGCATTTTCTCGTGTTTTAATAGAGTTTATTCGTTGTACACCAGTCGTGGATCTTATCAATATAATGCTGCAGCATATCAACGTCTTCATCACTGGTTATCTTTCTATATATCTTTAAATCATCTGCATAGAGCAGATATTCGGACTTAAGTTCATTACCAATGTCATTTATGAAGATATTAAACAGAATGGGTCCCAGATGTGATCCTTGCGGAACTCCAGAAGTAGAAGCAAAACTACTAGAAATATAGCCATAGACTCTGACTTGCAGATATCTTTCACACAGGTAAGATAGAAACCATTTTAAAGCATTCCCTTTTACTCCATACAGAACAAGTTTATCAAGTAGTATGTTGTGGTCCACCATGTCGAAAGCTTTACTGAAGTCTGTGTATATTGCGTGCACATCTTTATTGCCATTCATTTTATCCAAAATATAGGTGACGTATTGATATAGATTGGTGGATGTCGACCTACCACATGTAAATCCGTGTTGCCTGGTAGTTATGATATTCTTGAATGCGAAGGACATACAGGGCAATACCATTTTTTCCAAGAGTTTAGCTAGCGACGATTGGATACAAATTGGTCGGTAATTACATACGTCTGACTTCAGTCCGGATTTGTGAATGGGACTGATATAAGATATCTTCCATACAGCGGGGAACACACCAGTTTACAGGGATTTACTAAAGATATGTGTGATTGGTTCACAGAGGCCGATAGCACAGTTTTTCAAGAACAAATTCGGCAGTCCATCTGGCCCAGCTCCTTTCTTAACGTTCAGCTTTAAAAGTTGTGTATAAACATCATCATAGCAGACATCAAAGTTACGTAGATCTACATCACCTTTCGGTACGTTCAAAGTGTCTACTTCTCCATGGCTAATCCTCGGGCAGCATTCGTATATGCTTTTAAAGAATGACGCAAAGAGGTTACTTACTTCAACTCCACTGTTAGCTGTGTGACTCCCCCATGTTACGGTAGAAGGTATTTTAATGTCATTAAGCCTTTTATTCTTCACATAATTCCAAAATTTGTTTACATTAATCCTGATACTGCTTTCAATGCCAGCAACATAGTTCCTGTAACAGATTGCGCTTAGTGTTTTGCATTCGCTCCGTAGAGCTGAAAATCTTCTGTAGGTAAAACTAGATTTATACTTCTTATAGTGAGCATGTGCTGCCTTCTTAAGCTTAATCTTATTTATTAGTCGTCTAGTAAACCAGAAGGGGTATTTGTTGTGCTTCTTATTAAAAATCGGAACAAAACGGGCGATACCATCAAAAACTATTTCATAAAACAGGTTTATCTTTTCATCGAGTGTATTTAGCTTATAAAGGTTTATCCAATTGGTGTTTAGGAAGAGTCGATTGAGTGCGATATAGTCAGCTTTTTTAAAACAGTATACAGGGGGAGAGTTTACCTTCAAACTGGAGCTAAAGTGGATATTAACATTTAAGGCGGGGTAGTACAGATCTTCGGTGACAACAGGAATCGCCTTTTCAACCACAGCTTCGATATTACTGAAACATGGGTCCAAAAGTTGACCATATGCATTAGATATATTGTTAACTTGTTGGCATTCTCTTAAAATAAATTCCGCGTGGAGAAAATCTTCACAGTATCCTTGTTCCGAGCTACTCGGTAGGTTATAGTCCCCGAGGATTAGGAGTTTGCTCTTTGGATGTTTTGCACTGATGACGTCAATGTTGCTAGTTTTTGAGCCCTTGATTTTTACAAAGATTTGCTCCAGATGATTGTTTTCAATTATTACTAGGTCAGCCGTGATGTTTTTCTTAACTGCTATAAATACTCCTCCTCCTCGCTCGCGACAACTTGTAGACGAGTCTCTGTCTTTCCTGAACATAACGTATGTGTTATCAATCACTTCTCCATTCGAAATAGATGAGTGCAACCAAGATTCACTTACACATATAACTTCGGTTTGAAGGCCAGCAGTCGATGTTAAAAAAATTTTTAATTTTGTTCTCAGCCCCCTAGTATTCTGATAATATATTACTAGTTTTTTGGTACTTTATGCGTTCGCTTATCTGAATGTGGGGTGGGTTTGTCGACGATTCTTGGGATTCCATCTACGTATTTTATGGTCTTGTTGGCATCATTTTCAGCTAAAACGTTGAGTTCGGTACGCAGTTCACGCAGATGATCACGCTGTGCAGGTGTAAGGTCGGGTTTGAAGATGATGTGCTTACTATTGGAAGATTTAGATTTCCACAGCAACTTAGCCACATCATTCGACGGTGTTTCAATTAGTATGGGACGGGGGTGGGGATTACCTCTCAAGGGACGACCGAGTCTGCGTAGTTTCAAGGTCGGTAGTGTCTCACGTATTTCTTGCGGAAATGCTGCTGCTAACTGCTCGCGATCATCTTTCAGCCTATCGGCACCAACAGTTTTCGTCGATTCTGGAACGTTGAGGGCTATCGCGTTCTTCTCCCTTTTTTCCGGCTATTAATCTCGGCTATAATGTTATCTGGAACAACTGATCGCATATCAAGACTATTTATTGTTGTCTCAAGAGCGCTAACTCTTTTCTCAACCTCCGTGTACTTCTTCATAGCAGTTTCATTCTGTTTGTTTAATTTCCTTAACTCCGTCCTGATATCATCTAAGCTCTTTTCTATTCCGAGTCTGAATGAAACGAAGTATTTTTCAAACATATTTTCAAGTAGTTTCGCGGTAGTTTCTTCATTATCCGACTCGGACACATCTTTTGACACATACACACTAACATCGCTTTTACATGCGCTGCATTTCCACTTCAGCCCATTTTTCTTAATTTCTCCTGCAATATTCTTGAAGTCCTTGTTATCCAGACCAGTGCATTTCGCGTGAATCCAATTGCCACAATCAGTGCACAAAATACTGGACGAATTTACTTTAATAATTTCTTCACAAACTCCACAAGAAAATTTGCTTTGCGCCATATTGCCAGCGTTGCCAGATGCTTAATTAATTAATCAACAATCAATTTTTCATAAAAAGCTGTAATATACTAAAAGTATTTATTTGTTTGATCGAGCACACTCTAACTGCACATATCGCACCCTAAATAAAAAACCGGCACAACTCAAAATTTGTCAAAATTTATTTTTTTCCATAAGACAGTTTACAGACCGTATACCCAACGTCCGCGAAAATTTCTTCTTCATCACTACCTTCTTTAACTGGAAAAATACTACTAAAACTTTTTAGTTTTGCTTGAGTCGATTGCGCAGCATCAACAGTTTTTTGCCTCTCCTGAACATTTAGGATTTTTTGTAGCCGCTACAACAACAACAACACCCCCCCCTCTACATCCCATATTGTTCTTAATGCTGTACTCCGGGGCTACCAATCTAAAGCCCACCCATTATGGTTACTGGGTGTTTTATAAAAATGTCTTGTATATAAAAAAAAAGTGCAAAGCGAAAATTGTAAGTGTTTTTTGCGTATAACTCTTTAATGAATTAAAATTGTTAATTTCCGGTCTCTGATTATTATTATTGGCGTCAAGACGCGTCGATTGATACCACTCTCTACTTTTTTCCGTCCATTTTGACCTGGTTCCGCTACTACCGTAAGCTTAAACCCGCATCCATCGTTTGTATCAAATTGATGCAAATTTCGACAAAATCGACAAAATATTAAAATATTGAGAAAAATAGTTAATGTTTTGAATCGGTTTTTTGTGACAAATGCGTATACATAGATCCCCTGCAGCAATAAGGAGGCCAATTTTCCGTTAAGGACTAGTACTTGTCAAAATTTGACTGGTCAGAATTGGACATTTGCTTGTATCGAAAATGTCAGCCTTCGACGAGTCCCCAAGGAACCGGGCTAGAGATAGACGAAAAGTACAGTTTGGCAGTGACAGGGTGGTGTTGTCTTGCAATTCAATAAACAAAATTTAAAGAACACCACCCTGTAAATGTCCCAATGTTGTTGTTGTCGTGGTTGTTGTTGTAGCGGCACAAAAACCCCGCCCAGATCGGTTGGTATCTCAGTCGTTGTCGTCGAGTTCCACTAACGGCAGCCCCAAGAAGCGTGCAGCCTCTATGGGGTCGGTCCACAGGGGCAACGCCGTTAGGGTTGTAGGGTTTTCCGCGCATGCGAAGAGATGTTCCGAGTCGTGAGGGGTGTCTCCGCATGCCGGACATTCATTCGGCACATCCACATTTAGCCTACTCAGGTAAGAGTTCAGTAGCCAGGGCGAAGTTGGGTTATTGTTGTTCTTGTCTTCCGAGGCAGATGGCGCTCCGTCGCGTCAATGTCCGGTGTTTGTGTGCCAATCGCTTGGTCTGGCCTTGATGCAAATTGAACATTTGAACACACATTTACATGCGTGGCTGTAGCTCAGTGCGCAGAGATGCTTGCCACTATTTGTTAGCTTTCAGGAGGGTCCGGGTTCAAATGCCATCAGAAGCAACATGGTTATAAAATGTTAAAATGTATACATGGTTATAAAATTATACATTTTTTTTTTGTGTTTCCGAATTATGAAAAAGCATCTGCGAAGTGCAGAACGCAATCTTACTCCAACGAAAAAATCTCCAAAATTTGACCGGTCCTTTTCCAATGACACGCCAATGCTAAAAATGGCAGTTGAGACCATTGGCAGGGGAATTATGAGGTAATAGTGCTGGTAACAATAGGGTATATCTGAGGGCTAACCTAGGGTGAGTCTGAATTGCTGCAGGGTCTTTCAAGCATTTTTATTCTTATTATCGGAAAATGAATAAACGTTGGTCATTATTTAAAAATGAAAAAAACCCAACAATACATAGAATACTAGGGTATATTTCAATGTGTATCAAATTGATTCACAACGCACTTTGTGTTACAAAAAATTTGCGATGGATGCGGGTTAAGCACAATATTTATTTGTTATTTTAATACACTATTGCACATGTTGGTTTCACACTTATACAAAGAGCGGCAGCTGAGCAGTGCATCTAACGCATACAGTCTCACTTATTGAATCGTTTGAATGTGTTAGTATGCCGACCACTGCACTATTGCACTCAATTTCAAATATAACTAAGAATAAAAAGGTGTACAAGAAATAAAGGTATATCCTGAATTTGGGAAATGTTTAGTAGCACTCACATCGTTTTTAGGGTGGTGGGCGGAGTGGGAGGGGCGGCACTCTCACAGTTAAGTTAAGAAGCAAAGCTTTCTTTGACTGATACCTATGGCAACTCTTTTCAAAAAGTAAAACCTCATTGCACATCAGCAACCAAGCCTTTTAATTTGACACCTCATTTTTTAAAATCGAGCGAAGGATGGGGATATGATGGTATTGATTTATAAATAATCTCAACTTGATTTTTTAAAAGATGACCATTCTTTCCGGAAAAGTAAAAGGCTACTGCACATTTACATATCAAGTCCTATAATTTGATACCTCATTTTTTAAAATCAAACGAATGGTTCAGATCTGATGGCCTGGACAAAAAGTCCTCTCGCGTATTATATATATAGTTAAATTCGACTTTTTAAGCAGGTGGCAGCCATTTTTAAAAGTAGTTTCGCGCTAAGATATTTTTAAATATTCTCAACCCCGCTAAATATGGGTCAGAAATAAAGATTTTTCAACCCCCCTTCGATTGATACCCATTTTTTAATAATTCATTTAACTTATTAAATAATTTGAATTTAATTTTTAAACAGGTGGCAACCCTCTTACAGCACCTCAAAAATATTTTGTGTGTTCAAACTAAAGTCTTCTTAACCCTTTGTCTGACACATGAGTCCAGCCAGGCCTTTTCCATTTTCAAATTACAAAAAAGGGTACTTTAAATATAGCTAGAGGCTTGAAATTTCAGGTAGCTTACTAAAGTTTAGTGAATTACCAATCTGTAAAAAATCGTGTTGGTATCATATATATAAAGCTAGATATATAGAGATGTTGATTAATACATCACATTCGTAACACATAGGTCTGGCTGGACCCACATATATTCCTATGTAATTTTTACCTAAAATGAAGGAATGCAACCGTTTTTCAAAGTTTTATTTTGAATTTTTGAATTAGCATGGCAAGAGATGATTTGCATTTTTAACCGACTTCCAAAAAAGGAGGAGGTTATCAGTTCGTCGGAATATTTTTTGTATGTATGTTACCGCATAACTTTGGACCACGTCAACCGAGAATTCTTTTTGCATCGGAAAGGTAGTACCTCAGAGGTGGTCCCATACTAATCTGGTTAAGATCCGATCAGTGGATCATGAGCGCTTGGCCTGTAGATGTGCAAACTGGTTTATTTTTTCGAAAGGGGTTGCCACCTGTTAAATAATTTTACTCAAGTTATTTACTAATCAATGCCCTCAGATCCGCACCCTCCGCTCGATCTTCAAAACTGAGGTACCAAATTAAAGGGCTTAGGGTGTGGATGTTCAAGAAGGTTTTACTTTTTCGAAAAAAGTTGCCACCTGTTAAGAAATTGAGCTCAAATTAATTAATAAGTTAAATCAATTATTAAATATGGGTAGCAATCGAAATGGTTTTGAAAAGGTTTTATAACTTAACTATGTAAAGGAGGGTTGCCACATGTAAAAAAAAAATTATTCAATTTTAATTATGTAAAGGAATTTGGCAAGTGAATAAGGTATCGCTATATGGGTGTCATATAAAAGAGGTTTAAGAAGGTAGTAGTTTGGAAATATCTTGGATAGGGTTGCCACCTATTTAAGAAGTCTAATTGAACTATTTCATACCCAAGTTATATGAAATATGAGCGATGGATGTCAAATGAAAGAGTTACAAGAAATTATTGGGGGATTCACAACGGTGTCGTAAGTGTCGTATTGTTGTATGTCGTAAACTTTAAAAGCACCACTGAGAAATGGTTTAGATTAATCATTAGGAATATTTTTAGAGGTTATTGAATAGGGTTTCACCTGTTTAAATAGTTTAATTAAATGTTGGCGTTTTGACGTCATGCGGGTTCACTAGTATATGTAGTTTTTTAAATGAGAATTGAAGTCGGTTTTTTTTTCAAAAAATTACTTGTTACCTAAAATGATGTTACTCGGAGCTCGCTTGTGCTATGCTAATCCTCTCTTGACCACAGCGCTCAATTTTGCGATGGTGTTGAGGTCTGGGATTTGTGCTGACCACTTCATTACAAGAAAATTTTTCCCAAGCAGCCGGCGGTGTCGAATATTTTCAGAATCCTTTGGATCTCCGTCCTGCTGGCAAACAACTTCTTCCGCAGGGTTTGCGCTTTTGTCTACAAAGTCCGGCAAATTTGTTTGGAGGATATGTTCATTATACCTTTTATATTAACCCAAGACACTAAATGCCAGCAAGCAAAACATTATTACACGCCATTAAGCTGCCACTTAAATTTTGTAAAAGTCACGAGAATTGGAGCTTTTGCACTTAAAAGGGGTAATATGGTCCGATGGAACGAAAATTAATTGTTTCCAAAACGATAAAAAGGCATATTTTTGGGAAACACCTTATCAACATCTTCAAAAACACCATACAAAGAAAAACATGTAACATGGTGGCCAGCACAAATCCCAGACCTCAAAGCTATCGAAAAATTGAGCGCTGTGGTCAAGAGAGGATTAGCATAGCACAAGCGAGCTCCAGTAACATGAAAGAGCTTTGGAGGTGAGCAAAATTATAATGGGGTAATATTCCAAGCGAAATCATAGAAAACTCAGTAGAGAGCATTCCCGGACGTATGAAAATCGCTATTAAAAGCAAAGGAGTCTCCACAATCCTCTTGATATATACCTCCTAAAAGTTCAAAACTGAGTGAAGATAGTTGCCTTGCGTTTTTGCTGCGAATCACTTGTTAATTTTTCTATTTACTGGGCTTTATACCCTAGGTAATAAGGAAAAATTGCTGAAAATTTCAAAGCAATCCGCTTATTATTAAAAAAGTTATGTTACTGTAAGTAATAAAATGTCGAACATGCACCCGGTTTTGATCGCCAGTGTATTTAAATAGTAAAATAAAAAAGAAAGCCCTTAAATTAAGTAAATATTTGAATAACATACAATAAATAAGTTTAATTGAACAAATGTTGCACATAATTTCTATATAAATTCATACAATTTGCATGTGGGTCCAGCCAGACTCATGCGTACCGAATGTGCCAATCGAAACATGTGTCTGACGGAGAGTTAATATACAATTGGTTTCACATCATTATTTTGACATTTCATATAACTTCTGGATAAGTTAATTAAATTCGACATTGCAAGAAGGTGGCAACCCTCTTCAAAATATTTTCAAAGCCACCCCTTTCGGTATCTGCCCATATGTTGAAACTTATTTCTCCCAATTAATTTTCGTAATTCAAATTGAATTAAATTTTTTAAACAGGTGGCATTCCTCCTAAAGTTATGTTTAGAAACAAATATATTCAAATGCCTTTCCACTGATACCCAATTTGTAATAATTGATTTTTTTAGATAATCTGAATGAAATTTTTTAAAAGGTGGCAACTCTTTTCAAAAAAGTAAAACCTTGTTGCATATCTGCAGTCCAAGAGTTTTAATTTGACGCCTTATTTTGGAAAATCAAACGAACGGTTATGTTATGACGGTATTGCTTATTATATAGTTTATATTCAATTGTTCTACAGGTGGCAACTCCTTTCGAAAAAATAAAACCAGGTTGCACATCTACAAGCTAAGCGCTTTAATTTGACACTACATTTTTGAAAATCGAACGAACGGTGCAGATCTTTTATGCGGAACAAAAAATGCCTCGAGTATTATATATACTCATATATATATGTACTTTTATCAGTCCTTAGACCATACGTGAATCGGTAGCATTGTTGATTGTTCAATGATTATTTTTTTGTTTATACGTTTCTTATACTAACTATCAGCCAGAAAGGCATTATTACTAATTGATTTCATAAAAAATAAGAAAATAATTGATTTCATAATTATAAAATAATAATTGATTTCATAAAAAAATAAAAAAATTAAAAGGTGGCAACTCTTTTCGAAAAAGTTAAATGTTATTGCACACCTAAAGTCAGAGCCCTTTTATTTGACACCTCACTTGATTATTATTTGAATGCAATCAGAACCAAAGAAATTTTAAGTACTTCAACGTAAAAAAAAAGAATTAATAATTTACCTTGGTCCCAGAGACCAACGTCACCACAAAGGTACGACCGCACTAGGCGACGCGTTACAACAACAACAACGTGACACGACACTACACAGCGCGGTAAAATATTCTGGTAAAAGTGCACTTTAGCGGAAGCAGGCGTCCAACTCCTTTTTGCGAAGGCGTCCTTCGGCCGCACTTAGGGATTATAATCCTCAGGCAGTAGAACTATCCTTTCTGTGTTGCCAAAGGGGGCCTGAACACCTTGTGCAGAGAAAAACTTTCATTTACTCCATTTGCATCAAATTCATCAAAACATGGTGCGAAAAGTGCAAAGTGCAAGTGTTTTTTGCGAATAACTCTTAAATTAATTAAAAATCTTGTTCCCCCCCCGCGGATTGTTATTACTCGTGTTAAAACGCGTCGATTGATACTCTCGATTTGTTCCGTCCATTTTGACCTGGTTCCCGTAAAGTGCACTACTACCAATATTATTTGCATGGATTCTTATGGAGCATACCGCACTACGCTACAGCGGAGCTTGGCGATGCGACGCTGCGCGGCAAAGTTAACCAACTACGCAAAAATGTCGCGTAGCGTGTTGTCGCGCAATTCCGGTGCCGCATAGTGCGGTATACCCAGCGAAGCTACATAATATTTCCTACTATAATTTTAACTTGAAGAAATTGATTTCGAATTGAGAGTGAATATTCACATGCATTTCATTCAAGAAGAAAATTTTATGTATAGAAACATAAGAGAATTCGCCAATAAAAGGCTTTAACATTACATCAGCGTCACTGGCATTCATATTTTTTAAAGGTTTTGACTCAAATAAATAAAAAAATTTGCAGCGAAGTGTCCCGCCGCTGCAGTTTCAGTGCAGTCGTACCTTCAATGTAACCTTTCGGAGTAATAGGGAATTTACATGAGGCGATTTTTCAGGCGATTTTTAGTTGAAAGCAACAATCGCCTGGTGTAAACGGCCTTTCAACTAATCGCTTTCAATGAAGTTGGTCGGCTGCCTACTTTCGTTCAACTTTTGAATCATGTTAAATTCGCTCCTCACTCATGTCCCTACCCGAACCTGTGACAGGTCTTCTTCCTGCAGTTGGTTTAATGGTGTGGTCCGATCAGTGATTAAAAAACGCAATAAATATTATAACATATGGAAAAGGAACCCGACAGATGAGAGCTGGAGTGCTTTCAAAACAATAAGGAATGAAGCCACCTCGGTTATAAGACGTGGGAAGAAAAAATTCTTTATGAATAAGCTGGATCCCTCACTGCCTTATAATGTACTCTGGCGAAATTTGAGAACACTCCGCGTCCATGCCAGTGAGAAATCAGAATGCTCGTTGAGTCCTGAAACGCTTAGCGTTGCCTTTGCTTCTCCGCCTTCATCTTGTCCCTTTACGACCAATTCTGTAGCCTTCTCTTTTGCTGGCGAAAAGTTTGAGTTCATTGCTGTGAGCGAGATTGATGTGGTGAAATCTGTTTTTAAGATCAGGTTCAACGCAATCGGGGAGGACGGTATTCCGATTAGATTTGTGAAGGTAATCTTACCGATTATTTTGCCAACCTTGACACACATAATAAACCATAGTCTAACCACGTCCTGTTTTCCCGATGCCTGGAAGATTGCTACTATGCTTCCTGTAGCCAAAAATAAATCCGCATCCAGCCCTAGTGATTTCCGACCCATCAGCATACTACCAGCCTTGTTTAAAGTTTTCGAATCTTTGTTATCTGAACAAATCTCTACCCACATCGGTAAATTCAACCTTATATCCCCATTTCAATCCGGATTCAGACCCCATCACAGCTGCTCTACTGCAATGGTAAAGATACTTGATGACATTAAAATACTGTTCGACAAGAACCACTTAACACTACTATGCTTGCTGGACTTCTCTAAAGCCTTTGATTCAGTTAGCCATGAACTACTGTGCTTTAAACTAAAAAACTACTTTGGGTTTAGAGAGTCAAGTGTAAAACTGATGCGTAGCTATCTGAAAGAGGTCTCAGCGTGCCAAGGTTGGATCTCAAATATCTGAACAAAGGCCTTTGTTCACGGGTGTCCCACAAGGGTCAATCCTAGGACCACCTCTATTTAGTTTGTTCGTTAATGATATATTTCGGACTTCTATGCACGCCAACATCCATGCCTATGCGGACGATGTCCAGCTCTATATGTCAGGTCCTCTGGAGGACTCAGCTAATTTGAGCGCAAGCTTCAACAGAGAACTGATGTCTATAAAGTCCTGGGCACAGTTAAATGGTCTTCGTCTTAATTGTGACAAGTGTTTTGTATTACCTATTTGTAAGAAACGTCTTAACCTAGCAACTATTCCATCGTTACACATTGATGGCAAACCAATTAAATTTGTGTCAAAAGTAACTAACCTTGGGTTTATTATCAACACTGGCCTTACCTGCATTGACCATGTGAATTCAACTGTAGGCAAAGTCTATAATGCTTTAAGGAATTTACGAATGTCTGCTCCATTTACACCGATAGAAATCAGACGTAAACTCGCAATCCAACTTATAATGCCAATTATCTGTTATTCTGAGGTAGTATACAATCAGCTCACAAAATAGATGTAGTATTTAACCAGATCACGCGCTATGTGTTTGGGCTAGCAAAATATGAACATATTTCCGCTTGGAGAACGCGCCTACTTGGCTGCGAAATTTCTGAATATCTTAAAGTTAGAAATTGTGTATTCCTTTTTCGTCTCATGACAGATAAGGCACCCAAATACCTATATGAAAAATTAGCGTTCCCCAAATCCACTCGAGTAAAGGACTTGACTGTTCCTACCTACAATTATCTCAGCCCTGGACGGCTATTCTTTGTCAATGCTATCCGCATCTGGAACTCTATTCCATCCCATATTCGCATAGTTTAAACAAAAGCAACTCTAAAAATGTTCTGTATGCATATTTCCGTTAGCTTCTCTTCAGTCCCTGTGATGTGCTCCCTATGTACTTGTTTAATTAAGTCTTATTTTAAGTATATGTCCTGGAATTGTAGAACTCACTTAAAAATACTACTCTGTTAATTATATTATGTTACTTTTATTTAGTCTTAAGTAATTTTTGCTGTTTTAGTTATATGTATGTACTGTTATGAATTTTTTGTTGCGCTATAAAAGATCATTCTTTTGATCTTATTGTGCTAATGATTTTATTAATAAATGAAATGAAATGAAAATGTAAATTCCCTCTTAACAAATTACTCATAGGACGAGTTTCCTCGCCGTTCACGACCGTGTGTATGACCCCTTCTATCTCTAAGGATCTGCATTTTGCATACATACTGAACAAAGTTGTAATTTAAGCATATTTACCAAACGTTTGTTTAGGCCAGACGGAGCATTACGAAACCCTTTAATAGCTTGAAATATTCCACCACCTATGCAACCCATAGCAAAAGCACCACCGCAGTCATCAATAATCCTGAAAGGACAAGGCTCTCGCGCATACTCTTCCATCTTAAAATTTTAAATTGTTACGTTAAAAAATAAAGGTAGGCACCTCAAATAGCCCTAATAAAATATTCGAACACTAACCTCTTAAAATATGGAACAAACGAGATAAGTAAATACTCGATACTAGAACTAGAAGAAACGTCGTAGAACTGGGATACTATCGATAGTATCGATAGTTTAAAACTATCGCCACTATCGATAGTTTTTGAAAACAATCGATGGCGGTTTAGCAAGACTTCACAATGGGCCTCCGCACACTGGACTGCTCAGTCCGCCTTAACCGGTTTTGTGTGGATAAGAGGGAAAAAAAGAGTTCGAGTTTACCTCGTTCATTTCAGTCCGCGAAAATCGCGGTTTGCCGTGGACTGACACGCACACATAGACAACATGTTTTTTATTTCGTTTTGTTTGCATGTGTCACATGCACTAACACAATCATGCGAGTTCATGTTTACAAAACTGAAACCTGTTTTCGTCCGACTGCCAAGTCCAGTGTGCGTTCGACTGGTGGACTGCTCAATCCGACTTAGCAGGCTAGTGTGCTGAGGCCCAATGTCTCTTCTTTACATTTCTACACATTACATGCATTTTTTTTTATGCAAGAAAATTCACAACACAGTCGGCAAAAAAAAAATCTAACTCATTGGGATTTTTAGCAACTATCAGCTTACACTGAGTTATGGTAAAATTTAATAAGCTATAAAAATGCTTACACAAAATTTTTACAGAATTAGAATTAAAAAGCTTGCATTTTTAATTATATTGTCGTTTTTTATGGTTTGTACAACTTTTATAAAAAATTAGTAGACACTAAACAAACAAAAAAGTAGCCAAATTGCTAAAAAAAAATATTTTGATGCTATTAGTTTGAGCAGAACTATATTCGTTTTCTTATAAAATGGTAAAATGTTAATAATTTCCCTTGTCCGGATTTTGATATGCGCCTCCGTATTTGATCTCAGTTGAACTTTTATAAGAATAAGTTTTCAATCTAAAAGAATATCTTTTATGTTGTTTGTTTTGTAGTAATATAAATGTATTTTCATAGCCAATTTCACTTCTTTGCACTTTAAACACAATGCGATTTTAATTTTGCCATATAAAAAATAAATTCAGATTTTGCCTGTCGCTATTCAAGGGGGTCCAAGGGTATGCATATAAGTTATATAACTCAGACGCATAAATTAATAAGTTTATTTTATTATCATAAAAAGTTATTTTTTATGCACCCAAATTAAAAAAAATGCACAATGTCTTTAATTTACAAAGTAATTTATAAATTTTATAAATTTATTAATTATTTAATTTTCAAGCAATTGAGCGTTTCAATTCAATACCTGTCACGACGATAGTACTATTGATACTATCGATGTTTTCAACTATCGTTTCGAAAACTATCGAGTGGCGGTACTATCGAATAAGCTCGGAACACTTTGACGACAGCAAGCTACAAGCAGCATCTGTCAAATTTTAAATACACACGTTCTTATTTTGACGGCAGCACGACATCTTGGCTGCAGGACTGCAATTGTCGACGTCGCCAAATTAAATCTATTTCTAATTTTGCCGGCGACAATGAGTAGATGTAGTGCTGCAAAATTAAATTGTCGCAAAATTAATCACATATTCTTGATTGTTCATGTTTTTCTTATTTACTTAAATAAAAATACACAATTTGTGAAATAAATATACCAAAATGTCAAACTTTAAAATCAGCTGTTTGCTATGTCGCTGAGGTCTTCAAAATGTTTAAGAAGCTGGCTTCAAGGCGACATTTGTCGACAAAATGATGTCGCTGTCGTTACGTCGTGAAGTTGCAGTCGTCAAAGTGTTCCGAGCTATAGTATTCCAGGTCTAATACGTCGATATAACGCTGATGACACACAATCAGTTTTGCCTTTCCATTTCCTCACACACTTTGCTTGTCTAAAATCATAAAAATTTAAAGCCATTACGTAGGCTGCATTCGATTTGAGAAGCAATTTCATTATCAACATGCCGTCTTCAAGAAAACAATGTAACTAACTAGCTTCTGAAATTTTCCATAGTAATTCCATTGTAGATTAACATTGTACCATGCATAACCTTAGTATTTTTTTATTTCCACAAAATTCGCACGCCAATGCTGAAAAGCTGAGCAAAATTGAAAGCAAAATTGAAACTCAATTGAAAGGGAAAAATTGAAAGCAAGTCACCCATTCAAGCAATAAATAAGAGTGCGTTAGTGAAAAAGTGTGAGAGTATTGAAAATTGAAAGGGGAAAATTGAATGTGTAATAGCGATACATCGATGATTTTGAATTAATTTCAAACATCGATTTTTTCCTTTCGATGTTCGATGTTTTTCTCTAGGGGTCTTCCCTAATGCATGGTCCACGTTGGCGATCAAAATCGACAGTTTTGCTTAAATTTCCAGGCAAATATTTTTGAGGTTGACTGTCAGTCAGCAGCCATTTAAGTGTTGACTATTATTGTGGGGAAAATTTAAGTTTGGCATCCCCCGCGTACAAAAAAAAGGTGGGGGTGGGCTTTAGTAGTCAGCCGCACCTTGTGTTTTAAGAAAACCAGGTGGAATTAACAAACGAAACTTGGTCAGGATGTTAAGGGAGGTATCCTCTAAAACATGTATAACTAAAAAATATAAATAATATCATTGTTTATAAGTTATTTGTTGTTAAAATTTCTTAAGTCGTTCCACTTGGTTTCCTTAACAAAAAAGCATTTGTGCATACTTTTATATATATAAATGCACATAACACTGTACTTAATACTTTACACACTTTTCTTTTATTTTATCTTGTATATAAATCACTTTAATTCAACTTTTATCGACTTGTAAATTACATTGAATTTCACGCATATTTACAATAACACATGGTTGCAAACTGACACATAACATGTGTTGCCATATTGTACAAAACAATACATACAAAGAAGGCAATGATTAAAAAGGAATACAGGGGAAATCAATACAAAAGAAAGTGTTCAGCTCCTTTTCTTCGCGAAACAGAAAGGAGAATTCTATTGCCTGAGGGTTATAATCCCTAAGTGCGGCCGAAGGCCGCCTACGCAGAAAGGTGTTCTCTGCAAAAGGTGTTCAGCTCCTTTTCTTCGCAAAACAGAAAGGAGAATTCTACTGCCTGAGGGTTATAATCCCTAAGTGCGGCCGAAGGCCGCCTACGCAGAAAGGTGTTCTCTGCAAAATGTGTTCAGCCCCCCCCTTCTTCGGCAACACAAAAATAATAATTCTACTAAGTAAAAATTCCGAATTAAAAATCCGCTTTTATTATTCAAAATTCCAGTCTGGTAGCACTAAGTTGTATGTTATTTTGCTATCTTATTCATCGTTTATATGAAAACTTTAACAATAAATTATATAAGAACTATAGGGTTGCTAGAAAAAAGGGGGGTAGTTTTGAAATCAGGGGGTCCTATTCTACCCCCCCTCATCCCCCCTGTTTCTAGAATTTGCCGTGCGTCTACTAAAATTTTCCCAAAGGTGGCTATGGGGGGGTAGGGGGAGTTCTCCTGATTGCAAATATATATACTTTTAGCCGCAGGAGGCTTATAGTTTTTAAGTTATTTGTTGTTAAAGTTTGTAAATTGAACTAACCTCTCGGCGCTATTTCACACAATAAACACTATATTTATGTAGACACTTTGGCAAAATAGTTGCATTAAAACCCCGCACAATGAAATGTAAACATACTTTTTACATTTATGATGTATTTTTAGTAAATTAAGTAAGTTTTAATAATTATCACGCACTTATATATGTATACGCACATTGTGAATACAGAACCGTTGATTCAACCATGGTTTCACACTGACATTAGAAGAGTGCAGCCACATCTAAGAAAATAACAATAAAAGAGAATAGTTTTTATCGTACCCATTTTCCTGCTCAGCGTTGAATTAGTAGTAAAGGAGGGTATGGGGTTAAATACCCCCAATAAAAAAAAAAACTGACAAGCGCCGCAGCCGAAAATTTTTAATAAAAAGTCGCGCGATTTTTTATTAAAAATTTTCATTATTTATCAAGTATTGATTTTTATGGAAAAAGCGCCGCAGGAGAAAATTTGTAATAAAATATCGCGCGATTTTTTATTAAAAATTTTCATTTTTTATGGAAGTATAAATTTTTATGGGAAAAGCGCCGCAAAAATTTTTATTATTTATCGAAGTATTGATTTTTATGGAAAAACCGCGTGATTTTTTATTAAAAATTTTCATTATTTATCAAATTAACGATGTACGTTTTCTACATTTGTGTAATTTGAACTACAATAACACCAGTAAATATTATTTCCACCCGAACAAAATAATACCGTTATGATCAGGAGTAAGACCCCTATCGATCCTAATATTATTATTTTTAATAAGGGCAATATATATACACTTATACTTCCTAATTATACGCACTTATTTGTGTATTTTTTTTAACGTATGGTAGCATACATTTTGTGTTACTGTCAGCCATTGTTATTTCTGCTTGTTTGTGAAATGTGCAAACGTTTGTGAAGACATTTATAAACGCGTTTTACTTAATTTATTAATTATGAATTGTATATTAAAGTGGAAATCTCAGGCCGGGGTTTTAATGCAACTATTTTGCCGAAGTGTGCACATAAATAAAGTGTTTATTGTGTGAAATAGCGCCGAGAGGTTAGTTCAATTTACAAACTTTAACAACAAATAACTTAAAAACTAGAAGCCTGCTGCGGCTAAAAGTATATGTATTTGCAATCAGGAGAACTCCCTCTATCGTTCCATAGCTACCTTAATGCGGAACTCCGGGGATGCCAAACTAAATTGCAGCCAAATAAAACTAGATTTTCGAATATTATCAGCGCATCGTTGAAAATGGACCCGAATCACGATTTTTTGAAAGAGTTTTAAGATTGCTATGAGATGCAACGTTGTCTCCGGGACAGAACTAGTCCAGAGTACGTGATGCGTGACTGAAAAATAAAATTAAATGAAGAATTGTTAAATATGATGAAAAAATACAAACAACAATGCAATGTTAAAGATGCAAAAGAAATACATACTATTCTTTCGGCCTATAGAAGATAGCTTAAAAGGATTAAGCAATCAAAGTTAGCAATACTTTTGGTGGTTCGACCAAGGTAAATTCCTTCATAATCTTTTTATCCTCCATCTTTCCTTAATGAATTTGACGGCTTCAAAGAGGATTTTATATCATACATGACTGATATTTCGACCGCTACAAGGCGTCAGTCAAAACTGATAAATTCTTTACTGACAAACTTGATGGACAAAGTGTACCACCCATTAAACTCGTAAAAGCTTCGTAAACCCCGTAAAGCTCGTAAATTTACGAGCCTCATCAAAGAACTGTCAAAATTGTTAGGTTATGCAGTGTTTTTGCTGCATTTAAAATGCAACATTTAGCGCTTTCGAACACATGTTTTCGAAGAAAGAGCGTTCATGCTATCGCATTTAGCAAATGTACATTTACGCTAGTTCGAAATCGTATGCTTTTGACAAACAGCCGTGTTCCAGGCGCTTATTCAAATCCGTATCTATTACGATCAATTCTCACGCAGGATTTAAGGGGCAAAACCCTACTAAAAAGAAAATAATTAATTTTAAACCGAAAATACAATACAAAAACTTGAATTGTTTTAACCATAACCGAACATTTGTTTGTGTATATATTCATTTGTCGGTGATGTCAATTACAATTTCCTCACTTAATTAGGAAACAAAACAAACAGAGTTGATCACAAATTGCATCACATCCATGTTGAATTTGTGTAACTTTTCTTTATCCAAATAATGTTAAATAATAAATGAAATCTCGATCGGCGATCACTGAAATGCAGCTAGCCACTATACGCAAAAAAGCATTGTTGCCACTTTTTCTCATTAAACCATGTTCGAATCGGGGAAATTTTGGAAGATCACAGGTTTGCTTTTAGCATTTAGATTCTTAATGCAAAAATGGAGTTGCATTTAGTTGCATTTAGGTGACGAATTTTGTATGGATAAATGTACATTAAGTTTGCAACAGAAATATATTCCATTATTTCTTCAGGAAAGAGTGAGGCAACAGGCTGTGAAGTATCAAAAATGTCAAAATTGCTTGGACATACACACGAAATAATGCCAATTTTCCCTTGACCGTTTTCTTGAGAGCTGCATACAGGGCATTAAGAATTAACGAGTTTAAGGGAATACCCTATCTATAAGCATCACAGAAAAAACGCTGGAAGGAGGTGCATGGGTAACTTCCGTCCATAAATTGGAGCGCTAGCGTTGCGTTTTCCATTGTCAACGAGTGTGAAAATTCAATTTGCTTGCCACTAGCGAAGCATTATTGTTGAATACACTGAAAGTGAACGGCCGTGAGGATTTTTGGCAGTCGTTTAGCGTTTGACGCGCCAATTTAGGGACGGCAGTAAGTGAAAATCTACGAGCACAATTTTTATAGATAAATACAGCTCTTTAAATATAAACCTTTTGTATAAATTCGCCTTGAGCGCAATTTTGTATTCAAACGGTCCAGGATGTATGTATATATATATATAGCTGTGTTTTCTTGCGTTATCCAGCTCCGTTTCACGATTACTTCTCACGGAAACCATCTGGAAAAAATTGAACTCACTAAATGCGGAAGAGCACATTCAAACGGAATAGTATTCACTTAAATAAATATTTAACATAAAGGCTATTTTTTTAAATCACGTTAAGAGAAACAAAAGGCAGAATATCTGTTTGTGTATATAATCATTTGTCAGTGCTACCATAGCGGGCAGAAAATTTTTAGTTAAACCAAACAAACACTGCGGATCATAAATTGAACCAGATCTCTATCAGATCTCGAATCGTCACATGCGTTATCGTATTACTCGTCACGTAAAAATACATTTGTCGGATTATGACATACGTGAACGTACTCTTTATTCCACTCAGCTTATACGACTGACGTATTACGCACTTTTCTTTCGTATGGTTTTCGATCCGTGGACGGATGTTACGATTCGAGCTCTGTTGTTGCATATGCGTGCATAGTTTTTATCCGGATCCCAATCATTGGCCAAAGAAACACAGCATATGTTTCTGAGGGTATGTCAGCCCAATTCTGAATAGAAATTCTCTAGGAATTTTTCCTCATTTCTCTTTTCTCCTATCATGAATAAAAATTCCCTAAGAATTTTCCTCTTTTCCTATTCTCCTATTCTAAACGATCTTCGAAAAAGGGAAAATGTATTTCGGGAATAAACTAGGTATTACGAATGTCAAAAAGGAGGAGAATTGATTTCGTTATTCTGGGAGAATTTTCACCGGTATTTTAAAAGGGAACTGCTACAAAAATGTAAGTTAATTACAATTTAAAGGAAATTTGGTGTAATAAAACGTTTAAACCTTTCATTTTAGGTCCAAAACAATAAAAAAGAAACAGGTAGAAATCTGAATAACCCTAAGGGAAGCTAGGCCGGACATCGCTCGCGGCTTCCATAAGGGCAACAGAGAGGACGTTTCCCGGTTTTGGCGGAACGCTGAGGTGGAACTAAACTCCGCAGGCCCACGCACAAAAAATACGACTGAGTGGAAAAAGGTTTGTAAAAGTGATTAAATGTGTACTTTTTGCTTTAAGTTATCGTTTTACTTACTTTTTATAGGTGTGGGCCGACCAAAAGAAATATGTGCGTCAAAAGGCGGCGCAAAATTTAAATGCCAGAAAAGGCACGGGTGGTGGCCCAAACACCCAACAGAAGCTTTCTCCGAATGAGGAAGTCATATATAAACTGATTGGGATGAAGGAAAGTGTTGAAGGCATATCTGCGTTTACGTTTGCATTGCCAATTTCAAGTGTGTCCAAGAGCAATGCAGAACATGAGCGAGACGAGTCTGACCTTACAGAATATTTAGAGGAAGTGGAAATAGAGATACAAGAGTCTCAAATAAGTCCACTTGTTACAGTCGACGAGCCATCGCCTCCACCACCGCCAGTAAATGTAGCTCCAGAAAAGAGACCTACTGTAAAGAAGCCGAAAGCATCCTCCGACCTTCTTGAAGCTGAACTAAAGACTCAGCAAGCCTTACTAGAAAAAGTTACTGGAGCAGTTACGAGTTTAACCGAACATCACGAAGAGCAGAAAAGGCACTTCCAAGAAATGGAGTGGCTTAAAAGAGAAGAAATAACTGAAATGCAGCGCCTCAAAAATAAAGAAATTGCTGAAATTCGGCGGCACAATAACCTCATGGAGCACTTACTGAAGATAAAAACGTAAAGTATTTAGTTTAATTATTATTTTTATACAATTTTCTAGTGTTTTGAACGCATGTACATATATATGTGTAACTTCTTTTAATTATTACTAATTTCTCACAGAAGTATCGTAACAGCTTTCATTATTCCATCCATGATATTTTAAAGTCATGAAAAAACTCTCGCGGTCAATTTTATATATTTAATTTTTATTTTTACGAAACGATACTTTGATTTCCCAATACCAGGCGCTCATGCATATGAAGTAGCAAGTTTTCTATACGCATAAATTTGTTTGTTGAACTTTTTAATTCGTTTGTAGAAGCCTTTGAAGTTCTAAAGTAAAATTTTGGAAATTTAAAAATTTATACAAACAATTTTGTGCGTAGAAGTAGAAAACTTGTTATTACACATTTATGAGCGCTTGATATTGGGAAATGAAAATATCATTTTGATAACGAAAAAGCCGAATATTATCTTAGCTTCCAGAGTAACCGGATTTTTCTTTTAGGTATCCGGATATTCGAATGAAGTTCCCAGCCCTACCTTGACCCCATGCACCTAATTAAGGGTTAAATTTATTTGCCAAAAGATTAATTTTCTTTGCCAAAAGGTTAAATTTATTTGCCAAAAAATTAATTTTATTTGCCAAAAGATTAAATTTATTTGCCAATAGATTAAACTTAATTGCCAAAATATTAATTTTATTTGCCAAAAGTTTAACTTAATGTGTCAATACTATATATAGAAATGTTAAGCCAGTTTCTTTAGATTTCAAACGACGTTAAGATGAAGCCTCTACGATGAGCAGAACCCGAGATATAACGATTTGAAGAAGTATATAATTAGTCAGAATTACGAAAAAATTCAAACTCAACAAATTCAAAAATTGTGGAGGCTGTGACTTTAGGGGATGTTAGTGATGCTTGCCTCTCAGCAAGAGCTTCTGGCGAAGCTTCGGGAATCGCACCAGTATCGGTGTCTGGAGCGATGTCGTAACACTGGGCAGAACGCTCTTCTAATAAGCTAGGTTTCAGATGACCTACGTGTCGCTTCCAAATTCTGCCATCTGGAAGACTAACGGTATACGTTGCGGGTGACATCGGGTTCGTAATTTTGCCTTGCATCCATCTTCCTTTCATCAGGTCTTTCACCATCACGACGTCGCCATGTTGCAGGGTACAACGCCGTTTGCCAGGCGTATTCAATTTCTTTCGCTCTTGTTGTTTAAGTACGTGTTCACGTAGATTGGGTCTGATTAAGTCCAATCGAGTTTTCATGGTTCGGCCGAGTTGGAGTTCAGCAGCAACAGTTTGGTCCTACAGTGCGGAAAAGCACGATAATGCATCAAGAATTTGGATAAAGCGTCCTCTCGAGTTAGGCCTTCCTTTAAGAGAATTTTGAACTTACTTTCGAGGGTACGAACTCCGTTTTCGGCTGCCCTATTCGATGCTGGGTGATATGGAGCAGCCTTTATGTGTAGCATCCCTATGGCTTCAAAGAACTTTTCTAACTCGTCCGAGGTAAGACTTAGGCGATTATCTCTGACGATGATCTGAGGATAACCCCAGGTTGCAAAATATTCACTCAACGTTGCTGCAGTGGCCTTAGAACTTATATTTCTCATTTCCTTGACGTCCATCCATTTGGAACGCGCGTCGATGATTAGTAAGTACATGCGTCCCCGTACAGGTCCCAGGAAGTCGGTGACTCTGACCATCAGGCCATTTCCCACTGTGTAATTCACTTCTGGGTGGTCGCTGCAGTTTTCTAGATACAATCGGCAAGCTTTGGTGATCTTTTAGATGTCTTCATCCACACCTGGCCACCAAATATACGAGCGAGCGAAGGCTGCAATTTTTACTATGCCCATATGAGAACTGTGAAGTTCATGGAAAATAAAATCTCTCAGAGCGCGGGGAACTACCACTCAATAGCCCCACATTAAACAACCCCTATCAATGTAGAGTTCGGTCTTTTTACGCTTGAAGACTTTAAATTGAGCTTCAACCTTCGCCATCCATAACGTAGTTGCAAATCTTGGATAGAACGGCGTCTTTTCTCGTCTCAGTTTTAATTTGTTTAACATCAATACATTGTACATCATCGTTAACATAATTTAAATAAGTATAGTATACACTCTGACTCTCCTCTCTCGGGACAGACAACCAGCACTGTAGTTATCTTTACCTCGAATATCTTGAAGATCAAACTCATAGGCAGAAGGGAAATATTTGTATTCGGCTTGCTGCGTAGAATGGCAATCCCTTTTTAAGATCAAAAATGAACTTCAGTGGGTTATGGTCTGTCTCGATTATGAATTTCCTACCATATACATATTAGTGGAACGATTTAACAGCAAAAATTATACCTAAGGCTTCCTTTTCATGCTTTTTTTCAGCATGAGTTAATACTCTAGAATTAAATGCAATTGGTTTACTAGTTTTATCAGGATACATTTGCAAAATTACCGCTCCTATTCCCACTGGCTGGCGGATGTTATTTTGATTGGAAGAGACGTTAAACCGTCACTAGAGCTCCATTTATTTTTCATGTTAGTGAACACTTTCTTGTATTTTGTTGACCACGGCCATTTTGTATTTTTCTTTAGAAGTGAATAAAGTGGATATACTATTCCCTAACAACATTCGTTAGCGCCAAATCAGCTGTTGTCGTTAACGATAACAAAGGCCGCTTATTTGACGACGTCTAATATAATATAATATAAATTAAATAACAAAAAAATAGTTTGTTAAAACTTGTCTATATGGGTTCCGGTTATAATTTTTCAATAGGACGTAAAACAAATGTAGAAAACTGGAAGCTAAAAGGTGATAAGTCAATTTTTTAATCTTACAGGAACTGAATATGCCTTGAATTTAAAGGAATTGAATAATTAAAGTTTTCAATTTAATACGTGTACATACATACATACGTCTTATTAAAAATATGAATATCATATAACTTTGTATGTGCATATTTAAATATTTCTTTATTAATCATCATGACACTAGCATAATAAAATCAGTCTTGAAAATAAATATGTACAAAATGTGAAAACCTTGATTTTTTTATATTAAAAATCTTTTCCATGTTAAATGTTTGTTAAATGTTTTTTTGTAAACTTTTTATTTACAGCTGCGAGCAAAATATAGCAGCAAAATTCAAAATTATGTTGTTTTCTACTTATGTGTATTTATATTTATTTATTTTTAATAATTTTTTTTTATAGTTCCATCTACTATATAACAACAGAAACCAAATAAATACAAGTTTCAAAGCTTGAACAAAATTCACAAAAATCAATCAAACATAAAAAGTTTTCACCAAGATTTCGAACGTTTTATTCAGAATCTCTATAAGATTTTCGGGTATGCAGTTTTGTAGCCCATTCAATTTTAGTCTGATAAAGTGCAAGTTTCAAGTCGCTAAAAGTTACCGTTGATTTGTTAGAATTTTTTTTGTGGAAGGGTTGCGCATTTTCTCCCAAACAAAATGCTTGTGAACTTTGTGCTCACACGAGCGCCTTAGCATATGCAACGGATTTGTACCCATTAGCGGCAGCACAGTTAGTGAATCGCACAATCGTTACTGCAAACAACAAAAATTGTTAGCTTACAACTCGACAAAACGCATTGTTAAAAGTTAGTGAATCGCGCTACTGGAGCAGAAGCCACCCCAAAGCATAACCGTTCATATACATAAAGACCTTTATGCGTAGTTATTGTTGTTAATTTTTGAGATTTTTCATTTAAAAGCACTTGTAAATAAGCATGACTGAAATCAGTTTTTCTAAAAAATGTACCGCCGTTTAATTTTGTTAGTCTTGAATTCTAGGTATAGGGTATCGGTCAATTTCTAAACATTTATTAACAGTTATTTTATAATCTCCACATAACCGGGTCTGTCCATCGGATTTAACAATAGGAAAAGTTAACTGGCTTGATTACATCTTCATCAATTAATCTTTTAATTTCAACGACAATTCTTCATTTTTATAGCAACCCAATTTTTCCGTAAATACCATTGGAAACTCTTTTAGTAATTTATCTGCATTGAAGCTGCTACTATCAACATTGTTTGCATTTTCTATTAAGTCAATCATTCCATTTGATATCAGCTTAAATATTTTTAAATCTTTCATCCATTCACGACCGACGATTGGGGTTGAGCTACCTGGCAAAACAAATAACTGAAGTTTCTTATTTTGATTCTCATAATTGACATTGACCGTAATTACTCTGCGAGGAATAATTGGGTCGCCAGTGTACGACTTAGATTTTCTCATTGTACCTCCCAATCGTAAATCGTGAAAAATTTTGCTATTTCTGAATTCTCTTTCTGAAATTGCTGATATTGGTGAGCCTGAATCTAATTCAAATTAAAGTAATTAATTTTCAACATTAATTTCGATATAAATAGGACTACAATCAGTTTTAACATCTTTATACCCTTTCACTTCCTTAACAAATTCGTTTTCGTTAATCTCGAAAAATGTATAACAATTAGCAAAATCATCTTGTCACTTGCATGACTTCACCTAAATAGTTTTGCTTATTTTTCGCTTTCTCTTTTGCCTTAAACCCATTTCTTTTCATTCAGTTTCTTTGCTCATTGTTTTCATAATTTTCAGGGTTTTCTTTTCTTTGTTTAAATTTACGAATTCGAATTAAATGCCCCTTTGTTTACAAAATTAACAATTATAACACCTGAATTAAATTTTTTCTTTTGAGTGCCCAAATTTAACACAACATAAACAGGAAATTGTCTTCTCTGCACTGCCATCACTTGTTTTCTTAATTGAGTTAACTACACCTGTTAAGAGCGAAATACACCACACAAGCGGCTTGTCAAACATTCTTCAAAC
>NW_023458555.1:102202098-102205204 GCF_013731165.1 Rhagoletis pomonella | reverse complement strand
TGACAGCTTTTTAAGTTCTGCAACAAAGTCATTAAAGCACTGGTTTTCCTGTTGAATGTATTTGTTGAATTTGAATCTTTCCTTGAATCTTCCAGGAAAAAGTTTGGTTTGGGCTTAAGGTGATTTGACATTATTTGTACTAAATCCTTGTACGGCTTGTCATGGGGTGAGATTGGAGCACATAAGCTTTTCAGCAAAGCATAACCTTCTTTTCCCAAGAGGTTCAGGATCAGCAATTTTGTTCTACTGTCATCAATCAAATTACCTGACATAATATGTTCAAACCTTCGAGCACAATGACCAGTCTTCTTTTCGCTCGTACCCTTCAATGGAGCCGATGCATGAAGTCAATACAACAGCATTACTAACAGTTTGTGTTGCATTTTGTTGCTGATACGATGGGTTTAGCAAACCCTCTTTCTCTGACTGCAATTGTTGAATTGTTGCTTGGAGATCATTAATTGCGATATCACATTTCTTCCCTTCTTTATTCGCTTTGGCACGGAGATTAGGCAATTCTTGCTGGAGTGCTGCCTCCGAAATTTCCTTCTCCCAAAAATACCGATATCCTCATCGCCAATGTAAAGTGTGAGCCTACTGTGTGCAGGAGACCAGTAAATAAAAGTCTGGATCTTCTTACTTATACGAGATTTTATTTTCAGTAACATTATACTTAAACGCTGTCTGTATACGCAGAATTCTGTCTATTACTGGAGCCCTCAGTGTTGATTACTATACTGTTGCCACTCATCAATTCCTTTTCATAAACTTACCTTTTGAACTACAATATTTCGTCTTATAAGAGATGCTAGCTAGATATGAACTACTCATTTTTCAACAAAAAACCTTTTTCGATAGTAAATTTCAAACATTTTAAACGTATTTATGCATTTACATGACGCCCTGGTAAGACAGATTGTGTCAGCTGACTCGGGTTTACGTACCGGTAGGTTTACGTTCTTGACTAGTTTTACCTTAAGTGTGTCTTTAACTTATGAAATCGCGTACCGGAAGTAGTTGATGGCGATTGCCGAACTTACAGCATTAATCGATACATGTGAATTAATGCAAAATTTCTTAAAACTAACCTCCTTCTTATTTAGCGCTGTAACCGCCTATGCGGTTTTGGCAGAGTTCAACAAAGCACGACCGTCGTTTCTCTTCTGTACTAACTGACGCCAATTGAAAATGCCAAGTGAAGCCAAGTCCTGGTCTTTTCACCGCAGTGGGGGCCTCCCTCTTCCTCTGCTACCGCCAGCGCCCAGCAAAAAACACGAATACCACAGCAACGAAAAAGGAAACGAGCTAGGCGATGGGAATCGCTTACTCTCTCGCTTCAAGAAGGCATTATTTTAACATGGGCATGTCATTGGCGGTAAGCCCTTACCCACAGCATTACCTTCAAACGAAGGGAAAACGCATGGATAAACAGAATCCGGAGAAGAGAACAAATAATGCCATACAGAGAAACTAATGTAGAATGCCTAGATAAGTATATATTATTTATATTAAATTGGAATCATAAAATGTCTTAAAAGATCAAAAGTAAATAAAATTTGTATAAATCAGTTTTTATACATACATATGTATGTATTTAGATATTTAGATTTTACTTAAAAATCGGTATGTACATACATGCATATTTAATTAAGCTTAAAATTGTATTTCCTCACTCTTGTACTTCACTTCATTGACTGACTTCAACTTCGCTGCAAATTGAAAAAAGAAAAACATTATTTTCATGCGAGACAAATTTCCACAGAAAGTAACGATAGAAAAAGAATTTTTGGATATTCATTCTATTTTTTAGCTGACTACGATGCAGAATTCTGCTTTGCATTCCCCGAAATGAAGCAAAGAAGCGAAATAAATAAAATATTGTAGGACATTCTACTTTGCATTACCGGCAATGCCTAAAATAAGCGAAAAACTTCGAAAGCATTATAACGCTATGCCTTCTAGAACACGTTACCACTAAAAGCGTATACCGATTTTTTGCTGGGCGGTTACCGAGTTGAATACTTTCAGAGGTGGAGCGCCGGTGTCCATTCGAACGACATGGCCAAGACAGCGGAGCCGCTGTATTCTAATTCGCTGTACTATGTTCATGTCGTTGTAAAGCTCATACAGCTCATCATTCATCGTCTGAGGTACTCTCCGTCGCCAACGCGTAAAGGTGCGTAAACCTTCCGCAAAATCTTTCTCTCGAATACTCCAAGAGTCGCCTCATCGGATGCTGTCATTGTCCATGCTTCTGCGCCATATACAAGCACAGGCATGATGAGTGACTTATAGAGTGTGGTTTTCGTACGTCGAGAGATGACTTTACTCCTAAATTGTTTATTGCCAACATTCGCATTTTTTCCTGTTTCATTCTATCTGTTTTGAATGTTAGTACCGATTCCTTCTCCTTCGCAATCCTCTGACTTATTAAGTTTTGTTTTTGGATGAACCATTTAAATTCCAATTCACTTAAAGTATGTTTTAATTGTTGTTGTGCGTGAATGTCTATGTTTGTTTGTGTTATTTCTATGTTTAATATTTTAATGAGAAAAGTATGTTTGGTTTAGTTTATTTGTTGTTTCCTTTTTGGTTGTTGTTGTTTCCGACAGGGTGGGTGTATGACGTATTATGGAACGAACTTCCGTCATCCCTTGTCAAATTTGGTTTGGAGACAAACCGGTTTCGGCGTTGTGTCATCTTCAGTGTAATTTTTCGAACGAAATCTTCTTAGCGAATCTTCTTAGCACTTTTCGCCGTGAGTACGGTATTGACAACATATATTGCTGTGTCAGATTTCTGGACGTTAGCATAGGCGGTTCCTGAGATAACCGATATGAGAATATGTTGCTGTGTCCAATTTGAGGCGACATGAGAATTTCAGTGTGTATGCGCGGTTCCACGCCCCTTTTCCAAAATCTACCACTTTTTGCCGTAAATACGGTATTGATAACATAAATTTCAGTGTAAAATTTCAGGACGTTAACATAAGCAGTTCAAGGTGTATGCGATTTGAAAAATTTAGTTTGTATGGGCGGGGGAGGTACCACTCCCGCTTCTCCGATATCTACCACTTTTTGCCATAAGTACGTTATTGGTAGTATAA
>NW_023458555.1:102199997-102201998 GCF_013731165.1 Rhagoletis pomonella | reverse complement strand
ATCGGGTCTACGTAACTGGAACGACCCAGATTTATATCTGGGATGGGCTCTAGTATTCAGCCGCACCTTTTGTTTTAAGAAAACCAACAAACGAAACTTGGTCAGGATGTTAAGGGAGGTATCCTCTAAAACATGTATAACAAAAAAATATAAACAATTTAATTGTTTATAACTTATCAAACATAAACATTTATAACTAAAAAATATAAATAATATCATTGTTTATAAGTTATTTGTTGTTAAAATTTCTTAAGTCCTTGCACTTGATTTCCTTATCAAAGTGTGCGGCTGAGATTTTCATTACGGAACCAATTGCTATTCCGTGCAAAGTATACTGAATTTTTTATGACACTCGGTGGTGGTCTTCTTTAACTATATTTATTACTTTCACAATGTTGTTGCTCATAGTACTTAAGTTATTTGTTAAAATATCCCGCCTGCTATCACTACATTATATTATAACACTACACTTATCACATTTATTTACACAAATATATTGTCATTAAAAGGTTCGCATGCGTTTGTAATACTTTAGTACACAATTATTAATTGAGTAAAACGTTCGCACATTTCACAAACAAGCAGAAATAACAATGGCTGACAGTAACACAAAATGTATGCTACCTTACGTTAGAAAAAATACACAACAAATAGGTATACAAATAGGTGTACAATACGTACATTGCTCTTATTAAAAATAATAATATTAGGATCGATAGGGGTCATACTCCTGATCATAACGGTATAATTTTTTTCGGGGGGAAATATTTACTGGTGTTATTCATGAACGAAAGACACAAGATCACGCCTTAAGGAAAGAAAGAAAAAAGTTATTTTCTAGCTGTTGAAATCTCGACGCCATCTTTGTTGTAAGAAGTAAACAACGAAGAGAACAAAAAAAACGCGTAATTGTTGAACGCATGAATAATCATTTTTATTATGCAAATTCTCCTATAAATCATGTCGTTGTGTTAAATTATTCTTTACCTTATGTGTGCACACGTTGTCACAAGCGAAAATTAAGAAAATTGCAGTAAAAAGCCACCACCAAATTGTAAACAACGAACAAATGTAAACAAACGGCTTACCCTGCAAAAATCGTTGGACCATGTAGTCTATTTGTGGTATATTGGAGTACTTACAAAAGTGTCCTCTGTCATGCTGTATCGGACCAACTCGTGTCTCTGCGCCAGCTTATTGTTTGTTATCCGATCACTGCTCGTGTTTTAACGAAATGTCATTGAAGTGGAGCATTTGAAAGCACATTTGCATGTCTGGCTGTAGCTGAACGTGTAGAGATGCTCGCTGTTAGTTCTTAGCTCCCAGCATGTTCGGGTTCGAATGCCGTCAGAGGCAACATGTAATTTTTAATTTTTGTCTTGGTTTTTATTAATTTCGAAAAAGCATTTGAGAAGTGAAGAACAAAAGCGTGTACAAACAAAAAAATATAACAACAATGCCATTGTTAATATGTTGGAGTAGTTTTGTGCTACTCTGATGTAATGCAGGGATGGAGTATATGGTCCTGCCCTAGGACATCGCAATGTTAATTGGACCATATTTTTTATATGAATTGTGGTTAATTTTGGAGTACTCCTTGGTCCTTAGGAGATACTCTTTACACGCATGCATGGAGTAGTCGCGATTTTTGCAGGGTATGTCAAAATCGCCCTACTTTTTTCATAAGTGCGATTATAACGGGCCACTCTTCTGCTGTCGTGATCTTGTCTTTTTGGTTCATGGGTGTTATTGTAGTTCAAAGTACACAAATGTAGAAAACGTAAATCGGTACTTTGATAAATAATGAAAATTTTTAATAAAAAATTCAGCGGTTTTTATTAGCTTAACGCGATTTCAAATGCAAATAACGATTCATACATATATATAATCGGAAAGTGAATTTTGCTAAATAGCAAAGTGATAGTAACACTATTTTTGCTAAATTTTCATTTCAACTCGCTATATCTCAGACGTTTGTGTATCGATTGATTTGCAATTTGT
>NW_023458555.1:102197604-102199897 GCF_013731165.1 Rhagoletis pomonella | reverse complement strand
CAACATATGTTGTCAATACCGTACTTACGGCAAAAAGTGGTACATTTTGGCGTGGCACCGCCCATAAAAACTGAAATTTAGTTTTTTGTTCAAACAAAACTACCACAGAAATTGGTATCGATTTTAGTAGAGGTCGTTAAATTAATGACGAATATTTTGTGAGTACTTTTGTGTTCAATAACTTAGTTGTTCTATCGTGATTTTTATAGGTATTAATGTATATATACATATGTATATTGGTTCCTTTATTTAATTTCATACATGTATTTATGTTTTCGTAACAGATAACAACACGCCCCTGAAGATGCTAAGAAGATTAGCGAGAGGTTGGGCCGTAAGTGAATCTACCTCGTTTTATTTACACTAAATAAATAGATCAGACAAGCCTATGAAAAAAATATTTTCAAGAAATACAAACTGATCGGACATACATAAATAAGGTATAACCACCGGAAGGCCTGCCGAAAAAAGCATTTACTTGATATTTGTTAAAAGGACATAAATATAAAAAGGGAGCAACATGAAGGACTATTACAAACACATGAAATACAAGCATGGGGGACATACGTGCATGACGTTAAAACATTACAGTAAACAAAAGCAGAAATTAGCGAAACAAATGGAACAACTCCAATTTTTATTAGAATGCAAAAAGTGCGAACTGACTCCGAATCACTTGTCCAATTCTGTAAAAGACATAATTATAAGCACCACATCCGAAAGAGTAAGACAACAAATAAACAAAACCAAACATATTTTTCTCATGAAAATATTAAACATAGAAATAACACAAACAAATATAGACATCCACGCAAGGAGAAGGAATCGGTAGTAACATTCAAAACAGATAGAATGAAACAGGAAAAAATGCGAAAGAACTAGCAAGGAAAAAACTCAGATATATAATTCTCCTTTTCAAACGAAATATTAAAACTAACTCAGCCCAAAAATTTACTTTGGAAGCCTTTAACAAAACCAAAACAATTCTGGAAATTGCGCAAAAACAACATCGTTATAACTGACGCCGGCAAGGGAAATTAAACAGTAGCAATGCATCAAACAGAATACGTAGATACAATTAACGACCTGCTAGGAGACAAGAATACATATAAAAGCATAACAACCGACCCAACAAACGCTCTACAAAGGAAAACCAATATCATAGTGGATGATCTTTACAAAAGCAAATACATAAACATATGAGAAAAACAAAAACTTGCTGGTACCGCAGCAACAGCACCATGATTGTATGGGTTGCCAAAAATTCATAAATCTGAAGTTCCTTTACGTCCAATTGCGTCCTCCATTAAAGTCAAATGTTACAATTTGTCTAAATATGTTGGAAAAAATCTAAAATCATTAACCAGTGAATCTTATAAAACAAACAACACTTTCGACCTAAAAGAAAAACTGACGAATATACATATATGTTTGTAAAGAAGACGTTTTAGTGTCGTTTCTTTGTTTACCAATATACCTACAACTTTAGCTGTGGGTATAATAATATAAAACTGGGAGAAACTACAACTGGTGACGGACATTCCAAAAAAAAAAATTTCAAAATATTTCGGACTTTTGACTCAAAGACAACAATTATTTCATGTGCAATAATAAGCTATACACGTAAACCTTTGGAATGCCAATTGGCAACCACTTTTCGCCAATAATTGCTGATATCGTGATGGACGATTTACTCGGAAACACCATTTCGGAGCTTAAAAAGCTTAATATCAATATTAAATTTATAACTAAATATGTAAATTATATCTTCGCAATTGTCAAAAGCAACAACGCTAATTTTATCCTCCAACACCTGAACAAATACCATAACAAACTTCAATTCACCATGGAAATGGAAGAAAACTCGAGTATCAGTTTTCTAGACGCGCGTATACATAGATGCGGAAATTACCTTCGTCTGGACTGGTATTGTAAGCCTACATCTTCTGGTCGCCTGATTATCTTCTTCTCTTCGCAACCAACTAAATACAAAATAAATACCGCGAAAAACCTCATACACAAAATATTAACAATAAGCCATAAACAATTGCACGTAGCGAACATTGAAAAAATAAAGAAGATCTTAAAAAGCAACAACTCTCCTGAACATTTAACACACAACCTAATAATACAAAAAATAATGCATTCGAACAATCACCAAAAATAGAACTTCAAGCACAAATGCAATAAACAAGACAAAGCGATTCCACAGTATCACATACATTCCGAAGCTGACCGAAAACTTCGGCCGCGACTTTGCGAAACAACAAAATATAACACTTGCATATCTATA
>NW_023458555.1:102162909-102197504 GCF_013731165.1 Rhagoletis pomonella | reverse complement strand
TGTTAGCATAAGCGGTTCCATAGATAAGCAATATGAGAATTCCAGTTGGTATGGGCGGTGCCACGCCTCCTTTTCCAAAATCTACCACTTTTTGCCGTATGCATGGTATTGACAACCTATGTTGCTGTGTGAAATTTCAGGACGTTAGCATAGGCCGTTCCAGAGATAACCGATATGAGAATATGTTGCTGTGTCCAATTTCACGATGTTAGCGTAAGTGGTTCCAGAGATAAGCGATATGAGAATTTCAGTTTGTATGGGAAGTGCCACGCCCACTTTCCCAGTACCTACCATTTTTCACCATAAGTATGGTTGGTTTTGGAGATATAGTGGTTTTTACATTTTAGTGTAGGTATATCTCAAATGCCACGCCCCCTATGTATTGGGATTAACAATTCTGCATTAGAGGAAGTTATATCCTTTAAATCGGTGTATGTTTTATTGAAACCGGGCGAATGAAGCCTTCAAAAACGGGATTGCAAAGTTTTCTTGTGGCGTATTTATATATAGATATGCAAGTGTTATATTTTGTTATTTCGCTAAGTCGCGGCCGAAGTTTTCGGCCAGCTTCGGAATGCAAGTGACACTGTGGTATCGCTTTGTGTTGTTTATTGCATCTGTGCTTGAAGTTCTATTTTGGTGATTGTTCGATTGCATTGTTTTTTGTTTTATTAAGTTGTGTGTTAAATGTTCGGGATAGTTTTTCGGGGAATTGTTTGTGGCTTCTTCTTCTTCTTATTTGGCGCTGTAACCGCCTAAGCGATTTTGGCCGAGTCCAAAACAGCACGCCAGTCATTTCTCTTCTGTGCTAACTGACGCCAATTGAAAATGCCAAGTGAAGCCAAGTCCTTCTCCACCTGGTCTTTCCAACGCAGAGGAGGCCTTCCTCTTCCTCTGTTACCAGCATCGCGGCCCGCGTTGAATATTTTCAGAGCAGGAGCGTTTCTGTCCATCCGAACGACATGGCCAAGCCAGCGGAGCCGCTGAATTTTAATTCGCTGCACTATGTCTATATCGTTGTAAAGCTCATACAGCTCATCGTTAAATCGTCTGCGATATTCGCCATCACCAACGCGTAAAGGTCCGTAAATCTTTCGCAGAATCTTTCTCTCGAAAACTCCAAGAGCCGCCTCATCAGATGTTTGTTTGTGGCTTATTGTTAATATTTTGCGTATGAGATTTGTCGCGGTATTTATTTTGTATTTAGTTGGTTGCGAAGAGAATAAGTTAATCAGGCGACCAGAAGATGTAGGCTTACAATACCAGTCCAGCAGAAGGTGATTTCCGCATCATGTATACGCGCGTCTAGAAGAAGGATACTTGAGTTTTCTTCCATTTCCATGGTGAATTGAAGTTTGTTATGGTATTTGTTCAGATGTTGGAGGATAATGTAGCGTTGTTGCTTTTGACTATTGCGAAGATATCATCTGCATATTTAGTTATAAATTTAATATTGATATTAAGCTTTTTAAGCTCCGAAATGGTGTTTCCGAGTAAATCGTCCATCACGATATCAGCAATTATTGGCGAAAGGGGGTTGCCCATTGGCATTCCAAAGGTTTACGTGTATAACTTATTATTGCACATGAAATAATTGTTGTCTTTGAGTAAAAAGTCCGGAATATTTTGAAATTTCTTTTTTGGAATGTTCGTCACCAGTTGTAATTTCTCCCAGTTTTACATTATAATTCTCACAGCTAAAGTTGTAGGTATATTGGTAAACAAAGAAACGACACTAAAACGTCTTCTTTACAAACATATATATTCGTCAGTTTTTCTTTTAGGTCGAAAGTGTTTTTTATATTATAAGATTCACTGGTTAATGATTTTAGGATTTTTCCAACATATTTAGACCAATTGTAACATTTGACTTTAATGGAGGACGCAATTGGGAGTAAATTTATGAATTTTTGGCAACCCATACAATCATTGTGCTGTTGCTGCGGTGCTAGCAAGTTGTTGTTTTTCTCTTATGTTTATGTATTTGCTTTTGTAAAGATCATCTACTATGTTATTGGTTTTCCTTTGTAGAGCGTTTGTTGGGTCGGTTGTTATGCTTTTATACGTATTCTTGTCTCCTAGTAGGTCGCTAATTTTATCTACGTATTCTGTTTTGCGCATTGCTACTATTTTATTTCTCTTGTCGGCGTCAGTTATAACGATGTTGTTTTTGTGCATTTTAAGAAATGTTTTGGTTTTGTTAAAGGCTTCCAAAGTAATTTTTTCGGCTGAGTTATTTTTAGTATTTCGTTTGAAAAGGTTTCGTTTATGAACCGGTTGTTATAGATGTTTATTCCCAACATTTGCATTTTTTCCTCTTTCATTCTATCTGTTTTGGATGTTAGTACCGATTCCTTGTCCTTCACAATCCTCTGACTTATTAAGTTTTGTTTTTGGATGAACGTTTTAAAGTCACAATTCACTTAAGGTATGTTTTAATTGTTGTTGTGCGTGGATGTCTATGTTTGTGTGTGATGTCTGTGTTGTGTGTATGAAAAGTATGTTTGGTTTTGTTTATTTGTGGTCTTATTCTTTCGGATGTGGTGCTTATAATTATGTTTTTTACAGAATTCGCCAAGTGATTCGGAGTCAGTTCGCACTTTTTGCATTCTAATAAAAATTTTAGTTGTTCCATTTGTTTCGCTAATTTTTGCTTTCGTTTACTGTAATGTTTTATCATCATGCATGTTTGTTCCTCCATGCTTGTATTTCATGTGTTTGTAATAGTCCTTCATGTTGCTCCATTTTATATTTATGTTCTTTTAACAAGTAGCAAGTGTTGCTTTTTAAGGGAATAATAAATACTAGCGCAGGGTGCGCCAAGTGACGAGATCCACAACAATCAAAAAACCCGATTGGTTTCTGATATAATTCAAATAATTAAATAGAATTTGTTCTGGAAATTCAGACAACGATATTTTGTAAAAGGAATTCAATTGTTTGCCCGAGTGGCTTTTCAAGCGGGGAAGTACAAACGAGTGCGATGCGGCCGCGGCGGTAGTTAAATAAGTAAGATTTTTGAATAGCGGACACAGGTCACCCCATGGCACCGCTGACAACAGCAACAACCATTACAATGCATTTTAAACTTTAATTGACAATAGCAAACAATTATAAGCTTGTCAGCCGCACACATAATACCAAATATAACAATCAAAGGTTTCAATTAATCGAAGTCGATTAATTTTGCGCTCATGTCCTCGACATGCCGGCCCGCCTGTACCGGTGCAACGTGCAGCAACTCCTGCAGCTTCTCTAGCGTCACCTTGGCCCGGTCGAACAAGTCCCGGATGCGGCGCTGAGCATTGTTGCGGATGCCTTGAGCCCTTTTCGCTGATGTTTTGACCACGCGGTTGGCTAGTGTCTGTCGTCCACGGTGGCGAGGTTTTGCGGCGATGCCGTTCCGGCAGCGATGATTTCTGACGATGCAGCATAGTGTGGTGTGCCAACCCACAACGGTGACAGCTATCCGCTGAATTACATGCGCCTGTTGTATGCGAGCTTGCCAAACAATTCACGCAATATTTGTGTATGCACGCGGATTCATACCGCTCCTCGGGCGTAGGGTGGCCAGATGCGCTGATTTAATCAGTACGTGTCCTGATTTTTTCCTATTGTACGGATTTTTAAGAGCCCGAAATCAGTACGCAAAATCTACTGATTTTTTGAGTTTGTACTGATTTTTACATTTAATAATTTCGTAAATTGGTGTAATTGACATTTACTTGAGGTTTACATGTTCAAAACAATGGTTCTTGACAACTCATACGTGTGAGCAGATTGAAGCATTAATTAAATTTAAACCATTATTAAAAAGGTGTCAGCTTGCAATTGTTTCGTTTCCTAGGATTTCGCAAAATAACAAACTGTTTGGATTCAACCCAACCCAACTTCACGATTTGCAGGTTTTAGAGGACTTACAGGAAAAGCTGGTATCGCCATTAATAAATCTTATGAAAGGTGGTGGTGAGTTATAGCCCAGTTATGCATACTTAGCTTTGCATGAGAGTTGTCACATAAGAATCTGTTAAATGGGCTTTGAGTGTAAGCGGTTACCCAACGCATAGCACTTAACATGTAGAATTCTGTTGGGTTTTGATTTTTACGTAAAAATGGTATAGCACTGCAAGTATGCATAACTGGGCTATTAATCATATATTAAGTACTCTGAGAAGATGACAATAAGAGATAATCTTTCGATTATAATTAAACATCCACTGAGAAATCGGCTGTCAGTATTTCAAACTTAAGACGACTACTGCTACGGTGCAATGTAAGTTCTAAAAATGTGGAAAAGGTGCAAACTACCGACTCTTGGATATGATATATGTAGCTTTACTTTGATTTTTGATGTTCAACCACCTGTAATTTTACTTGCACGTACACATTTAACACTATTAAATTTCATTCGTACTCGAAAATTCGTTTAGCGATAATTCGGTAATATACCTTTTAGTCAACATTTTAATGTGAATGTTGTATTTAATAAGCACGCCAACTAAATATGTGTTAAATTGTAGCTTAAAATATGCAAACAGATTCTGACTCGAGCTCGTCTTCTACTGAAACTGAATGGGCTACAATTTTTTTTTTTTCTCAATTCCTATAAATTTTCTAAAAAGTTTGAAACTTCAACTCACATGTCTTTCGTTATAGAATTAACTATATTTTTATACAAAATATTAAATTAAGTAAGGAAAGAAAAAATTTTCAAAACCTGTCAATACATTTTACTACTATTTTCCTGAGCACAGCTGTACATACATACGTAATACCATTGATTTGTTTTAAAGTAATGAATTTTTGTATTGATAGTACTATACGTATTTAAAAGTCTATTAGTTATTTTTTTTTTTTAAATTAATGCGCCGTTATTTGGTTGTTGTATTGTTAATAATAAAAAATACGCTTAAAAATGAGCTGATTTTTATGGCTCTGTACTGATTTTTGATCCCAACTGTACGGATTATGTCCCTATAATATCTGGCCACCCTACTCGGGCGTCATGGCTCGGAGCGCAGGACAAAATCTCAGCGGGTGATAGCGGCAACACAGACGGCATTGATTTACGTCCATTACGTTTCGGTCCATTTGTGGAAAAAAACGTCGAAACATGAATTAGTGGTATGTCATTTCATAGCGAATTGGGGGTATGCATGGGTACTAGAATATGTGAACGCATGAAGGGCGCATAGAGCGACTTTACAAAGGGGGCAGTAAAAATAACTTTGCAATGATGCGCGCGTGATGGTTCCGGCTTGGGTGCGAATATCCGCTACGCGAGCATTTTGATCGTGACCGGGGTGAAGTGCCACAATGCGCCCGAGTTCCACTCGTTAGGGGGTAGAAGGTCGTCTTTGACGACAACGAGGTCGCCTTCCTTAAAGTTGGGTTCTTGTCGCTTCCACTTATGCCGTTTATGGAGTTCCTTAAGATATTCATTTTTCTAGCGCATGCTAAATTGCTGATGAATAACCTTTAATTTTTGCCATTTGTTTACTAAAGAGAGATTTTAGGAGTGGGGTTCAGTCATCGAGAGTAGTGGGCCACCACGTAAGAAGTGCTCGGGCGTTAACGCTAGCAGATCAGTATGATCCAGCGACATAGGGGAAAGCGGCCTTGAATTTAACACAGCCTCAATTCGAATAAGGAGCGTGGTAAATTCTTCAAAGGTAAACTTGCGATTTCCTGCTACCTTTGTAAAATGGGTTTTGAAGCCTGCCTTTTACAGCAGCTTCCCAGAGACCACCCATATTAGGAGCATACGGTGGGATAAACTGCTATGAGAATCCGTGGGCTGCGTATTTTTCGGCGATATCAGTAGCCTCTTCTTTAAGAAACTGGCTGGGTAAACGCTGCCTTGAACGCTTTAGTGGTCAGATTTGAGCATAACTCTAAGTGTACTGTTTTGGTGGAGAAGCACACAATTACAAACACATACGGCTTTGCGTGAGGAGCTCGTCGGAGGGTAGAAGTTTTTACAAGAAATGGTCCAGCAAAGTCAACACCTGTGGTATGAAAAGGGACTGTGTAGGTGGATCGTTCAGGAGGGAGCGCGGCCATGATCTGTGAACGCATCTATTGTTTATAGATTGTGCAGACCTTACACTGAAAGATGCATTTTTTTATCTTTTGTTTCAACCTTGGGATATAATATTCTTGCTGCACCATTCGAATCATTAGTTGTTTGTCAGAGTGGAGAAGAGTTGTATGGAGGAAATCGAGCAGTAGAGCACAGAGCTGTGAGTTTTCTAAGAAAATGATGGGGTGGCGCTCATTATAACTAAGCGCTGCATAAGTTAATCGACCGTTCACCCGTATGATCCCTGATCTATCCAGCATCGGGTTCAATGTAAGCAGAGTGCTTTTTTGCTAATGGGTCTAGATGCGATAAGTTATGGAATCTCATCTGCGTAGTACATAAGCTGAGTTTGAGCGATGATACGTTTTTTTGCTTCGGTTATTTCGTCATGGGTCAAAGTAAGTGAAGCCGGAATCGCGCGTTTTTGCGATTTGTTGACGAATCGATAAATGAACGCCATTACTCGCAAGGCGCGGGAGAAGGAGGAGAAACAGTCCAGAATATCGAAGTGCTCGACCGAATGGAGCGATTCAATACGTCGTTGTTCGGGAGGGGAGGAGTGCGGAGAGGGTATTTTTGGCCACATTGTGGGGGGATTTCGTAGCCACTCCGGGCCTTTCCACCATAAATAGCACGTAGCAAGGTCATGGGGTTGACATCCGCGTGTACCAAGATCAGCTGGATTATCTCCACTCGAGACAGGTAGTACTGCTCACATTTTGCAGGATGAGGGAAATTCGGTTGGCGACGTAAGTTTTCCATGTATGTGGTGGTTTTTCCAACCATGCCAACACAATGGATGAATCGGACCAGAGATATAGGTCATGACTCACTAATTTCGAGAGCAGCACTGCTCCACATAGATCGAGCCTAGCTAAGCTTACCGTTTGCAGAGGGGCCACTTTACTTTTTGCTGCGAGCAGATGTGACGAGAAGTTTTCGTCATGTTGCACTCGGAGGTAGACGCAAACGCAATACGCCTTTTCGGAGGCATCTGAGAATCCGTGCATCTGAACAGTTTGCGTTGAGAGAAATGCACCCAACGGGGAATGATAATCTTATTAATCGCGGGGAGATTTTCGCGCAGCGTACTCCATTTGTAATAAGCGCCGGGTTTTACATGCTCGTCCCATTCGGTTCCTTCCATCCATAGTTGCTGCAGAAGCATTTTTGCGGAAATCATTATTGGCGTTAGCCATCCTGCCGGGTCGAACAGTTTCGCTACCACCGATAATATTTGTCGCTTTGTCCTTGAGTTAGCCGCGGGTAGAGGATCGTATGTGTAGGAGAAGGAATCCATTCCATTCCATTTTATACCTAGGGTCTTTGTAGTGCTGTCCTGAAACTGGAGAAAATCAACATCAAGGACCTCGAAATCTAGGACTGATTCCATGATTTTTAGGTGATTTGAGGTGATTTTTCGTAGTGGGAAGCCTGCAGATTTTAGGGCGTCTTTAACTTGGGTTAATGAGCTTATAGTTGACTATATATTGTGCCCGCCTGAGAGAATATCGTCCACGTATATTTCACGTAGGAGGATATTGTTGGCGAGCGGGAATTCGTCTTGATAATCCTGCGCTAACTGATGAAGCGTACGGATTGCAAGATAGGGAGCACATTGGGGGACGTACGAAAGACGATCTTTGGAAGTCTTGATCTTCCTTCACCACGGTGAACGAGCATCTAGCCACAATCCGCATCAAAACGAGATTCTTCAGCATCTCGTTAATCTGTGCCGATGCCCCGATGGAAGAGAAGGACAAGCCATCCAAGGATCTTTTCTATGAACGCTTGGCGCTCACATACGAGCGCTGGCCCGCCATGATATAAAAATCGTGCTGGCGACTTCAATGCCAGGATGGGCAAGGAAGGGATCTTTGAAACCAACGTCGGAAAATTCAGCCTCCACGACGAAACGTCCGACTGAGGCTGATCGACTTCGCCGGATACCGAAATATGGTAGTATGCAGTTGTAGGTTCAAGCATAAAATGATCCATCAAGCTACGTGGTTGTCTCCAGATCGAAAAACGAGAAACCAAATCGATCATGTTGTGATAAGCTTAACGTCGAAAAGCTGCTATCACAACAGACGGCCAATACATTCGCTACTCGACTTTCACACCTGCTCTCAGAGAGCACTCTTCAACAATCCGACATATGCGAGTAGTGGAACCACATTTCCCGTTCATTACGTACCGCCCGAAAGAACAACTGGTACGATGAGGAGTGTTAGGAAGCTGCAGAGAAAAAATATACCGCCTATAGGGCCACGCTGCGGTCGGGCGCAACGCGAGCCATGGGGGACCGTTACAGGGAGCTGAAGAGGGAATGGAGAGGTATTTGCCGCATTAAGAGAAAGGCCAAAAAACGTGAGTGCGAAGAGATTGAAATGCTGGCCGACAGGGAAAACGCCCGAAAATTTTACCAGAGTTAGGCGACTTACGGAAGGCCAGGGCGAACGAACTCTTGTAAGGACAACAATGGCGACCTTGTAACTGATGCCCAGAACATGCTTAAATTATGGAGGGTACACTTTTCCACCCTACTGAATGGCAACAACTCTGAAATCAGTGGAGAAGATGACCCGACCCCCCAGTCGATGATGACGGAGTCGATGTTCCACCACCTGACCATGACGAGGTACGAATAGCAATAGTGCGCTTGAAAACCCGCTAAGCTGCTGGAGGTGACAGCCTGCCAGCTGAGCTATTTAAGTACGGCGGCGAGCAGAATGTGGTCAAATGAAAGCATGCCCGGCGACTGGAATTTAAGTATGCTCTGCCCAATGTACAAGAAAGGCGACACCGCCATTCGCGCCAACTACAGCGGGATCAGCCTTATCGAGCGTATTGTGTGAAGGTTGCAGCCCACCGTCATCGAACTGATTGGGCCTTATCAGTGCGTCTTCAGAGTGACCAGGTATTCATAATACGCCAAATCTTGGAAAAGACCCGCGAGAAAAGGATCGACACTCACCACCTATTTGTCGACTTCAAAGCCGCTTTCGACAGCACTAAAAGGAAACTGGAAACTGATTAGGCTGTGTAAAATGACGTTGAGCAATACCACCAGCTCCGTCAGAATTGGGAAAGACCTCTCCGAGCCGAGAAGATAATAAGAGCTGTAGAACTGAACCGCTCAGGAACAATTTAATACAAGAGCGAGCAGTTGCTGGCTTATGCCGATGACATCGACATCGATGGTAACAAAAACCCCTTTTTACTTTTTTTTCCTTTTTGCCTTTTGCCTAAGACTAAGTGGAAAAAGACTTGGCATTTCCAATTGGTGTCAGTTGGCATAGAAGAGAAACGACTGGCGTGATTTGTTGAACTCGGCCAAAATCGCTTAGGCGGTTACAGCGCCAAATAAGAAAACTTAGAAGACGAAAAAGAGAGTAAATAAGGTTCTCTATGTGTCAAAAGTTAGCAGTTTTAGTCCGATAATTTTTTGCTGGTAAATGTGTCAAACGATCAGCTGTAGTGTGTTTGACCACCAAATTGTAAACAAAAGAAAAGTGCTCTCTGCTAATGCATGTTGAAAATTTTTTATTACTTGTTTAAGTAGATTTTAATGAATTTTGAAGTATTTTTGTTTATTTACATGTGTGAGCTGAGTGTGTTTACATATAAAATTAGCAAAAATTTACAACAAAACTTATGTTGAAGTTGCCAGAAGTTATCATTTTTACTAGAAAGGGATCCCGCACTTTTCAGTGTTACTCTCTCGCTCTGAGCGAATTTTTATTTTTTGACAGTATTAGACCTAATGAGAGTCGGAGTATAAGAACTTTTATTACGCTCTTCTTACCTTTCATGCTGCCAAGCCGGCTCCTATGTGCAAAAGGCTCCTGGGAGCCACTTCGCCCATCTCCGCTATAAACAGTCAGTTTTCACACAATTTAAAATGTAGATGTGTATTTGAAATTGTCAGGAAAAATTTGTTGCTAGGTTCATGTTGCCAACATGTTACAAGCTTTTTCACAGCGTGAACAGAGCAAGAATGATAGAATACAAGATTGCGCCGATCAGAGAGGATTTTTGAGAATAACTTTTGTGTGACGTCACACTGGCGCAATTGCGAGAGAGAAATGCCAAAACGTGAGCAAGAATGGAAGAAGAAGAAAAAATTTTGCTAGGAAAAACGTAAACAAGTTGCACCTGTGTGACGTCATGCAAACAACGATTCTGTCAAATTCGTTAAGAGAGGAATAGCGGTCCGAGATCGGCGCAACCTTTGTATTCTCTCAATCGTGTGAACAGAGTACTATTTTGCGGAGGAAATGTGGCGGAACTTCAAATTTATTTCACCGAAAGGATTTTTATATGCAATTTGACAGTTCTTTCACGTGAAACGGTAATATAATACTATGCTTTACAAGTAAACTTTTTGAGCGATTGCGTTATTTAAAGGAAATTGAAAGCATTTTGTAGATAAATAATATAATAAACCAAATTAATTTTTTATTATGTTCAAGTAAATTTTATATACATATATAAATTCAGTTACAAACTCAAATCTTTTTCGCATGCATCATATGCTACCCCAATACCGAATCCAGTTCCCATTATTGAAGGCCAAATTTTCCTTTTCAGCATGCAAAAAGACAAAGCAAATCCAAGGAGAAACCCGCTGGCTAAAAAAAGAAAGAATTACATTGTAATTTTTAATTTATTTTAAGTATTTGTAAAAGCATATTGTAGGGAGTCTCTTTACTAAAAGATAGATAGTTGCAAACAACATCATTTTAAATATTTTCTACTATTTTATCGATCACTACTATGTAGTACATATACTGATGATCAAAAGTGCATGGTGACTTTTTTAATATACTTAATGCTTTTCAAGTTAAATTTTTTATGATAATATGGTTTATGCTTTAACCAAAACCACATAAGTCAAACCTTATACAGAATTTAGAGAGATCCAACAAATTTTCATCAAAATTCTGAACTTTGTAGTCCGAATTTTGACAAAAATTTTTGGGTATATTGTTACGCGGCTTGAAGTTCTAGTAAAACAGGTGCAAGTCTTAAGTCGAGTTTATTTGCTGACGGCTGTTGCGATTTGTTTTCATATAACAAGTGCGTTGATTTTTTAAATTTTTTTGCAAACGGTCTTGCGCATCTTGTTCTACAAGAAATTCACGTTTATACCGTAAAAAGTGTAAAGCGCCACCAGCAAAAAATTTTAATCTACGCGATTTTAAGCCACTTAAAACTTTACATGTTTTTGAAGAAAATGTTTGAGATTTTTCTTAAATCTGTATAGTTTGACTTATGTGGCTTTGGTTAAAGCATGAACCAAATTTCAATATAAAAAAAAGGGAAGAACTTGGTTTGAAAAACATCAAAAATTTTACGAAAATCACCATGCACCATATGAATATATTTCTGGTTTCAAAAATTTTATATTTAAAATAATTTTTTTTTCCACGAAGAAAAATTATTTTTGATAACTAGTTTACAGCAAAAAAAAGAACGAGACCAATTCCCATGTAAAATCGGTCCCTGACTCCGAAAATCCACTTTTTCTTTCATGTAGTTTTCGAGATATCACCACATAACGGGTTTCGATTTGGCCATAAAAATTTCTATGTCCGGATAATCTGTCCAACGATTAAAACAATATATCAGATCAAAGGTAACTAAATTTGCTATCTTTCCTTCATAATTTATTTAAGTTACACGTTTTCCAGATATTTACAAAGATCTCAGAAGTTTTTTTTACAAAAATTAGAAATATTTCGATTTATATTTAAAAAAAATATAGGAGAGACGTTCGAAAATGGTGTTGTAAATAGAGATGCGCGCGTGAGTAATTTTTGCTCACGTTCACGCAAGTTCTCGTTGATGGTTTAGTAAATCACGCACACTCACGTCCTGCTATATTTTTTTCAACCACGTTCCCGCACGCTCACGACGCCTATTTTTTCATTCACGCACGCTCCCGCACGGTTTCTCACGGACTTTTTTTTCAAATTGAAACTTAAATTATATAAATAGCATTTCATATAAATAGGCTTTTATCACACAAGTATTATTACAAAACCTTGGCCAAACGCCTAGCAAGGGCTGATATACTTATGTATCTAATACGAGTAAAAAAAGAATTGGTATCAATATAGCTTCTTCCAGAATTCTTCCTGACACAGAAAAAACTCTTTTACTAGTTGCTGAGCTAGCTGGTATGTTTAAAATTTGCCTTGAAAGACTTCTAAGAAGTGGTAAATCTTTAGCTTTCTCCCAAAGTTTTAAAACATCGTCACAACTTTTGCTATCAGATTTTTTCAAATAAATCTGTATTTCCGTATTAATTTTTTCAAAAACTGTTTCTGCAGATTCATTTATTCCATCTTTAAATTTGTAAAAAGTTGCACAGGTTTTTGCCCTTTTCGAGGTAGAAGGAATGTCATCGTGCAGAATTTGGAAATCGTGCTGAGGGCGAGCGCTCTTTTCTTCAAGTGCATTTCTACCTAAGTTATCTTCAAGCATTGCCTTTACTGTCGCTCTTAAAACTGTAACTTTTTAAACGGAGGATTTAAAAACAATCTCAGAAATTGGACTGAACTTGGTTGGAATCTTTTATTTAAAGCAACAGCTGTGTTTTTCTTCAAATCGATAATGACTTCAGAGTCAGATGCATTCACCTAACAATGCTTTTGTAGTTTTTTGTACCACAGAACGTGCTCATAGATGGTTGGATTTAAATCTGCGCTCAAATTTTCAGAACACATCTTGAAAGGGACCAGAAATTCTAAAAAAATTTCCAATAAATTTGAATTTACTCTAGATAGTTTATGAAGCTCATTTCTTTCCATTAATAATTGTTGAACTGCTTGCCGCATTTCGTGAATGCTGGACACCGTTATTGCGAATGTCGACTGGCGATTATCGATTATCGATGCTATTGTCGCAAAATTAGCGACTGTGAATACTTTTTAATCGCTCATCCTTCTATTGCTGTTTTTTAGTGGTTGGAGTTTGCGTTTATAAGGTTTACATAAGAAAGTGGTACTATAATGGATAAAAGTAAGTCAATTGAACTGGAAGTTGAAAAAATTGTGAAATATACATATGTATGTCTCTGAATTGCAGATCAAAAATTGTAAGCAACAAAAGGCAACTTGCGTGGTTGGTCGAGCTGATGCAGGAGAATGAGGGCATAGGCAAAGGAATTTTCGGAGAGAGTAGGGGCGGACGCTCCGCTTCTATTGCGAAAGATATACAATATTTCTTGTAGATATAACTCCAGCTGCGCCATCCACTGTGTTTTTGAGCAGAGCCAACATCAAGGTTTACAAAAAACTGCATACTTTATTAATTAACTAGCGCTCGGAAATTTTAAATCTTTATTTTAAACTAGAGTTTAATTCTTTCATTAGACTTGTATGTTAAAGTTTTTAAACTCGGGTCACGCGTTTGGACACAAATACCCAACATCATTGTACAAATAACTAAACCGTACCATATTTTTTAAACTTCCATAAAGTTTATTAATGAGGAAAACAGCTTTTCCTGCAAATCCTGTAAAACCTACAAACCGTGAAGCATCTGGAACGCAACTTCTATTCATAAAATTCACATATGTACATACACTGCATCTTCCAACTCCAAGGGATCCGACGAATCTCGCAATTTCCTCCTTGCTGGGCCTGTTCGAGGCACGTAAAAAAAGCGGCATTACTGTCGTACTGATGAAAAATGGCAACATTGTTGCAACTGCCCAACTGATAATACATTGCTAGAAATTCACACAGAACGTGATACTTTAACAATTCGCGCAACACTGCGATTGTGATTGCAACTCGAACAAGCCCCATATTTCAGCTGTATCCATTTCTTAAATTTTATAATAAAAGCAATTATTTTAATAATGATGTAAATGAAACCTAAAGAAACAAATGTAAAAAACAAACAGCTGTTTACAATTCAGTCAACTATTCACAATAGTACAAATTTTCATCGATCAAGTTACACAATAGCAAAATAAAAGATGATCGACTCGATCGAAAAATTTCTATTTTAATGCCAGTCGACACTCGCAATAGGGGCCTTAAGGTCTTTGATAGTTTGTTATTGAGTTCGGTATGTTTAAAATAGCCTACATGCTTTTTTGAAGCGTCTATCCATTCATATTCTTCCACAAGAAATTCATGTTTATATGGAAAAAAGGGCAAACGCCATCAGCGAAAAAAAATATTAAAAATCAATGCGATTTTATAATAGCCGTGTTTTATTTGTCCAGAAATTTAAGCTATTACCTTATTTTGTATGGAGGACTTACACAACATAATTATATTGGCTTATGAAAAGCTATCTTGGCTTGTATATTGAACAAGAGGCATTGCCATTCAGCATCAGACATTTTCTCCTTCAGCCAATCAGAAAGAGGCAAAAACTTACTTTGACACTATTTGCAGTCAAACAACTGTCAAATTTAGGCTAACATAGGAAATAAGCTAATTTGGTTTTATTTGACCAAGATTTAGCTATTTGCTTGTGAAGGTTGAATAAAACATGCCTAATATAATAGAATTTTATAAGCTTGTTGCATGCCCAAAAAAATCTAAAAATTCTGGTTAAGAAGCTCGAAACTTAGATAAAAAAAATTGGAATTTTTCTAAGTTCTGTATAAAGTTTGAAAGTGTGATTTATAAAATCAAAAAAATTATAGTTTGAAAAACATTGTAAATATTAAAAACTGAAAACCATTCATCCATTTTTGACTGCCACTGTAGATACATATGTGAAAATTACGTGATTGACGAAAATCTAACTCATGCACACTCACCCAAGCAAAAATTTCAGTCACGCACGATCACGGATAATACCTGATTTTTGACTGAAATCCGCTCACGCTCACGTGTGAAAAAGTGTGACACGACGTGCCACGTAGAAATTCACGTCTTTTGCCCATCTCTAGTTGTAAAGTTTGAGCCTATTGTGGGCAGGAGACCAGTAAATAAAAGTCCGGTTCTTCTTACTTATACGAGATTTTATTTTCAGTAGCAATTCGTGTCTTTAGCTTACGAAATCGCGTACCGAAGTAGTGGATGGCGATTGCCGAAGATACAGCATTAATCGATATATGTGAATTAACGCTAAAGGACCCATTCACATTGGTGAGCCATCCTTTTTTAAGTCGGACGGATTTCGTAAAAAAAAATTATGTCATGGCTCCGATTCGCTTCAAATTTTTTTATGGGTTCTATACGTGAAATAAGCTGACACGTGTTCGAGGATTTTTTAAAATTTTTTTTCTGCGGAGATATGATCTGTCAAAGTTTGCATTTTGTCGTGATTCTGACTAATCATGTTCTTCTTCAATTCGTCAATATCTCGGGTTCTGCTCATCGCAGAGACTTCATCTTAACGTCGTTTTAAAGCTAAAGAAACGGGCTTAACATTTCTATATACTTGCCCTAACCAATATTACTTCATTCACTTGGACATTTTTGTACACCGCTACTTTTATAGATTTTTCATAAGTAGGGTGTGGATCTTTTTATAAGCTAATTATGTTTTCTTAGATAGCTCGATTTATCAGTTTTAGAACAAACTAAGAAAAATTAAATTTTTCTACGTATAAAAGACTTGTTAATATTAAGAAAACAAAGGCGACCACTTTTGCTTCATACAGTAAGCTTTGTAAGGGGTATCGTTAAAAAATTCAATTTTATAGCACGCCGTGACCTTGTAATCAGTTTGTGCATTATTGGCGAGCATTTTGTTCAGTTTTGAATTTCATAATGGCACGCGGAAAAGCCCTTTGCAAAGAAATTCGTGAATTGATTATTGTTAAATACAAATTTAAGAAAAGTTTTTCCGAAATTGCAAGAGAAGTTAATGTTCCAACTCCTACGGTGCAAAGTATAATTAGAAATTATAACGAAACTGGACAGATTTTGCCAAAAGAGCACGTGGGAGGTCGAATATCAGTGATTTCCGACCGCGATATTCGGCAATTAAGCAACATTATTAAACAATAAGAAACTTGGCTGCTGCATGGTCACAGAAGATTGGTAAGCATGTAGGACGTGAGGGGACCCGGTTGCAGCTGCATAAGTTGAAATATAATTTTTATAAGGTAGGGTTTCGAGTGTGATGCATTTCAGAATCCTACCAAATTTATGTTGCAATTAACAGGCAAAAAGGAAACCGTTACTAACAGTCCGTCAAAAGCAAAAAAGATTAGCTTGGAGTAAAGCTAGACGATTGTGGGTCCAAAGACAATGGGACTCCGTCATATTTAGCGACGAATCTAAGTTCGATGTTTGCGAAGGCGACTCAAGGACTCGTGTAATACGAAAGAGAAATGAAGCATATCATACAGACTGTTTGAGAAGGGCGGTAAAGTTCCCAGCGAGTGTCATGGTATGGGGTTGTATGTCCTCGAAAGGAGTAGGAAAGCTTCATTTTATCGATGGGACTATAAAAGCCATGGATTACGCCAATATTTTGGAGACAAATTTGCTTCCTAGTATACCCAATTTGTCTACAGCAGACGAATATATTTTTCAGCAAGATGGTGCTCCGCCTCATACCGCTAAATTTACCAAAAACTGGTTTCTCAGTAAAAATATACCTGTTTTAGACTGGCCTGCTTCCAGTCCGGACCTTAATCCTATTGAGTCTCTATGGCCGCTAATGAAGAGAAGACTTCGAAATGACCCCCAGAGGACTATTGATGGCTTAAAGGCAAAAATTAGTGAAACCTGGGATTCTATAACTCCAACTGAATGTTTATCACTAACTAAAACTATGCATCTTAGACTGAATGCCGTAATAAATGCAAAGGGGGACGTTACACAGTATTAAAGTTCAGTTACGTTGACTGTATGAAGTAATAGTGGTCGCTTTAATTTTCTTAATATTAGTAGTTCCTTTTGAAATAAATGAACATTTCCTTTATGTATCAAAAAATTATTTTTTTCTTTTTTTAATATAAAAGCTAGTCTATTAAGCTCTTCAAAAAGTTGAATTCGCTTATAAAAAAAATTCACCACCTACTTGCGAAAAATCGTTGAAAGTGGAAACGTAAAAAAATGTGTAAGTGTATGAAGTAATAGTGGTTAGGGCAAGTATAAGATGGTCAAGATTGTCCTAAAGCTAACTTAGCTATTAACAGCTGAACTTTTTGTAGTTGATTTGCATAGTGAATACCAGTAAATTAGGGATCTAAAATTATACCATCGTAATCCTTTTTTAATTCTCTATAAATACGTGATTTTATTGCGGATTTCGGCGGAATATCGCTTCGTTAACAACATTTGTTCCACAACTTTTTCAATCCATATAGGTATTCTGAAGAAATCCACAATAAAGTCTAAATTTATGACCTTTGGTTTTAAGATAGCCACGCCCATTTCTAGAATTTTTTTGCATTGAAAAAGTTGTGGAACAAATGTTGTTAACGAAGCGATATTCTGCCGAAATCCGCAATAAAATCTGCGTTTTGCTAATTTTAGTCCTGCAATTGCCACGCCCATTTTTTCGTCGCCTTAAAGAAAAATCTTGCCGTACAAATATTATACCTGGGTAGGTATTCTATCGGAATCTGCAATAAAACTTAAATTCTTGCAAAAACTTAACACCTTACTAAATATATCTCAACATAAGTTTTGGAAAAAAATTTACAAAAAATGTATGATTCTCAAAACCCCATTTTTTCGAACCACGTTTTTTATAGAGAATTAAAGAAGGATTACGATGGTATAATTTTAAATCCCTAATTTACTGGACTTCACTATGTAAATCAACTACAAAAAGTTCAACTGTTAATAGCTAAGCTAGCTTTAGGACAATTTTGACCATCTTATTAAGTTAAACTTTTGGCAAATAAAATTAATCTTTTGGCAAATAAATTAAATCTTTTGGCAAATAAAATTAATCATTTGGCAAATATATTTAATCTTTTAGCAAATAAATTTAACCGTTTGGCAAATGAAATTAATCTTTTGGTAAATAAATTTAAACTTTTGGCAACAAAACAGAAAAACCAAAAAACACTTTTCAGCTATCCTGCAGGTTAACTCTTGATATTGGCGCAGTAAAGCTAAGCGTCAAAGGTAAAATAACTGTTTCCTAGCACAGCAGTTTTTAGTGTTTTTTTTTACTTTATCAAACAAAGTTTAGTACTACAGTAGAGTTTAAATTTATTTGCCAAAAGATTAACCTTTAATTAGGCGCATAAAGAAAATCAGACAATTAGTCGATGGGGCCCCAGTGACCCTAATAAAAGTTTTGAAAAGAGCTTTCAAAATAAAAAAAGGAAGTGTGTATTAACAAAAATATTAAAGTACTCTATTATCGTTAACCTAAAAAAAGAAAAACATAATTCCGACTTCAAACTAAAAAAAAAAAAAATTTAAACTGGCTTCCGCCAAAAAATGTTACGTTAGTAGGCGCATGGGGTCAGCACTCAAGTAAGTAGCGACACATGTGTACACGACGATGTTCTAACCGTAATTAAATAAATGAAACGAAATGTATATTGTCATAAATATTAAAGCTCTTTATTATAGTTAACTTTAAGAAAGAAAATCATAACTTTGACTTCAAACTTAGATACAAAAATAAAAACCAAAAAATGCTTAAAAGTAAGTGGTCGCATGGGGTCAGGGCTTAAAAGAGTAGCGACAAATGTGTACACGCCGATGTTCTGGCCGTGACTTATTTACGTACCCCGAGGGGAGTTATGAAGCTAGACAGTGCGCGAGCAAGCTCCAAGCAGTCCAAGACATTTTTTTCAGCTAGAAATGACCTAGACCCCATGCACCTAATTAAGGGTTAAATTTATTTGCCAAAAGATTAATTTTATTTGCCAAAAGTTTAACTTAAGGTGTCAATGCTATATATAGAAATGTTAAGCCCGTTTCGTTAGCTTTAAAACGACGTTAAGATGAAGCCTCTACAATGAGCAGAACCCGAGATATAACGATTTGGAGAAGTACATGATTAGTCAGAATTACGAAAAAATTCAAACTTTGACAGATCATATTTCCGAAGAAAAAAAATTTAAAAAAAAAATTTCCTCGAATACGTGTCAGCTTATGTATAGAACCCATTAAAAAATTTTAAGCACATCGAAAGTGTGACACCAAATTTGGCGTCCGATATGAAAAAGAATGTCTGAGGTACATTATTTTATATAAGTTTACGATAAAGGCCCCATTCACTTGTATTATATTCCTCCCAAGATAATTAACAATTAAATATTTAAAATCGATTAATGACGCTAACAAATGAAATTTATATATTTTTTTGCTTAAATTCGAATTAAGTCGCTTAACTGGCTTTCTATTACGAGACGAACGACGCAGTTCAATGGGTGGTGGAATGGCTGAAGAAGTTGGTAGTCGTCCAGCTGAAGTTGTGGGCTGTGTGCGACGCTCGGATGGAGTTATTGATTCCGCAGACTTGTTTGTAGACGGGTGCTGGTCGCGGAGTTGAGGCCCGAACGGTCGATGCAACGATTTTGTGGAGGCGGTGACTTTAGGGTATGTTAGTGATGCTTGCCTCTCAGCAAGAGCTTCTGGCGAAGCTTCGGGAATCGCACCAGTATCGGTGTCTGGAGCGATGTCGTAACACTGGACAGAAAGCTCTTCTAATAAGCTAGGTTTCAGATGATGTACGTGCCGCTTCCAAAATCTGCCATCTGGAAGACTAACGGTGTATGTTGCGGGTGACATCTGGTTCGTAATTTTGCCTTGCATCCATCTTCCTTTCATCAGGTCTTTCACCATCACGACGTCGCCATGTTGCAGGGTACAACGCCGTTTGCCAGGCGTATTCAATTTCTTTCGCTCTTGTTGTTTAAGTACGTGTTCACGTAGATTGGGTCTGATTAAGTCCAATCGAGTTCTCATGGTTCGGCCGAATTGGAGTTCAGCTGGTGAACAGTTTGGTCCTGCGGAAAAGCACGATAATGCATCAAGAATTTGGATAAAGGGTCCTGTCGAGTTAGGCCTTCCTTTAAGAGAATTTTGAATTTACTTTCGAGGGTACGAACTCCGTTTTCGGCTGCCCTATTCGATGCTGGGTGATCTGGAGCAGTCTTTTAGCATTCCTCTGGCTTCCAAGAACTTTTCTAACTCGTCCGAGGTAAGACTTAGGCCATTATCACTCAATGCTCTTCCACTACCACCATATGCGTATACGCATCAGCCGCTCGCTTCATACCAACCGGACGCATCGCCGAAATCCGCCCAGGCTTTTCCACTGAAGCGGCGGAACTCGCAGACGAGCGTGATCGAATCCGCCAGACTAATCCAGGGGATCCCGGTATAAGAGATCTCAATAGGGACATTAGAAACCTTGTCAACGAACACAAGCAGAACACATGGAATGATCATATAAAGACCTGCAATCTCACAAGTGGAGCCTGCAAACTGTGGTCCACAGTCAAGTCTCTTCTTTAGCCGGCAATGCACGCCCAGAGAGAGACAAAACCCGCCGCAGCGTGCTGCGTGCAGGAATAAACTTGGTAAGCTACGCTGATGACTGCACTATAATGGCAACTGGCCCACACATCGACAGACTCTGCGATCAAATAACCGACTATCTCACCGATCTTTCCAATTTCTTCACTGCAAGGAGCCTCAAAATCTCCGCCGTAAAATCCACCGCCACACTCTTTACAACCTGGACCAAGGAGGTGGGGCTAGAGCTGGACGTCTTCGTCGATGGCGAGAAAATACCGACGACTAATCACCGTAAAATCCTAGGACTGACGTTCGATACCCTCTTCTCCTTCTCCGCGCATGCCACAGCCACATGTAACAAACTCCGAGCCAGAAACTCTGCTCGTGACCTACAAGGCATTTGGCCGGTCAGTGGCAAACTACGCGGCACCAGTGAGGACGGCGGGGACAAGCGACACCCAGTGGAGGAATCTCCAAACCTGCCAGAACGCAGCTATACGTACGGCTACAGGTTGTCATCTCATGTCATCCGATCATCACCTCCATGAAGAAAGCCAGATGCTGGAGGTGAAAGAACACAACACCATGCTGTCGAAGCAATACCTCGTGGACGCAGCAAGATACAGAGCGGGGCTCAACAGCCTACACAGCGATGCGGTCAGAACGAGCATCAGCACGCGCAATAGCAACATCTTCTTAGGCGGTCGACCGCCGCCCATTAATTTAGACAACTCCGTTCGGGGTGGTGGCACCGACTCAACAGCTACATCTCCCGGTTGAACACACAAGTGGCAAACAGCTGTCGCGCTTGTGGGCAAGGTCCCCACGACACCCAGCACCTCTCCGTATGCACATCCAACCCTACGAATCTGACACCAGAAGCGCTCTGGACCGCGCCTATCGACGCTGCCCGTTTTCTCGGCCTCAGGCTTACAGAGTCGGAGGATGAAGACGACGATACATGACAGAACCTGGGGGGGTTGAGCACTGCTGCTGCAACAACAACAACAACAAGGAGAGCCCGAAATCCAGAGCGAATTAGCGAACACAGAAGCAAAGGCAAAGGCGACCACGTCATCGTCTACGTAAACAGAAGCAAGCGCACAAGCAGGCAGAGCCGGGTAAATGCAATTACAATACAATTACAATTACATTGCCCAGTAATTGTAATTATGAATCAATTCCTTCAGTTCACAGCAGAGGAATCTATTACTTTCCCAATTCCTTGAAGTAATTTCGAATGGATTTGTACCCCGCGGGGAGTTATGAAGCTAGACAGAGCGCGAGCACGCTCCAAGCACTCCAAGACATTTTTTTCAACTTGACATGACCTTGACCTAGGGTTGGGACTATCCGCATATTCGAATATCCGGATATCCATGCGGATTATCTGTTGACACGAATTAAATCCAGATAGTATGGATATCCGTTTAATGTTCGTTTGTGAAATTATTCGGATATCCGGATTTACGAAGATCCAGTTAAAATTCGTATTTGCGGATATCAAAAAAAAAATCAACAAACTGATTAATAATATTCGCGTATTCAATTATGCACATGATAGAGTGAATTAGCTCTTGACGGACTTGAAGTTGAGCCTTTGTTTTGTATCGTTTTATCACAATATAAACAAATGGCACTATACTTGTCATGACTTTTTTAGAAATTCTACAATTTGGTAAAGCATTCACCACGACCAAAAGTATCGCAACAGCTTTCATCATTCCATCCATGATATTTTAAAGTCATGAAAAAACTCTCGCGGTCAATTTTATATATTTTACTTTTATTTTTACGAAACGATACTTTGATTTCCCAATACCAGGCGCGCATGCAAATGAAGCAGCAGAACACATGGAATGATCATATAAAAACCTGCAATCTCACAAGTGGAGCCTGCAAACTGTGGTCCACAGTCGAGTCTCTCTGCAATCCGACGAAGAGTAAGGAAAATGTCGGTCTCACCTCCGGCACCACCACCACGTCGGATCCGCGGTCGTGCGCGCGCTTCTTTAGCCGGCAATGCACACCCAGAGAGAGACAAAACCCGGCGCAACGTGCTGTGTGCAGGAATAAACTTGGTAAGCTACGCTGATGACTGCACTATAATGGCAACTGGCCCACACATCGACAGACTCTGCGATCAAATAACCGACTATCTCAAAGATCTTTCCAATTTCTTCACTGCAAGGAGCCTCAAACTCTCCGCCGTAAAATCCACCGCCACACTCTTTACAACCTGGACCAAGGAGGTGGGGCTAGAGCTGGACGTCTTCGTCGACGGCGCCAAAATACCGACGACTAATCACCCTAAAATCCTAGGACTGACGTTCGATACCCTCTTCTCCTTCTCCGCGCATGCCACAGCCACATGTAACAAACTCCGAGCCAGAAACTCTGCTCGTGACCTACAAGGCATTTGGCCGGTCAGTGGCAAACTACGCGGCACCAGTGAGGACGGCGGGGACAAGCGACACCCAGTGGAGGAATCTCCAAACCTGCCAGAACGCAGCTATACGTACGGCTACAGGTTGTCATCTCACTGCACTGTTGCTGCAACAACAACAACAACAAGGAGAGCCCGAAATCCAGAGCGAATTAGCGAACACAGAAGCAAAGGCAGAGGCGACTACGTCATCGTCTACGACACAAAACCTTGAACCATTCAAAAGGTGTAATCTACAGTAACGAACTTAGAGGCATATCAAAAGAACACATTCTTTCTGAACTAAAAGATCAGAACGTCAATGAAGTGAAAAAAATTTTTAAAAAAAGTGATCAACTTTTGGTAGAAACGGGTCTCATAATAACATTCGCAACAACAATCCTACCAACCGAAATCAACATCGGCTATGAAAAGGTAAAAACTCCGCCCATATATTCCACTATCACTAAGGTGCAACAACTTCTTTAGATACGGTCACATGTCAAAAATATGTAAAAGCGCGAAAACTTGTCCCAAATGTGCACTTAAAGGACGAAATCAGTGAGAAATGCATAAATATGACAAATTGTATTAACTGCAAAATACACAGCTTAGAACCAAACAACAATTTCGCCACTGACAAAAGCTGCCCAGTCTTTATAAAACAAAGAGAGCTCCAAGCCATAAAAATGATTAACAAAGTAGACCACAAAACATCTTTAGCCATTTATGAGAGACACTAGCACAGCCCTCAACAATACTCATTTACTGTACCTAACCAGCCACAACCCACCAACCAATAAATTAATCAAACCCAAAATTTACACCGAAAAAAAAACACAACTACAGCAAATACCTCTATCACAAATGAACCTACAACATCAACACCACTACCACCAGCACTGGTCCCAAAACCCATTACCACACTTCGTCAACCAGTAAGCTACTCAGACGCTCCCAGTAATTCTGACTCCGAACCCCAGGCGCTACCTACAACTTCTGCCAAATCAACGAAGCTCACAACAAAAATATTTCCGGTTAAAATGTCAAAACGTAAAAGAGTACAATTAAAAAGCGTATACAACCCACGGAAGACGCTGAATATCTACACGAAGGAGAAGACTACCACAGCTTAAACTCTACATTTTAAATAAAAAATGTATATTTGCCATACTAGTTATGCCAATAAAAACTTTGCATTGGAAAATTCGAGGTTATTTAAACAATTATAACGAACTCTTAGGGCCGGTTACTCAATGTCTGGTTAACACTAATCTGCGGTTAAACATCGTTATATGCATGGAGTCGAAGACGTCGATAACGATGTTTAACCACAGATTAGTGTTAACCAGACATTGAGTAACCGGCCCTCAATCTTAATAAAGCAATTCAACCCAAAAGTAATCTCCCTTCAAGAAACCCACATCAAGCCACACGACCGTTTCCCAATACCAATAAACTATTCTATCTATTCAACAAACACTGCTCCCAGCTCTTTCGGTGGGGCAGCCCTCCTCATCCATAACTCCATCCAACACAAACAAATCACTATCGGTAACGACTTCGATGAATAAAGTTCACAGTGATATCTGCATACATTACTCCCACACAAAGCTTTAACCAAACAAACCTGCACAACGTCCACACAACAAATCATGTCCAATAACGGGCGACTTCAATTCATGGCACAATATGTGGGGCTCCCCTAAAAATAACCAGAAAGGTAAAATATTAGCCAATTTCATCCTCCTCAACGCAGTCCAATTTCATCCTCCTCAACGATGGGCCCCCTACTCACTTCTCTACAAGAAACACATTTACACACATTGACCTGTCATTTGCCAGCCCGGATATAGCCATCGCAGCAAAATGGGAACTACAAGAGGATCTATATGGGAGTGACCATCTCCCCATTGTAATAAGCATCCATCCCCAACAACTTCACACCACAAAAGATGAGCACAACTACAAACAAAACAACAACAAAAAACCAAAAAAACAAAACAACAACAGCAACTACAGCTACAACAACAAAATCTACCACAGACCCGCGCCACCAGCGGCGGTGGGCATAACGGCATCAGCCGTAATAGCAAAAGCTACAGGTACACCAGCAACGCCAAGCAGCAGCACGCTAGAAGGCTCTAAGAACGCCAAGCGCAAGAGCAGCTTCTTGGACAAGCTGACAGCAGAGGAAGCATCGCTGTTCATCGAGCATGCGAGGGATGACGAACGTCCAGGCACCAGTGCAGAGGCGTCCTGTAGCAAGGCACGGGGCAAATCAAGATGTCTTAGATTTGTATGATTCATCTGCCGAATTAGATCGGCCGCAACACCGGTCCGGCAGTTCTCTTTACAGGCACACAGAAACAGCGAGATCAGAAAGCAGCCACCGTACCGAGGGCAGTCACCGCTCCAACAGTCGGCATCGCTCAAGCAGTCGGCGCCGCTCTAAGAGTCGTCACCGCGCAACGAGCCGGGAGCGCTCAAAGAGTCGTCACCGCTCAAAAAGCCGGGAGCGCTCAAAGAGTCGGCGCCGCTCTGACAGCGGTAACCGGAAGGGGGAAGGTAGACACAGGTCCCCCAGCAGCAACGCCTCCGCTACATCTGACGAGTCTGTTTGGGAGAAGCAGAGGAGGAAGAAAAACCGCAGGGCCAAACCTCCTCCGATGCCTCTGCCAGGTCAGCCAGGGGCTCTGGACGACCGACACCGCGAAGATTTGAATGGCTCCGAGGTCAAGTGGTACCTCCGGTACCTGGAACAGGGCAAGCCCCCAGTTGAGGCCAGAGCCATGGCCAGCGTCAGAATGGAGGTCGAGAATGAGCGTAGCAGCAAAGGCAACAAACCCGCACCTGCCGATAGGTGGAAGAGCGGGCCCAATAAACAGGCACACTTACCCGCGCCTGCTGCAAAGCAGAGAAGCGGGCCACAGCAACAACAGCAGCACAGACCCGCGCCCGCCGGATGGCGGAGAAGCGGGGAACCCCTGGCCATAAAGGGGACGCAGTCAAGAGAGGGAGCAACCAAATCACTCCGCCTGAGACACCCAGCACCAAACGGCAGCGGGATCAGCCACCTACTCCGACTTCATGGCCTAAGAGCCTGGCTGGGCCGGCCGGGCAGGGACAGGTGCAGGAGAGCGCCACTCAGCAGCCCAGTTACTCGGAGACCCTCAAAGGCATCCGGGTAGCGGTGCTACCGTGTGAGTACCCTGCTGCTGCCTTGAGCCCAGAGGACCTAACCAGACTCCAAGATGCCATCATGGAAGAGGTATTCAAAGGTTGGTCGCACCCGCTGGTTTTCTGCGGGGTGTATTTCAGGTCCGGTATGCTTCTCGTTGATTGCAGGGACGAGAAAACAGCAACCTGGCTGGCTGAGAAGGCACCAGCACTTGAGGGCTGGAAGGGACCCGGGATGTGCACGAAGAGAGGGGACGATATCCCTCCGGTGCACAACATCACGGTGTTCATCCCAAGGAGCGCCGACAAATCTGCCGAGTTTGCGCTGGGCCTACTGAAAGCGCAGAACGAGGGTATCCACACTTCTGCGTGGAAAGTAGTGTCCAGCACCACTAAGGAAAACGGGCTCAGGCTGTTTCTAGGTATTGATGAGGAGTCCTACGTCAGTATTAAGAGGGCTGGCTTCAACCATAACTACAGGTTCAGCTTCGTCACGGTGAGACCGTGGAGACAAAAGGCGACAGGCAGCAAGTAGTCGGAGGCGCAGGAGACTCAAATCGACGTGGTCGCCGGTTCCTCTGCTGCCCAGACGGCCGAGTCGACCTCGGGCTTACCGGCGGAGCAGCCACTCCCTGCAGAAACACCAGCTCCTGCAAGCACGCTCGGGCATACCGCTACCACCACCTCAGCGGAACACGTGCCCTCAACGCAGGAGCTGCTATCAGGTTTGGACTTGAGGCGACTAGAGCTTGATAAGCGGAACGAGAGCGAACTACAGCTCTCCGACCTTGAAGAGCTATGAATCCCCGACACTTGGCAGTAGCCCAGGTCAACCTGCATCACGCGGTGGCTGCTTCGGCGGTCATCACCAGCAGGTTTGCCACGGATGGCCTGGGCATCCTACTGATCCAAGAGCCGTGGACCTACAGAGGCCAGGTGAGGGGCCTCAACCATAAAAGGAACAAGGTAATTTGCAACCTCTCCTGTGAGAGGCCCAGAGCGTGTGTAGTGCTTAAAGAAAATATTGATTACTTTTGCATTACAGAATTTTTAACACAGGACCTAGTCGCAGTGCAGACGTCGCTGACCATTTGCGATAGCAACGTAGAGGTGGTGTTCGCTGCGGCCTACTTTCCGGGGGACAGCAGCTATGCCCCACCACAAGAGGTACAGAGGTTAGTGGAGTACTGCAGGAGGAGAGGGCTCCATCTTATAGTGGGGTGCGATGCGAACGCCCATAATGTTGAACGGGGCAGCACGGACACAAATCGCAGAGGAGAGTGTCTCTTAGAGTACATTTTAAGCGAGGAACTTAGCATCCACAATGTTGGCCAAACACCGACATTTGTTACGAGGGCCAGGAAAGAAGTACTGGACGTTACGCTCAGCAACAGATTGGCTAGTCCTCTGGTCACCCAATGGAGGGTCTCGTCGGAACCTTCATTATCGGACCACAGGATTATCCAATTTGTGGGAGCGGAGGCGAGAACAAACCAAGCAACTAGAAACCCCAGGAAAACTGACTGGGAGTGATACAGCGAAAATTTAAAATCAAACTTGACTGAAATACAGTCCAAGAACAGGCACGACGATCATATGAGGTTAGAGAACACCGTTAACGAACTGAATGGCGCCATAATGGATGCCTTTCACTCCAGCTGCCCTGAGGCGAAACCAAAAGGGAAGGCTCAGCCCAGCTGGTGGTCTCGGGAGCTATCGGTGCTCAGAATGCAGGTACGAAAACTTTTTAACAGGGCAAAGCGTACAGGGCTTGGGGCGGAGTATTCAGCCAGTTTAACTAAGTACAGTAAAGAGATCAGGAAGGCCAAACGGGGCAGCTTCAGGAAGTTCTGTGAGGACATCACATCGACTCCTGCGGCCGCTAGACTACATAAGGCCCTGGCGAGGGATCATACTGACACCAAACTAGCAATACGGCTAGCTAATGGTACCTACTCAGGGAACGAAAAGGAGAGGGCGCTTGCCCTGCTCTCGGCCCACTTCCCGGATGCCACTCCGACCACGAGGGAGGTACCATGCCAGAGAACTAGGCCATCCCCTGCAGACTGGAAGCTGGCCAGAAGACTAATCACCCACCGATCGGTCTGCTGGGCTTTGGACTCCTTTGATCGGTACAAATCCCCTGGGGTGGATGGCATCTGAACAGTGTTGCTGAAGCAAGGTAAGGAGTTCCTACTGCCACACCTCGTCAACATCATGCGGGCGAGCTTAGCGCTTGCCCATATCCCCGAGGCGTGGCAAAGAGCTCGGGTTATATTTATCCCGAAGATAGGTAAGAGAGACTACTCTCTCGCTAAGTCCTTCAGGCCGATAAGTCTTACCTCCTTTCTGCTAAAAGCAATGGAGAAGGTCATCGACCATGAAATTAGGAACAACACCCTTAAGATAGCGCCTTTGCACCCCGACCAACATGCCTACAGAGTGGGCAGGTCCACGGACACTGCACTATACGCCCTGTCCACGGATATATAAGGTGCTCTTGAGTGTGGGGAGACAGTACTCTGTGCCTTCATCGACATTGAGGGGGCGTTTGACAACACCTCTCACGGTAGTGTCGACCGGGCGCTTGAAAAACGTAACGTACAGGCAACCATCCGTAGGTGGATAGTCAGGTTACTCAACACAAGGATAGCTGAAACCGACATCGGGGACGGCGTAGTACAGCTACAAACTACAAGAGGTTGCCCACAGGGAGGAGTTTTATCCCCTCTTCTGTGGAGCTTAGTTGTGGACGAACTTCTACAGATCTTCACTGATAATGGCATCCGCTGTCAAGGTTATGCGGATGACATTGTGATTATTGCCAGGGGGAAGTTCGTGAGCACTCTATGCGATATAGTTCAAAGGGGACTAAACCTTGCGAGAGGCTGGTGCTTGAGTATGGGCCTGTGCATCAACCCCTCCAAATCCGTTATCGTCCCCTTTTCTAGAAGAAGAACACTCCCAGGTATGAGGAACATCACTTTGAATGGGGTCGCCGTCAACGTCGCCACCGAAGTCAAGTACCTAGGACTAACACTAGATTCCAGGCTTCTGTGGAAGGCGCATGTCGACGCGATCACATCCAAAGCCACGAGGGCACTAATGGTTTGCAAACGTCTGGCTGGGAAGTCTTGGGGCTGCAGTCCCAAGATCCTAAGATGGATGTATACCATGATAGTTAGACCAATAGTTACTTATGGGGCAGTGGCGTGGGTATCGAGGACCACCCTTGCATTCCCACGACAGCCGGTTCTACGTACCGGAATGACCCGGGTTTCACCCGACCAAGGGCTGTTGTTTCGGCGATCTAACCCCGTTTAGGTCGGCGAAGTATCTTAGAAGTTGTCCGTCCATAGCGCTACATTCACTACGTATTCTCCTACTCAGGGCTGGCATCGAGTCAAACCCTGGGCCAGAAACATACACCTGCTGTGTATGCTGGAGACGATTACACCACAACTCCACCTCAGTAAAGTGTAATGCCTGCGAGGGTTGGAGTCACCTCAGAGTTTGCTCGGGACTACGGACACATTGACAGTGGACCACGTCGTTCGTGGCCCCCTGTTGCTCAAACAGAGCAGCCTCCACGGCTAACCATAGTCCGCCCGAGCAGCCCCACACACTCACACAGCAGCCACACACAGTCACCACAACACAACAACATAATAACACCACAGACCGTACCACAGCCACTACAGACCACATAACACACACAACCGCACCACCACCCACACGCCGCCGCCAACAACTCCTGGTTCCCCCTACAATCTGCACGGTATGTCAGACCAGGATATTCCGTAATGTGACATCAGTCAAGTGCAACACCTGCCTTGGCTGGTGCCACTTTAGGGCATGCTCAGGTCTGCGTACCACGCGAGATTGGACGGGGAACTTCGAGGGCCCGTGTTGCGCTGCTCGGTCGCAGACTCCAATTGCGACGCCCCCCACCACCATCACAGGGCGGCAATCACCTCAGCAGCACACACAGCCAACGGCGGCAAGAACATACACTTCACTTACACCCCACATCACGACACGTCTCCCGAACCACATGAAGCTCCTTCAATTTAACTGCAACGGGCTACAGAGCAAGATTGAAGAGATAACCGTCTTCATGTGTCGGCATGGTATATTAATAGCTGCGGTCCAAGAGACGAAGTTGCACAGCAATTCAACTTTTGTTGAATTGCGCCGGGTACAACGTGCACCGTCGAGATCGCGAGCGAGATAATGGTGGTGGCTTAGCGTTCATCACGCACCACACCGTGCAGTATCGTCTTATCGAAGCAGACATCGACCGCAGGGATACCACCCTAGAATGTCAGGTGCGCTCCTCAGAGGTGAAAACCGTATGGTAGTAGGTGACTTTAATGCGCACCACGATCTTTGGCACTCAAGCCTGTCAAACGATCGTAGGGGAACAGACTTGGCTGAGCAGATAGACGATTCGACATTCTGCACAATGAACGACGACGCACCCACCAGGATTATGGGTAACTGCAGTAGCTCGCCAGACATCACAATAGTCAGCGCTGGTCTGATAAACAGCATAACATGGCGACCTATGCTGACTCTAGCATCAGACCACCTACCCATAGTCATCTCGATAGATAAACCAACCGACTTTGCCTCCGCCAAACACCGGACCTATATCAACTTTTCTAAAGCTGATTGGAAAGGTTACGCGGAGTTTACCGAAAACACCTTCATAGCGCTCCACACACCAACCGACGTCCATCTCGGTGAACGTAAGTTCCGCAGGGCTGTCACTGCTGCTGCAGCTCGCTTCATACCGGCAGGATGTATATCGGACCCACGTCCAAACTTCCCTGCCGATGCGGCTGTCCTAGCCGATGAGCGTGATAGCCTTCGTCAGGCCGATCCCGGAGATCCCCGTATCAGGGATCTCAACGCGGAGATTCGGCAACTTGTAAACGTACATAAGCGGAAGAAGTGGGAGGAGCATCTGAAGACTTGTAATTTCACCTCTGGTGTGAGCAAGCTTTGGTCAACCGTGAGGTCGTTGTCTAATCCGACGAAGCACGACGACAGAGTCGAAATTTCCTTCGGCGACCATGCCTCGTCGGACCCGGAGCGATGCGCGAGCTATTTTAACCGGCAGTTCATACTGCATCCTCCGGTGGACAAAGCCAAGCGTCGAGTGACCAGAAGGCTGCACAAACTGCCAACAACTTGTGCCCCCCTGCGGTGAAGTTCAGGTGGCCATCGGGTAGGCGAAAGCCTCCAAACAGACAGCTGCTTGCAGAGGAGCCCTCGCCTAGGCACGTCAGGAGGCATCTTTATGAACTAACGGACGAAGTCCAGAGGTTCATTAAGCAACCTCTGGACCCGACAGCTTACAGACAGGCCCTGAACGGCATTCACAGGGAGTCAGTCTCGAGTTATGTAGACTCTAGACCTGTGAATGCCGTTCTAGGCGTACCACCCCCGGACATAGACGAGACGGAGCTTCATCTGCCTCGGGAGACACGCACAACACTCGCACAACTTCGCTCCGGCTACTGCAGCAGGCTGAACTCCTACTTGAGTAGGTTGAATGAGGATGTGCCGAATGAGTGTCCGGCATGCGGAGAGACCCCACATGACTCGAAACATCTCTTCGCATGCCCGGAAAACCCGACAACCCTAACGGTCTTGTCCCTGTGGACAAACCCCACAGAAGCTGCACGCTTCCTAGGGTTGCCGTTAGTGGAACTTGACGACAACGACTGAGATACCAACCGTCCTGGGCGGGGTTGTTGTAGCCGCTACAACAACAACAACAACAACAACAGGACCACCCTTGCAACGGTGAGACAATCCCTCGCTAAGCTTCAACGTCTGGCGTGTGTATGCATCACGGGGGCAATGCGCACATGCCCGACGGCGGCGCTAGAGGTGATTCTGGAGCTCGAGCCACTGCACCTTACCATTGAACAGGCAGCAAGGCGAACTCTATTGAACTTCGCAAGAGAAGGCTTTGGTAAAGGTAAAATCCTACCATCGAGGTACAGGGACAAGCTAGGCTCCCAAATTCCATTAGCTCTGTTCCCCAGAGACGACAGGCCCAAACTAGTTAGCTTTGACAGAAGATTCAAAATAGCGCTTTGCACCAAGTCGACTTGGAGTACCTCTTTTTTGGAGAGGCAGATACAAGCGAGCTCAATGCAATGGTACACAGACGGCTCCAAAACTCCCGAAGGTATTGGGGCAGGCGTTCACGGGCCAAGGCTAAAGCTTTCGGTACCCATGGGCGTATACCCAAGCATCTTTCAAGCGGAAGTCTATGCCATAAGTCTGTGTGCAGAGATTAACCTGCGTAGGAACTATCGTAATGAAAGTATTTTGATCATGAGCGACAGCCAGGCAGCACTCAAGGCCCTATTATCATTTGAGGTCAAGTCCTCTCCGGTTCTTGAGTGTATTGATAAGCTCAACGCCCTGGCGGAGTACAACGACATCCAATTAACTTGGGTGCCAGGTCACGTAGGGGTTGTCGGCAATGAGGAAGCGAACCGACTAGCTAGGAAGGCAGCCGCCTCGTTGCCTATAGGGCCTGAGCCCTTCATAGCGATTGGACCTAGTACAATCAAGGAAGAGCTCAGGAAGGAGAGGAACACAGTAAGGAATCAGCACTGGCGTAACACGGCAGGCCAACGCCAGGCTAAAAGCCTACTGGGAGGTTACAACCATACAAGGTATAGAGCAATAATAAACCTTCCCAAAGAAAGGGTAAGGATATTGACAGGCTTTCTGACGGGTCACTGCAGACTGAGAGGTCACCTGCACAGGTTGGGGATCTGGTCTAACGACCTATGTCGGTTCTGCGATGTGACTGAGGAGACCCCTCTGCATCTGCTTCGCGAATCTACATCTTTTATTTCGCCTCCGACACAGAATTGTTTTCGTACAAAATTACGCAAAAAAGCATACTCGTTCGTTTTTAGGCATGTCATTGTTACGAATTTCGAAAGTTCGAAGATACGATTCGGATTGCAACATACCATTTTTACCATTCAAAGCAAAATCCGAATACGAAAGAGTTGCAGAATGGGGGTGTATATTTCTCCGACCCAATATTTATTTTTTCGCTTTTTAGCACTGCCAAGATCGCATCAACGTCCGTTTCAGTGAGCACATTATAGTATCTAGACTTATCTTTCTTGACTTCAATGTATTTAATAATTTTAAAGTCAGCGCTTTTTAAACATTCATTTTGTTTTTTTTTTATCATTTCTGCAAGTTGCTCGCTTTCATATTTAGAGCTTACTCCAAACGCCATAAACTTGGGTTTAGCCGTATTCGGCACTCTAATTTCATAGCAGTCACTCATTTTATTTCCAATTGCGGTCTTTATTTTATCGCGCTCAGATTCGTTTTCGCTTTGAATAACGATTGTACCACATTTCCTACCCTGCTCATTGCTTATTTTTAGAGCCGACGGATCAACGTTCTTATTCAGGTCTTCTTTTGTTTTCATCGCGTCTTGCTTCTCTTTCGGTTTTATGATCAGGGGTTTCTCTTTATTTATGTTCGGCTCTTTGTGATTCACCATTCCGCTTTTTAAACGTTCAGCATATGAGGCCTTGCTATGATGGCTTGATTTCAACTCTTCACTTACTGACTTTTTTATTTCTTCACATATTTTTCTACTTTCACTCTCATTTCGTACCATACCTCGCATATATCTTGGCTATGCTTTTTCACATCCTCCGCTACAGCTTTCATCTTATTGGCCTCAGCTATGCTCGTTTAGCATGTTTTTTGAACCCTTTGCATTGCATCTATACGCTCACCGAATTTCCTTGCTTTAGCTCTTTAACCTCAAGATCTATACATAGAAGGTCGCGCAATCCGCGAAATAAAAATTGCCTCTCTCTACGCATATCATCTCAGGGCGATTTTTTACTTTCACGCCTTCATGCCGAAAAGCCACAAAACTTGATTTTTCACAGCGGTCAATTTTTGCGAAATTTGCATTTAAACTCGCTTTATCTCAGACATTTATGATTCGATTGATTTGAAATTTGTACACAATAAACTAGATTCTATTGTGAAGAAGATGAGTCTAACTGCACTGATCTGATAAATTCATGCATTTCAACATTTCACTTAATATTACTTCCAAAATTACTTGTACAAGTGCCCAGTAAAAATATTTGCCATCTAGAGGCGAGCGACCGCTAGTGGGTGTCATCATTATATTGTAATAACTTTAGAACTACTTGTTGTCTAAACCTGAAACTTTCCCAAAAATATCCGTATATATTTGTCTTTAATGCTGCATTAAAACAAAACAAAAATTTTAAACTTCATAACACAACTTTTGCATTTGTAAAAATCACCTCCTTAATTTTTATAAAAATGTTAAAAGTATCGGTAATTTTGTTTTATATAAATATTAAGAGTGCAGGTAGTCTCATCTTCTTTAGAACAGTATCTAGTTTATTGTGTACAAATTGCAAATCAATCGATACACAAA
>NW_023458555.1:102142259-102157909 GCF_013731165.1 Rhagoletis pomonella | reverse complement strand
AGACCGGAAATTCACATTTTTAATTTATGAAAGAGTTATTCGCAAAAAACAGCTTCACTTCTTGCACTATGTTTTGATGAATTTGACGCAAATAAATGGAGTAAATGAACTCAACTGAACACATATTCATTAGTTTTTATACATTTATGATGTTTTAAGTGTACACTTTCGCGAAATTCTGTATTTAATAGCAATATTCGGATGGTGAAAATCCGCACAACAATAATCTTGCATAGTTAATATAAATAACATGGAGGAAAACTAGTGTTGCCACTCTATTAAAAATAAAATGGAACTAAATTGCTGATGCCACTCTATTAAAAAAGTTTTTGTGCATACAACTCCATTTGCGTAGGCGGCCTTTGGCCGCGCTTAGGGATTTTTCCCTCACAACGTAGAATTCTCCTTTCGGTGTTGCCAAAGCAAAGGGGCAGAACACCTTTTGCAGAGAACACCTTTCTGCGTAGGTGGCCTTCTGCCGCGCTTAGAGATTATAGCCCTCTCTACGTAGAATTCTCCTTTCACAAAAGTATATTTCTTGTGCATTACTTCGGTGTTTTTAATGTTGAAAAACAAATTGCATTAATAGAGTGGCAGCACCAGTTTTCCTCCATCTTATTTATATTAACTACACAAGATTGTTGTGCGGATTTTCACCATCGGAAAATTGCTATTAAATACAGAATTTCGCGGAAGTGTACACTTAAAACATCACAAGTTCATTTATTCCCTTGATTTGCGGGAAATTCATCAAAAACATAGTGCGGAAAGTACAAGTGTTTTTTGCAAATAACTCTTTAATGAATTAAAAATGTTAATTTCCGGTCTCGGATTGTTATTATTGGCATTAAGGAGCGTCAACTGATATCACTCTCGAACTTTTTCCGTCCATTTTGACCTGCTTTCGCTAAAGTGCACCACTTCCGGTTTTTGTAGTTGTTTCGTGGTGAAAGTCCTTTATGGGGCCAAATTTCCCCACAAAATATTTAGCGCATGGTTGCTTTTGCATGCCAAAAGAACTAATATTAGAAAACATTGAAAAAAAGTCTGAGATAATACAATTATATTCTACTAAACATAAACACAATTGGGCAATTCACAAGGTGTTGTGAAGTTATATTTTCCTAACAAAAGCTGTGTTAAAACACGACGGTTGTGAACACCTGTTACGATTATTTATTATATCTCAGCACTTAACCTCACATAACACCGAATAAACATAGGTTGCAGAGTTGTATCGTCATGTGTTATTTTTCTTCACAAAACAATAACAACATTTTTACAACTGTCATGAAATATCATGACTTCACGACAAACACGACAAATACGACACCTTGTGAATTGCCCAAATAATAATAATTGTAGTATTCTTTTGTACACGAGCAGCAAAAGAACCCTACAACTCGGTTAAATTTGTATTGGTAGCACTGGTGTGAATTGTCAGAAAATGAGCAAAACAAACAAAACAAAATGAACAATTGCATCGGAAATTTGGTAAATATGGTGATTAAATAAAATTAAATATTTGAGAGTTAAATAAAATCTTTTTTTATAGGTTGCGACAATTTTGGCGGAAGATCAAAGCGATTTACGCCGCAACCGCGATGAGAGGGATGTTCAATTTTCAATTTCAATTTCAATTTATTTCAATTTGAAGCATTAGTACAGGACGTAATTTTTTCAAGTTCTGCTCCAGCTCGGACACAGAAAGCGAGAGTGAGGAATACCCAAAGTGCATCAATTTTGAAGCCACTCTCGATATTATGAGCGAGGTGGACTTCAAGCTACATATGCGGCTGAAGCGAGGAATTGTGGATTATTTAATATGTAAGTAATACAAGCAGTTCGGTAAAGGGGCCACAACCAATTTTGGTCCAAAGCGTGACAATAAACCAAAGGATGGAATATTTCATGGGAACGGTTTAGTTATTTGCCAGATGATTTCGGGCTATTGTGTCCGAATGGGTGACCCGATCCAAAAAAAAATTTACTCGCAATTGTAGTGAAGGTGTGCTGCACAAAAATACTGTTTATCGAGCATACATATCGGGTGTCAAAATGTTAATTTACCATTTTCTAATGATTCCCCAAGGGTCTGTGGAACGTTGCAAGGGGTCAGGAGTAACTTTTTACAAAGCTTGAACTGTGCTCTTTCTAGTGGGTTAGAAATCAAGAGCAAATAACTAAACATTCCTTTTTTTCGTACCTAGCGGCACTTTTTAACTAATGTAAGATATTTTGTAGCACGTAAGCGTTATACGGATGCCAAACCCATATAAACATCAATCAGTTTTTGGAGCGTCGCAGTTATTGAAGCTACTGGTAATACACAGAATTGTCCTTGGGTTGGTTTTCATGTCCATATATGTTAGATTTGTGGGGTACATCTACATTCCATGACAATCTTCGATGTGAAATTCTCACAATTGAAGACCTTTAAAAGCCGCCTATTAGAAAAAATATTGTTACCGCATGCAGATCTGGACAAAAGTCGATTATCTATCTTGCATTATGTAATATTTTTCTTTAACTTTGAGCAAGTTATTCTTCATCTGAATGGTTACCTAACGAATCCGGTGGTGGAAGGTTGCGAATAAGTTCGAAAAACCCGTTTTTATGTACATTTGGTACGTAACTAACAAGGTTACTTTTAGGTAGTTGGCGAACTTATTTGGAGTAGCGCATCGGCTGCATGGTCAACAGTACGTCGAGTGACTGGATTTTTAATTTCGATCAGCCACGAAAACATTAAGTGGCCACAAGATGCATATATGCATGAAGTTGTGAATAGCTTCCAGCAAAAAAAATGTATACCCGGTGTTATTGGAGCAATTGATTGTACGCATATAGCTATAAAAGCACCTAAAGAGCATACGGAGAACTATTTTGATCCATGCATGAATACCGAGTATTAAGACGATCTCGAATCTATGAAGTAGTCGAGAATGCGTTTGGGTTATTAAAGGGTCGCTTTCGGAGATTGCTCAAGTTTACTGAACAAATTGATTTAAAAGCTGGGACGAACATAGTAGCCGGCATATGTGTTTTACATAACATTTGCATTTCCATGGATGATTTATGTGAGAACAATGAAGTAAATTTTGAACAACTTGAGGAGAATATCGACGAATCCTACCAGGACGGGCCCCTTGACAGAAGAGAAGTTCTGTTCAATCACTTGAGACGACCAAACATAATAGGGGAGCTCACGTTGAGTAGCATTTTAGGTGTAAAGTTGCTACGTAGCAATCTACCAGATGTGTTGTTATTCTTCCAACAACAAAATGCGTGCTAGATTGCTACGTAGCAACTTTACACCTAAAATGCTACGGAAAGTGAGTACCGCTAATATAACTGTTTTAACTATTTATGTAAGTGTCACATTATTTAAATAACTAAACATTTACCTTTCAACTAATAAAATTATGTTATTTGTATTTCCGCTCAAGACTAACATCAGAAACTCATTGTCATATATTTAAATGTAATTCATTATGCGCAATAATCAGTTACTTAAAATACTTGGAGAATTTTAAAAAACCATTTCTGCCATTCGAACAGGTATTTTTAACATTCAAATATAGAAAAACTATGAAATTTTAATTTTAAATTTTATTTCAGCTGTTTCCGCTTACTGTTACCGAAATTAATAAAAGTAAAAGCTTTCTGCTGTAAATTTGTTCCAATGACAATGGGGGATGATGCTATGTTACCACGGTTAATTAGTGCTTTTTCTTAAAAACGAAAACTACAAATTTTTTCTTTACAAAACGAAAGTAAATTTTTTTGCCTTTCACAACAAATTAATGCCGTAGTTAACTTTTCCAATTTCAAAAATTATTTACGTTTTAATTTTCAAGTAAGCGTAATCTGTTTGTTTATTTCAATCGTTAAATTCATTTATTAGTACATTATGTACTATAACTTTAAAACTATAAAAACTGAAATAAAATTAACGTAATTTCAAGACAAAAATAAATTTCACGAAGTTTTTTTATTAGAAAATGTAAATCTAAGACTAAAAACTCAGATACAATGTAAGTAGTTTCAAAATAAAAACAAATGTTTAAATTAAAATCACATTTTTTACATAAATTCAAGCGTGAGTTACGCGATTATTCTTATTAGAAAATGTAGCTTGAATACTAAAAACTTAAAATTGAAGTAGTATCAATACAAAACCAATGTTAAAATTGAAATCACATTTTTTCCATTGTTCCGCGGCCATCTCGACCCTAAACCGACCACCCTAGTTTGCAACGCGTAGCAATCAGGCCGTCATCTTTGCTCTCACGAATTTCTAACGACAGGCTAGGCTTGGCATAGTCCAAACCAATAAGTATTCCTGCATTGCACTCTGAGTACGGTAAGATCGGCAGCGACTTCAAGTGTTGCCGTTTGTCAATGACATGCATTCTAGCGATTGTTGCGGAGATCCAAATTGGCGAGTGTACGGACCTTATGCAAACTATATTTCACCAAATCGGTTCCCCTTGCCGATATTTCCAGCTCCTGCTGCGTGATATTGCCGGTCCATCTCAAGCAAAGCTCTTCAGTCGGACCTGTGAGCGTCAACTTGTGTGCCAAGAACTCATCTAAGAGCGTGCACGATGCCCCTTAATCGATAAGAGCTATCGTATCCAAGCTCTACCATTGGCATGCAAAGTCACCGGAATATATCTGAAGAGTACTTTCGAGCACTGCTTTTGGTGCAAACATACCGCGTTGGACTCAGGCTTACCAGTTGTATCTTCAATATTGCGTAGCTCCTCACTTCGTCTGTGCAGCAGTGGGTTATTTACCAAGCGACAGACATCAATACCACACAATTTGTTCGACTTACATCGACGAACTAAATGGTTCTTGTAGCATCGTACGCACAGTTTCTTATCTTTAACGAATTGCCACCGCTAAAGCTTTGAATTCGTCCAAATTTGTTAAGCTGTGACAACCTGCGCATTTAATGCATTTTGGCGATTGCGTTGGTGACCGATGTGATGGAGGCGAGGAGCTCTTGGATGGTGACGGCTCCCGCTTTGGTTGAGCCACATTATGAACCAACAATCGTTCTCGACGTCCCCGTTGCTCTGTTTTCGTGTTTGGTCTATTGAAGTCGAACGGTGTAACCTGGCTCGCGCATGATGCCAACCCCAAGAGCCATTCGTCGAACACACATATGTCAACACGTGTGAGGCTAAAACGTCGACGACCCCATTCGAGCTTCATTTCGCCGTGAAGCTTACCAATAAGGGCGCTCAAAAGCATAGGGTCATTTAGATACTCATTTAGACCCATGGTTTGCATAGTTGCCCTATAATTTTGCACAGCAAGCGCCAGCGTAGAAACCTAAACACTCGATTCTAACTGGTGGAACCTCTCTAACCTTGCGCCGAAGGGCTTCGTGAATGATGTCTGGTCGTAATGACTTGTCTTGCCGCTATATGCGAAGAAGAAAGAGTTGAATTCCAAGTGGTACTTTCGTTACTGAGCACGGATGTGTTTTGACCAGAAAGTTGACCTTGGATCCACCTGTTGCCCTGCGTGGTATATGGAGGGCAAGGTGCCATACGAATTTGAGAAGTATTTAAAATCTCTTTTGCATTGCCATATAGTGGCGACCCGCCAACATATGGTTGGCTGCATGATAACGGCGTGACACATGTTGCTAGTGGGTACGTAAGTAAATGTAGAATTTGAAGCAGGCCGATGCCAGGCAAAATTATTAGATTACTTGTACCATGCTGTAGATAGAGGTTATTCATCATCGAAGTTATGTTGCTAACCGAGCTTACAGATGATAAGTTGTTCTCTGTGCATGCCATTAACGGGGCAGAGCGAGCACATGGGACGGCCTTATAACCTAACCGCAAAAATTTACCACGCGTTTTCGGTGACAATATTACCGAGTCTAATACTGTATGCGATGCTGCTAGTTCGGGGACCTAATGGCAGAGGTTGCGCCCGATGTTGATGTAGTAGGGGCTCTAATAAATTCGCTGCCCGATGGAGTAGGACCTGAGTAAGCATCCACGTGCACGGGAGCACCTACATTCGCGGTCGAACCTTCCCCATTTTGGGCCGTTTCTCAAATCTGTGCCGGCGCATCAGTAGTCGTAAATGTTAACTATGCTAACTAGCCGACTGGTGATGCTGTTACACAAGGTGTGGTCGTAGCGCAAGCGTAGCGTAACTACTTACATTTGTGCTTACTCCTGCAAATTAATGTTTTATCGCCGCCAGCCAAAGGGAAAAGAACTTTAAAGAAGTAAATGCAATTGGATGCAGCGTATTACACGCGAGCCTCTATTGGCGAGAAATTGCATTACTTTGCAGGCGCAGGGCTGCAAATTTTAGTAAATTTCTTTAATCAAAACTTGAGCGCGTTAATTACAATGTTAAATTAATTAGAAGCGTTAACAAAAACTTTGTATATATTTTCTTGAGTTTGTGTATTTTCGTTTTGATTGGAAGTTTTATGCGGTTTTTTGAATTTCATGTTAATTTATATTACCAAAATTATGCATGAAATTATGGCAATATACAAAATAGATAAATGAGTTTTGACATTTTTATCTTCTTTGCCTAATATATTAAAATTTTCCAATTTTAATTGTTTATATATATTCTAAAATTTTAAAATTGTTAACATGATTATTTTTAAAATAAATCCGAATTTTACTGAATATGTTCCTGATAAAGTGTGATTTTCTACAATATTTTCTCCTGAAAGCAGTATTGCTCCTGGTTTTATTATTTCAGTTTGGAAATTTCTTTCTTTTATTTTCTTACACTTTCCTTTTTTTCTATATAGAATTTCTAATAAACATGTAATTTGTTTGTTCAATTTACAATATGTATATATAATTTCTGTTTTACAATTTTGTACATTAAAAAGTTCATCATTACATGTTGTTATATTTTTATCAATAACAAGTTTACCATCAAGTTGCGCAATAGATCGTAATATTTACAAGTTAATTAAATTTTTGGATATTTTATATAAAGTACAATTATATAATATTTTGGGGCTATTTTGAATTTTGAAATATTCATTACGTCTGTAATGGTCATTATACGGTGCTGTTAATACATTATATTTTTTAATTCATGAAAATGGAAAATAGTAGGGTTCAAAATCCCCTTTACCAAAAGTTATTGTATTTATCATGTTTTGTAGTTCAGGTATAATATATTGATTTCTTTTCCCTCTTAATGTTTTAGCTATTGTGTCTCCTTTAATATTCTGAACTGTATCAGTTAATTCCGTTATAATTTTAAAAATTTCTGAATCCGTTGAAAACTGTTTATTGTTATGTGAAACTAGCTCGTATAATTTGTCATTAATTCTTATAAAATCGTCATAGTCTGGGTACCTGCTATCCATTTCCAAAGAGTTCCTAATTCATTAATACCTCTCTTTTGTCTGATAAGTTTTTGTTTTAGTTGTCCTAATAATGTTTCAATTACTAAAATTTCTGACTCAGTTTCTGAATTTCGGATTTCTAATTCTATATATCTAGGTTTGAGCTTATTTCTGACCTCTACAATTTTTATATACAATTTCGTCTGGATCGAACGGAAAACTTGTATCAACTTCGGCATGTAATTCACCGATTTTATACTTTTTGTAGTCTTTTAACTTTGACATTTCGTCATTTTCATGTTCATATTTGTAATTCGTTATTTCTGAGCCCGTTTCGCTCAGTATTGAACAAAAATCGACAAACTCGTCAGCTGGCGCTAAAGGATCTTCATGTCCTAAAAAAGGGTTTATTTTTTGTATATTGCCGGTATTAATATCGGTAGGTACCTTGAAAACTTTCTGTTCCAAAGGATTTATATTTTTTGCATGAATATTAATGTTCATGCTATTTTCGACACTTTCGGTATCACTTTTTATTTCATAAAAAATTTTCCCATTGGGCACGTCGATACTCGCCTCAAATTTTTTCAATAAATTATACCCCAAAAGGAGATCGGATTCTAAGTTTTCCATTTCATAGAAAACTTGCTGGACTCCAAATATGGTTATCAAATGTTAGTATTTAATTATGGGAAAACCGTTCACTGTTTTCACTTTTCTATAAACGGCTAATTCATTTTTGTTTCCCCGCCTTATATAGAAAGAAGTCACTTCTGTATCGATAAGAGCTTTTAAGCTTCGTTTAGTTTGCGTCGTAGGGACGGTTGTTCAATGTCTGGTTATCAGTACTTGCCGGTTAAACATCATTATCGACGTTTCCGACATCATGCACATAACATGTGATCGATAAACCAGTCTTTGTATTTAACCAGAGCTTCTACCTCCGATTTGTGCTAATCAGACTTTGAACAACCGGGCTGTAGAGGTTGATTTAGTAGAGTTCATCCCCACCACGATGTAGAGAACAAAGGTTACGCCCATCTCGGTACCGCTATTCCGCTCAGTGAATTTGACAGAAGCGCTGTTTGAATGACGTCACACTTGTGCATCTTGTTTACGTTTTGCTTGCAACATCTTTTCTACTTCCATTCTTGCTCGCGTTTTGGCATTTGTCTCTCGCAAATGCACCAGTGTGACGTCACACAAAAATGATTCTCAAAAATCCTCTCTGATGGGCGCAATCTTGTATTCTATCATTCTTCCTAAAAAATGATAGCGATGGATCTATATCCATGGGATCTGGTTTTAATTAATTAATCCCAACGGTTTTTTTCCCTCCATTCCCGCCCAACCGACACGAGGGGCGCAGTTCGCATGACGTGCGGAACTTTGTTTTTTGGTTTTTTGGTGCCGAGTAGTGGAAACAGGAGTTTTTTAATTGTCGAGATCTAAAACTATTCAGCTACAGAATCAAATTCATCAGCTGATTGGATATGCTAAAGATAGTATTTCAATTGTTAAGAGTTGAAATGATAGTTTCCTTTATAGTAAAAATCGAGTCCGATATGTCAAACGTGCTGCAATGATAGTTAAAATCTTGACATAAACAACGGAATGAATCGTTTAGTTCAAAATTAGTTTTGCATGACTTCAAAAACAGAGGTAGAAAGAGTCTCGACACTCGAGAGGGAACATTAAAATTACTTCAGCCAGGAGGGCCGGGCTATTAATCAAGCCTGCCATTTATTTTACCATAAATATTATACCTATCATTTCTCTACGACTTCGAGTGTGGCAAATTTATGAGCTTTAGACGACTTGTGTAAGGGGGGAGATTGTAATCTGAATCCCAGTTAAAATCACGCAATGCAAAAAGCAAGAATTGTTTTTGAATTGATTCAATCCTTTCTGAATGAACTTGGTAGCGGGAATTCCAAACAATAGATCCGTATTCTAGTATAGGTCTAACTAACGTGGTAAAAAGAGCTTTTGTAGCATAAGGATATTTGAACCCTTTTGACCATCGCTTTACAAATGCAAAAACGCCTTTGGCTTTATTGACTGTAACATTAATATGATGATTGAAATTGAGTTTGGAATCTATTGTGATACCAAGATTGCCAAATTGGATACCTTCTCCAGATTACAATTTGATATTGAATAAACAGCTGGTTGAACAGCCCTTCGAGAGAAACACATAACATTACATTTTTTAAGGTATAGTGGAATATCGTTGCTCCCATTCGCTTGTAACAAAGACCTTTCTTCGATAAAAGACAATGTTTTAAAAAGTTCCACATCATCGGCATAGATTCGGTATATTCCATGACAGGAACACTAACTTCTTCGGATGGTATCGATGAATGCACCGCAAAAAGAACACCACCGCCGATTCTGTCCTCGCGGTCGCTCCTGTATATTTGATATTAATTTGGAAGAATTTCGGAATTAAAAATATGAGGTTTGAGCCAGGTTTCGGTCAAGGAAATAATATTATAATTGCAGTCAAAACCTTTTAAATATAAGTAAGTTAATTTGGTATTCAAACCTCTAACGTTTTGATAGTAAATACTTAAATTAGACTTGCGAGTTAGTTTTTTGAATTAGAATTAAGATTAGAAATTTTAGCTACATTGTTATTACTTTTATTAGGTTTATGCTCAAACTCGTGAACAAACGCCCCGGTCGGCCAAAATGAATTATTTAGTAATGAATCAAAATCTTCGGCAGCTACATCAGTTTTAAAAGGTGAAATATCGCGATCGTATTTAAAATTAAATTTACGAATAAATAAATGTTTAGTTCTAATTTTAGTCGATACATATGACTTTATATTATCCGAAGAAATGTCTTTAGCAAATCTAGAGACAAAGGTTGATCTTCTCGGAGGAATTACAATCACCTTTTTCGTAATGATGTCTGATTTGCGTGATTCCGAATTATTCGGAGGAACTATGTTAGACAGATGTTAGTGCAGCTTCAGATGCAGTTAGCAACACTGTTCAATCAACGGTTTGATTGACGTCATTCTTTTTAGATGTAGACCTTGTGAATATGGCTTTAGATATCGGAGGCTCCAATGCCTGAGGGCATGGAGAAAAAAGATTAATAAGTTCCAAGGACTGCGATGGAGGATTTTTCTGAGTAGATTCAGTGACAATCTTTTTAGGGGGACACTAACACGCCTACATTTATTTTCTCGGCTATCCTCAGGGTGTGGAGGGTTGTCGAGACATGTGAAAGACTTAAACATTTTTTCATAATGCTTAAATGTCTCAACAAGCACCGACAGATCATTCCCGATTTCAGAAAAACCATTTCTGGACTGCCTAAAGAATTTAAACAAATCAACTTCGGTTGATTTACATTTTTGACAATATCAGCGAAGACCCTTTCCCTCATTAATAGCGTCTAACACCATACCGCTCAAACCAGCACATTTTATATGGGCAATCCCATCGCAGAGCCAGTATGACACACAGGAGTCGCTTTTAACGTGGAAATGTAAGTACACGACATGCTTAAAATGATATTTATTTATAGGGTTAAGAAGCAAAAAAGCCAAAAAGTTTTGAAAACGATGCATCTATCAGAGAACCAATCAGCTGGTAAATATCAGTTTGAAAGCTATGTAGCGAACAGTTTTAAATACACTGTATTAAGACACCTAATAAACACATCGGAAACAAATTAATTAATCATTCCAGCTTTTTTTATTTTTAATGAAAAAATAAAAAAAATCAAACTTTAACAGAAGAAAATTTAAAAAAATAAGACGTTCCGTGCCAAATTTTTGCATTTATACTAAAGCCTGTTCTGTTACAAAAAAAAAATTCAAGTTACTGATGAAGAAAATCGATGGATAAATACGAAATAATGAGTGGTCAAATAAAAAAGCGCAAGATTATTTGTATGAAAATTGAGCACGAAAGAATGTTACTCATACGCCGCGTACACCTAAGTAACACGCTTTTCTGCTCATATTTCATACAAAAAATTTTTGCGCATTTTCATGTGACCACTCATTATTTCGTATTTATCCATCGATTTTCCTTATCAGTAACTTTATTTTTTTTATAACAGAACAAGCATTAGTACAAATGCAAATATTTGGCACAGAACTGGTTTTCTTTTAATTCTTCCTCTGTTAAAGCTTGATTTATTTTTTTAATTTTTTCATTACAAAATTAAAACAAGCTGGAATGATTAATTAATTTGTCAGAAATATAAGCTCTATTGGAAAGTGATGTATATATGGTTTCTGGAGAATTTCACTGGCTTGCATTTGCCGTATTTTATATTAAGATTTTTAAATTGGTTCGTAAGATATACGTGATTCAAAGGAACCAATTTTTGCTTTAAGCTGAATAACGGTAAATTGCATATATCTCGAAAACGCACCAATAGAAAAAAAATAACCCGAATTTCGGAATCACCGAGCAATTCTACATAGAAATTGGATACTGGCGTCTGGAGAACAAAAACCAAGTTAAAATTTGTGATCCAGTGTAATGCATCAAAATTAAAAACACCGCCGTGGTTTTTCAAAGTGTGGTTTGCACTTCCTGTTATTTTTATACCCGAGCGCACTTGTGCACAAGGGTATATTAATTTTGTTCACATAACGGTTGTTTGTAACAGCCAAAACGAATCGAGATAGATATAGACAAATGTATACATAAATGATCAGAATGAAAAAAGAAATCGATTAAGCCATGTCTGTCTGTCCGTCTGTCCGTCTGTCCGTCCGTCCGTGTACACGATAACTCGAGCAAAAATTGAGATATCTCAACGAAACTTGGTATGTAGGTTTCCCTTAATCCAAGGTAGGTTGGTATTGGAAATGGGCGAAACCGGACTGTAACCACGCCCACTTCCCATATAACGGTAATTTCCAGAAATACGAAAACTGCGATATTTTAGTAACTACTGAAGATAATTCACTCAAAATTGATATTTGCAATAATTTTCAGACGAAAAATAAGAATATTAAAAATTTATGGAAAATGGGCGTAGCCACGCCCACTTATGGTTACATGTGTATATCTTGGTAACCGCAACACAAATTTTTTCCAAACTTGGCACACTTGTTGGCCTTGCTATAAGATACAAAATGGCCGAAAATTTAAAAAATCGGACAATAACCACGCCCACATCCCATACAACGGTAATTTAGAGAAATACGAAGTACTCGATAAATCAGTAAATATTAAAGCTAATTTATTCAAAATTGATGCTTGCAACAATTCTTTACCAAGAAATACGTTTATGGTAAAATTTTGGAAAATGGGCGTGGCACCGCCCACTTGTGATCACATATATCTATATCGGTAACCGTTCTACCAATTTGTACCAAACTCGGTATGGTTATTGTGCTTGCCACATAAAAGCATAACGTTGAAAATTATTGAAATCGGACTACTTGCGCCGGGTATTTAATGTTCGGCTCCGCCCGAACTTAGACTTTCTTACTTGTTTTTTTTAATATTGTTAAAGCACACAGGTATTTTCTGCTACCTCTTATAAACTCATTGTTACGTGTGCTGCTTCACGCCAACTGACGTGTTGAGCAGTACCGCCACAAAATTCTGGTAAACTCTTATCCATATCTAATGATTCGTCCCACTGTATACCCTCATTGGTTGTTTCCCTTTGGAAATCTGTTCCTGATCTCTGAGATATAGTTAGTTGTTCCTTTAACTGAACTATTCCTTGTTGAAGGAAGACGGTGGCACTCGCAATCAACCTAGTTATCAGATCTACATTTAATTCTCCGTGAGCTATCTTTCCGTTTTTTTTTTTTAATTTTTACTTTACAATAAATTTTATTATAATTTTTTGTAATCCCTTCTAGGAAGGGAAACTCTTCTATTCTGCAGCGTCCGGAGTTCGGAATCGCAGAATTGAGTTTAAGTTATAGATGTATTTTTTTAATTTATCGGCTGTACAAGCCTTGAGTTATGTTGTCTTTGGTTTTTTCACGAATAATTTGGGGCACTTTTTAACTTTATGTGGCCCTCTACAATAGTAACAGTAATGTAATTTATTATATTTAATCTCAGTTGGGATATTTCCCATATACCTTAATTAATATTATTACTTAAAAAAATATAACTTACTAGCTATTGATGTTAATGGCCCGTAGTCATAGTCAAAATAAAGTCGACTTTAAAGTTAGTTGCAGCTTTTTGACATAATTTTCAATGGGATATCTGTAAAAAAGCTGCAACTAACTTTAAAGTCGACTTTATTTTGACTATGACTACGGGCCATAGATTCTAGACTGCTACTTTTAGTCCGTTTTATTTAATGCCGTTGCTGTTACTGTTGTTGTGTTGATCCCACCGTGATGTATTTAGCGCCAATTTATTGATTTGCGCGTAAAAAATTTTAGTGCGAAATATTACTTGTTTTGTTATATTCCGTGAAAAAGTTCGTTCGATTCATAAATAATTTAGCTCGGATTAATAAGGACTTTTCCCGACACGAACACTTTTTTAATTTTTAAGCAGGCCGCACGTTGGGGGTCACTAATGTTCCCTTCTTAAGGAAACTTTAAAAAAATATATTTCAATCCTCGCCCTTGCGGACAACAAATAATACAAATGGAGTTAATTTTCGAACTATGCAAAATACAGAACTAACTTTATTTCTAATTTAACTCTTATTTATATATTTACAATTGTTTACTTAAGAATTATTTCACCATAAGGCTGTGATGAAATTCCAATGTCTTGGACAAAGAAGATATTAGTTACAATTGAATGGAATTTTCCATTCAAAGTGGAAAAAGCATATCGATTTCATTAATGGTCAAAGTCATGTGATTTAAATTATGCAGCTGCATAATTGCTGAGTAAGCAAAATTGCACTATGAATCTGCGAGATACAAACTATGCTTTTTCCAATAAGCAATATTGTTCACAATTCTCATTGTGCCGCTATGTGTGGTCTGTCGTTAACTTACATACCCGGCTTAAATACTTACATACATATAACAACCTATTCCGACTAACAATTTGTTGGTATAGCATCAACGGTTAAGCAGTGTTTGCATTGTTCAACTTTGCGTTCAACATTTACGTTCAACTCAATGCAGGGTTGCACGAAAAATAGTTGAATGGCTAAATGTTGGCTGGCGACCAACGATTAATTGAAAGGCCGTTCAACCAAAAGTTGAATGCAAAGTTGAACAATGCAAACACGTTTTTATGGCGAATATTTTGATATTTGTTCATATTTTGATATTTTTAGCCATTCAACTTTTTTTCATGCAACCCTGCGCTGAGTTGAACGCAAATGTTGAACGCAAATTTGAACAATGCAAACGCACTTTTAGCCCAACTAGTTAGAAATTGACAAAATACCCAGCAGGAAATCGGAGCAGTAACCCAATAGGAAAAAATTGAAAACACCCTGCAAGAAATTTTCTAATACAATAAGTATTTGCCTATAGTGTACAAACTGCGAGAAAAAATGTATCCGGTTCAAATTTTTTATTTTATTTATTTTTATTAATTTTTTTTTAACCTTTTTGACCGCAAATATCGTAAATAAAAACTCAATTTATTATGTAAATCAAATTCTTTGTTTTTTTTCTAGCGATGCATTTCGGTTGGCAGCTGAGCAACCACCATCAGCCAGCATAGAAGGTCGCGCAATCCGCGAAATAAAAATTGCCTCTCTCTGCGCATATCGTCTCAGGGCGATTTTTTACTTTCACGCCTTCATGCCGAAAAGCCGCAAAACTTGATTTTTCATGATGACAGCCACGAGCGGTCGCTCGCCTCTAGATGACAAATATTTTTACTGGGCACTTGTTCAAGTAATTTTGGAAGTAATATTAAGTGAAATGCATACATAGTATGTAGGTCTGTAGAGCTTTAATAAGTTATATTACACTGATAAATTCATGCATTTCAACATTTCACTTAATATTACTTCCAAAATTACTTGTACAAGTGCCCAGTAAAAATATTTGTCATCTGGAGGCGAGCGACCGCTCGTGGCTGTCATCATGATATTGTTATAACTTAAGAACTACTTGTTGCCTAAACCTGAAACTTTCCCGAAAATATCCGTATATATTTGTCTTTAATGCTGCATTAAAACAAAACAAAAATTTTAAACTTCATAACACAACTTTTGCATTTGTAAAAATCACCTCCTAAATTTTTATATAAATTTTAAAATATCCGTAATTTTGTTTTAAGTGCAGTTAGACTCATCTTCTTTAGAATAGTATCTAGTTTATTGTGTACAAATTGCAAATCAATCGATACACAAA
>NW_023458555.1:102097525-102137259 GCF_013731165.1 Rhagoletis pomonella | reverse complement strand
AACGTCTGAGATATAGCGAGTGAAAATGAAAATTTCGCTAAGATTTACCGCAGTGAAAAATCCGATTTTGTGGCTTTTTCGAAATACAGGTATGAGTAAAAATTTTGTTAAAATTAACTGTAAATGTATTTTCGAATAAGCTAACGATTATAATTGGTTTGAAATCGCTTCCCTTCATTTCAATTTTATGTTTTTTTACGCTGCTTGTTGTTTTCGCTGTTGTTGTCGCCCAATTTTGCGAGAAAAGAATAACGTACCTGCGCATTGCGCAACCTGTTATATATAAACCTTGATCAGCCAGCGTCAAGTGAACACTAATCAAAAAAGACAAAAGTAGACAGTGCAATGGAAACATATTAGATGCTTACAACTATACATACATACAAACATAAGTGTGAAAGCGCAAATGGCATTACAAAAATAAACAAAGCGACTAGTGGAGGTTCTGAACAAACATGTAACCGAACATTTACTTTTTTATACAATTAAATAAAGGAGATTCAATTGCTCCGGGTTCTAAATTCATTAAATTATCATTAGTAGCGATGAAAAGGGATTCATAGGCATCTAATTTACCTGGGGTTTTTACGTGTTTAAGTAAACTAGGGATGCCCAAATCAGCACATATGTGTCGCGGGCGACTGCGCGTGCAAAGCTTTGCACAGCGGCGCTGGGCAAGCGCGGAAGCAAAAAGTTATCGGAAGGGGAAAACGAAGTCAACAGAATAGTGAGATCGTATGTGTGACAGTGATGGAAAATGAGTGTGCATTGTGCCATTTTCGGCCCTTTCGGAAGTAGCCGGCACATTTAGCACAATCGATTGATTTTCGGCACTATTTTTGCGTAACTCAATGCAACTAATAAATATTTCTTTCGGATCCGCAATTAAAAATATTTTTTTTTACATTTAATCATATGTGCTTAAACTGATAAATGATATAAACATAGAAACGCAAGCAGAAGAATCTCGTTTCCACATTCTGCATATGCGCTTAACATTTTTGTTTAAACAAATTTGTCGAAATTTCATCTCTAAAGCAAATATTAAATATCATTTAATATATACTTTAGATTTAAATAATTATTTTTAGTGGTGGGCGAGTCCGAGATGTTTAAATGATCGATATAGTACATTCAATTCGCGTCGATTTTTGAAAAATTTTTTCGTTGAAGGTGTTGCACTTTTTTTCCATACTGAAATTTGTGTACATAATTTATCATTGTCTAAGAAAAACTATAAAATAAAGCGTAATTTGAAATATTGGAATAAAAAACAACAACGCTACACGCGCATTTATCCATATAACATAAAATCCGAACGTTCATCATATGGAAGAAAGTGCGCAACACCGCAAACAGAAAAATTCAAAAAATCAATGGTATTTTCTAGACAGTTCAAACTTGCACCTTATTATGAAAATTTGATGAAACTTTGTTGATTTTTTTCATTCTTTCAACTTTCGATTTATTTGCAAGGTTTTTGTTTGATAATGAGCTACAATTTTATAAAAAAAAAAATTATTAAAATTATTTAAAAAAATATAATAATTACCGGGTGACCGTGTAATTTTGTCAAAGATGAAGAAAATGATGATAAAACATGAATACACTATATAGGTCAGTTCATATTAATGAACATAAAATGAGATCACTATCGATAAAATGGAAATCCTCAAGGGAAATTTATAATTTCAACGCATGGAATTTACATAATTTTTTTTACTTTCAACCCCCGAATTGCTCAATTACTTCTATTTCTGCAGGATCGCCATTAGGTAAATTGCATTTCCAAAGATTTTTTCAAAATAAATAGCGATGAGGGATATTTCACCCGCCGGTGATAAGAAATCGCAATCACCATAACGCACATCACTAATCTTTCTGTTCACAATCCCGCTTACATTCAAGATTACAATTCATAATTTCGTTTTGTAGCAGATATGAAATATAGGTATATCCATTTACTTAAATGTAAAGGGATTAAGAATCAAAGTGCTAGAAAAGATTTGAGCGTTTGGTACAAAAAGTATTTTTGATGTTGAAATTGTACTTAAAATCGGCAAATTGTACTTTTGTACATTTTAAAAATAATTGTACTGAAAAAAATACAATTGTACTTAAAATATCAACACTGTTTCACTGGCGCTGTACTTGCTGCAGCGATGCCAGATTTGAGCGTACCCAATTTTTGACCGATAATAACTCATGCGAGGGATTTGGGTATTGGGCATTTTACAAGCCTATTAGGAAGTATACATATCTGTGTTCGTATAGAATAGTACCTTATGTCGGAAGACTGGCTTTAGTATAATGAACCATTCGCAGCATACGATTGCGAAAGACTCACTGGCGCCGAGTCGTTGAAGAACTCTTGGAAAATAAACGTAAAAGACGGTAATGTTAATGGCGATGCTAGCAAGTTAATATTCGTATAAAGTTTCATAAAAAAATTCCTTGCTTTAAATGAAAAATATACATAGCGCATTTACTCAATACTTGGTCTGGCATCACTGTTTGAGCAATGATGTGCTCAGCTCACTGTTGCCAAGGTCGTGCATTTTGCACTAAATTTAGTGCTTTTGGGAAACCAAAAAGCCAAAATAATTGGAATTAGTGATCCTTTTTTTATTTAAGCACACCGAATGCATAGGTACACATGTATGTATGTATACACTATACAATAATATTCTACATTAAGATGGAATTCATTTACTGAATAAATTGTGAGGAATAGGTAAATTAAATATGTTTTGCGTTGTTATAAATGTATTGAAATTAATTTATTAATAAAAACGTGAGGAAATGTATAAACACTTTATACTGAATCAAAAAAATTATTAAACATGATAATAAAAACTTGGCGCTTTTGTTTTGGAAAAATTGGCTTTTTCTGGTGGCCTGATGCCACACTGGCTCAGTTGTCGCAAAAGTACACATACATACATGCATTTTTACTTGAAAATAAGTGTGTAGTGGTTAATATGTATACGATGCCATCTCCGTACAGCTCACTTCACCTCGCCTAGCACGCTCGCGTGCGCGTAGTTTGCCCGCGACGTCGACTGCGTGCACCTCTGCTGTGCATCCCTAAAGTAAACGAACGGTTTCTACCATAGATATTGTGTTGGTGATGGCAGGAGCGTAAGGCAAGGAAACGCGATGTAATTGAGACGATTGTGCGATGCTGTTTTGTGAGAAGAGTGTGCTTTCTTTGTTGCGTCTTATTCGATTCGAGTGTTTGGTTATCAGCTGATCGATGAGTGACGTTTTGAAGCCATTTATGTCCGCTATGTGTTTTATTTGCATATATTCTTTCATATAGCTCTCTGCAGACAGTGGCAAAGAGCAAAGTCTAAACACCATAGAATTAAACGAAGCAATTTTTTGTTGATATGTACAAAAGGAATCGCTTGTTATGTATCGGTCTGTTGATGTTGTTTCCCGGTGAACACCGAATTAAGTTCTCCTTCCTTGTCGCTGAATCAGTACATCAAGAAAAGGAAGGGAGTGTGTTGTTTCGTCTTCTTTTTCAAAGGTAAATTTTATACTCGGAAAACGATTGTTTAATGTTTCCAGTATTTTATCTATGTCGGATATCTTTATAATAGCAAAAGTATCGTCGACATATCGATGCCAAATTCGTGGCAAAACACCTTCACTTTTTAGTTCCGATTTGAAATTACACATGAACGCTTCTGCTACGTATGGCGACAGATTGTTACCCATGCTACAGTCTGAGTTTTTCTTGTAATAAACGTCTCGGAATTGGAAGCAATTGTGTTTCATACAGCTATTGATCGCGACGATGTATGCATTTAATTGGTCCTCAGACAAATTAAATTTTAAGAGGTGCTTTTTGATCGCCTTAATAGCGATGTCGATTGGAATCCATGGGAAAAGCGCCTCAACGTCAAAGGAAATCATAATCTAAAATGAACTATATTTTTTTAAATCGTTCACTAACCAACGGGCAATATTGGAAAGTGGTGAATTTATGTTGGAAACAACTTTCCGCATTTTGTTTCCACGTTTATGGACTTTGGGAAGTCCATACATCAGAGGAACGGAGGGGTTTGATACTAACGAACGATATTTATTAACTCCAAACGCTTGGCAAATACTGTCGGTGGCGGTTTTAGCATATTTTCGCATATAATTAAGCGGCGACTTTCGGGAAACTACGAAGTTGTCTTCTTCAATTGATGTTTTCATTCTTTCCTCATACTGCTGTTTGCCCATGATTACGACTTTATTTCCTTTGTCCGACTTCATGTAAAAAACGTCGTGTAGCTTCAATTTGTTGAGTGTGTTAATCCTGGCATTTTTGTGAGTGTGCTTTTGTTGCTGTGCACTTTTGATAAGCGGTAATGCAACATATCTTATTTTCTTTTTTACGGCAAGTGGTTTGTATTGTATAGCCGACTCTATGTCAGCAATTATGTCAATAATTGGTTCTTTATTTGGGTTCACTGTGAAGTTTAGCCCCATATTTATCAACTCCATCTCATCATCAAAACTTTCATTAGACATGTTCACAACTAAGCCTGGAAACGGCTTCACTGATGGTGTGTGTGTGGTTGTTGATCGAAAAGGTAACAATTTTTTTAGTTTTTGGTTCTGCGTCTTTCGCTTTTTGTTGAAAACGGCGTCACATCTCGAAATCGATGTAATATGAAAATGGTTAAATTCATGAAATTGGATATCGTCGATGCCTTTAGTCATGCTTAGATGTAGATTGTAGAGCTTTAATTCCATTTTGTCCAATGAACTGTAATGATGCTGAATTTCGAGTTTTAACCATTGACTTTCTGCATGTCTAATAACCCTTTCAGTTCTAGAATTGTGAACACTGCATTTTACTTTGATGAAACTGGGAATCACTTTGTGCTGCTTGCAATCCTTTAGAAAAAGAATGTCCGCTTTCGTTTTCCTGATTTTTGTCAAAAGACGAGTGAATTGACCCATTTCACGTTTGGTAAACATTGTTTGAAACCGTTCTAGTAATTTAATCACTAAATTTAGAGTCTGCTTGTGGTCTTATTATTGAAATTTATTTATTTTTTAACCTTTTTACCCGCAAATATTGTAAATAAAAACTCAATTTATTTCGTAAATCAAATTTTTTGTTTATTTCTACCGATGCATTTCGGTTGGCAGCTGAGCAACCATCTTCAGCCATATGATTTCCTTTGACGTTGAGGCCCTGTTCCAATCGATTCCAATCGACATCGCTATTAAGGCGATCAAAAAGCACCTCTTAAAATTTAATTTGCCTGAGGACCAATTAAATGCCTACATCGTAGCGATCAATAGCTGTATGAAACACAATTGCTTCCAATTCCGAGACGTTTATTACAAGAACAACTCCGGCTGTAGCATATAACGGTCTGTCGCCATTCGCAGCAGAAGCGTTCATGTGCAATTTTGAATCAGATCTAAAAAGTGAAGTTGTTTTGCCACGAATTTGACATCGATATGTTGGCGATACTTTTGCTATTACAAAAATATTCGACATAGATAAAATACTGGAAACGTTAAACAATCGTTATCCGAGTATTAAATTTACCTTTGAAAAAGAAGACGAAACAACACACTCCCTTCCTTTTTTTGATGTACTGATTAAGCGACAAGGAAGGAGAATTGAATTCGGTGTTAATCGGAAATCAACATCAACAGACCGATACATTACAAGCGATTCCTTTTGTACATATCAACCAAGAACGAAAGACACAAGATCACGTAAGAACAAGAGAGTGAAAAAAGTCGATTTTTTTAGCGGGTTCTACGCCATCTTGTTTCACTGGAAAACGAGCGAAAAGTAAACAAAGCAAAGAAAACAACGAAAACCAAAATTAGCCAAAATTAATGTCAGCCACTTTAAACGCACAATTTAGGTAAAATGATGCAACAAAATGCTTTAAAATGTGTTGTCATGTTGAATTAACTCTTCTTTATTTGAATAAAAGTCTAAAATAGTGGTGCTTGTGATGTAAACAAACGCCCAGCTGACGAACCCGCTTTCGCAAACTTTTTTCTCAAAACCAGTTACAAATACAACGTCGCGTTCTTACGTGATCTTGTATTTTTGGTTCATGCATATCAACAAAAAATTGCTTCGTTTAATCCTATGGTGTTTAGACTTTGCTCATTGCCACTGTTTGCAGAAAGTTATATGAAAGAATATATGCAAATAAAACACATAGCGGACATAAATGGCTTCAAAACGTCACTCATCGATCAGCTGATAACGAAACACTCGAATCGGATAAGACGCAACAAAGAAAGCACACTCTTCTAACAAAACAGCATCGCACAATCGTCTCAATTACATCGCGTTTTCTTGCCTTACGCTCCTGCCATCACCAACACATCGAAACATACCCTAGAAAAATCAAATTTGCAAATCGTACACCCGAACTACAATACACTGAGATTCGCGCTTGGTTCAACGAAAGACAAATTGCCGATAGAAGATCAAAGTGGAGTATACGAAGTAACTTGTTCGCATTGCGAATGCAAATACATTGGACAAACAAGGAGGGTGCTGCGTGCCCGAATCGAGGAACACTTACGTGCCGTACGGCTGAAAAAGATGGATAATGCTATCACCGCGCATGCATTTGATCTAAATAATTCTCGCCCACTCAACACAATATCTATGGCAGAAAACGTTCGTTTATTAAACACGTAAAAAACACAGCTAAATTAGATGCCTATGAATCCCTTTTCATCGCTACTAATGATAATTTAATGAATTTAGAACCCGGAGCAATTGAATCTCCTTTATTTAATTGTATAAAAAAGTAAATGTTTGTTTACATGTTTGTTCAGAACCTCCACTAGTCGCTTTTTTTTATTTTTGTAATGCCATTTGCGCTTTCACACTTATGTTTGTATGTATAGTTGGAAGCGTCTAATAGGTTTCCATTGCACTGTCTACTTTTGTCTTTTTTGATTAGTGTTCACTTGACGCTGGCTGATGATGGTTGCTCAGCTGCCAACCGAAATGCATCGGTAGAAATAAACAAAAAATTAGATTTACAAAATAAATTGAGTTTTTATTTACGATATTTGAGGTCAAAAAGGTTAAAAAAAATTTTAATAAAAATTGACCAATAAGACCACAAGCAGACTCTAAATTTAGTGATTAAATTACTAGAACTGTTCCAAACTATATCCGGTTCGTTTTGCTTTAATTATTAACCCTCAACCCAAAAAGACGCCAAAAGTATCCAAGTTAAGAGCTCACAAAATTTTGCGAATGGTTAACACTAGAGTGCACGCGCTCGTTTTTACTCCAATGCATTCGTGGCCTACTATAGTAGACCATTTAAGATGCCATAAGTGGTTTCTTAGATAACAATTAAATGAAACTTATCTATTACGTTTGCGAATTTAAATTTTTTCATAGCAGCTAGGAATTGGTAAAAATAAATTAACAGAAAAAATAAGAATAATTTTACTTCTTAGATCAATGTCTTAAATTTTCTTCTTATATAATATTATTCAAAAAATTATCAGTTTTCGTACCATTGAGTGCCCACCGCAGGCTGGTGATCGGGACAAATCCATTTGTTAAAAGTCTTGCACCACTTTTTGTGGATGGACTTTGAGCTCTGGTACAATAGGTGAACCGACAAACTAAAATTTGGTATTAAAATTATTAATTTATATTTAATAAAATTAAATAATATTGAAAAAAGTTATCCGTGAAATTTGTTTCAGTATTGACATTCATTTGGTTGATTATGAGAGCTTCGATTGCAGCAATGTTCATCAAATCGGAAAATATTTTGAGTGGCTATCGCCGAGAGTTTCTAAGAAAATTGATGCACCGCATATGCAAAGTAACCAAATTATAAATTCAGTACACGTACTATAGTAGGCCCGCGATTTTCGCACCAATCCACAAAAAAGTGCATACGCGTGGAAGTTCAGCGCGATACTCACTCGTCGACAAATTTAATGCAAAAGGCTTTCCTGGAACCGCACCGCTCCAACATACAAGACTGTCAAGGTATCAACTAAAATGTTGCCCTGGTCTACTATAGTAGGCCGCGCGTGTACTCTAGTGTTAAGAAAGCGAAGAAAATTTTGTTTCACTCTACCCTCTGAATATTAAGCAGAGCCAGTCATTTCAACTGATTTATTAGTAAGCCTCACCTTTTTTAATTAAAATGGAGGAATTTAATATAGCAATTTCTGATTTTATCGAATTCGTGGAAGATAATTCCAAGACCCCAGCGGAAGATGAGTCAGTTTATACTTTAGAAATCAAAAGAGTTGAATTCGATTCCCTCCACAGCGAAGCGAAGAAAGCGTATGACGCTTTTCGTAGAACCTGTAATAATGCCGTTGATACCGTTTATTTTAACAAAGTAAAAGAAAAATACAAATAATGTCAATGTTAATGCTGGATTAAAAATTAACATTTTATTTTTAATATTTTTATTGAGCTTTGTACCACGATTGTTTATTAGGAAAAATTGAAAAAGCAAGAAAGTCTAAGCGGTAGAAGTTATAGCAGCTATTTCGGAGATCGCCGCATCTCCTCCTCAGTCTTCTTTTTCTCCCTGCTGAAGTCTAGAAAAAAGAAGCTGCTATAACTTCTACCGCTTAGACTTTGTTGCTTTTTCAATTTTTCGTAATAAACAATCGTGGTACAAAGCTCAATACAAATAATAAAAACAAATAATGCTACCAAATTTAATTGAATTGCCTAGCTTCAATAACTAGGGATATAGACACTCTAAGGACTCTGAACCCCACCCAACCAATTAACGAGAGACGCTCAGAGGCCCCGATGATGGAATTTACACCCATGGTTCATCTACCAACATGCGACATGGACGTCTGTTATGGAGATTATGTTCACAGCGCTTTACATCCATAACCCAAGGATAAGCAATATGGAAAAGCTCTTCCACTTAAACCAAAAGACCCAAGGCGCAGCAAGAGAGGTAATCAGGAACGCACCCTATACGAACGACGGTTTCATACTGGCAGGGAAAAAATTGGTCGATCAATACGAAAATAAACGGATGCAGGTGAATACCAAATTAAATACCCTGTTTAATTTGTCACAAGTGACCCAAGAAACAGGCCACTCTATTAAGACCCTACAAAGAACTGTTAACAATTCTTTGACAAATTTAACTTCGGCATATCCACAAGGAGCTGGGACCCGATCTTAATATACCTATGCAGTTCAAAACTACCAAAAGAAACTTTATAAGCAATTGAATATACCCTAGAAGATAACTCCACCGTACCCACATGGGCAACATTCGATAGCTTTTTGATCCATAAATTTAAAACCTTAGAATCTGTAGGGAAATTCAAAGCTTTGATTTCAAGACCACACCAAAGGCACCCAGGTTCAGTCCAGAAAAGTTATGATAAGCGATATATTTCATGCTCACGTTTCTGAAAACCAGACAGCCGTACCCTCCACATTTCGAAATAATTCAGACCCTGCTCCCTCAAAAAAGCAATTCGAGATAGAAAGCTGCAGAAACCCGTATATCTACTATCAAAAATATGGATACTGTTACCACTGCTGGGCAATTTCGCATAGCTTCTGAGCCTAAAAAAACAAATACTCTCGCAGAAAATGCAACAAGAGACATAATTTCTAATTCATAGCGGTTCAGTTACTCGAACTCAATACCCACCGGAAGGATCAAGAGTCTCAAGTTCGACTCCTGATACCAGCGAAAGTGCCTCCCACCAGTCAAATCACCCATAAAAATCCGCAAGCCTACACAAACACCATACTGTCCACTCAACCGGCAACCCAAGACCCACTCAACCCAAGTAGAAAGCAGATTTTATTAGGTACGGCAATGGTTCAGGTGGAACATAATGGCCAAAGATATATGGCAAGAACACTCATAGACTCGGGATTTGAAGCTACGCTTATATCTGAAAATCTACAGAGAAATTTATGTATACCCACCCACTCTGTGTCAGAACAAGTAACCGGATTAAATAACGCGGTTTCAGCGACACCAACGAGGATATGCGGACTCACCTTCTGCTCACCCTTGAAATTAAAGTTCAGAATATCGACGCAGGCGTTTATTATAAGTAGTCTCACGGATAATTCACCCTCATACCCCCTCGACCCAAAGATGTGCCTTGAAAAACTCGGCTTCACATTAGCAGATACCCAATTCCACAAACACAGACCCGTGGATATATGAATTGGTAGTGATCTGTACCCAAAAATTATGCTCGGTGGAGTTAAACGAGATATTTTAGGTTCACTCTCAGCCCAAGAGACAGAGTTTGGATGGGTTTTATCCGGTCCTGTCCCCACACCGTCTCAATCATGGAACTTAAGTAGTTTCATTTTACAATAAAATGGCCCCGGATAATCTGCTCACTCGTTTTTGGGATGTGGAAGAAGTTTCCAAAAAACTACCAAAGAACGACACGCAGAAACCCAAATGGACGCTATATAGTAATCCTACCCTTCACGGACACCGAAAACATCGACGTTGGAAATTCGAGACACATAGCGCTAGCACAATACGTTAGAAATGAAAAGTCTTTACTTAGAAAACCTGAGCTAAAGGCGGAATATGACAAGGCTATTACCGAATATTTGGAACTCGGTCACATGAAGAAGGTCGAATATAATCCCGCGGATAAAGACCCCATAATACTTACCACATCATGCGGTCATTAAAAATGATCGCGTCACAACAAAACTTCGCGTGGTATTTAATGCTTTGAACCCCACATCGAATCGAAAGAGCCTTAATGACGTTCTACATATTGGACCCACCTTATAAAAGAACTTAGTCGTTCTAATTGTAAAATGGAGACTCTTTCGATTTGTTTTCAACGCGGATATTCAAAAGATGTACCGTCAGATACTTATCGAACCTAAGCATACCCTGTTCCAAACAATACTCTGCAGAAAATCTATCGAGGACCCAATAGAAGACTACGAGCTCCAAACAGTAACATTAGGTATAAAATGCGCAATTCGAACCCTATTGAAGCTAGCTGATGATATACAGGAAACTCACCCAGAGCTTCATACGTTCTTCGCAATGAAACGTATATAGACGACGTCTTATCAGGAACCCATGAGCTATCAACTCCTAAACAAGCAGGAGATGCACTCACTTCTGCTTTAGAGATTGCAGGATTCACCTTACGAAAATGGACCTCTAATAACCCTGAAATATTAGCAGAGTTACCCCAAGGACATCGACTAGATACCGAGTTACTCAACTTACCCGAGTTCGACATCACCAAAACCCTAGGTATTCGTTGGAACTCCGAGAACGACTCATTATTTTTTTCTCGACAACCCAATCGAGAACATCCCGCACACACAAAAAGGGAAGTTTTATCAACCATAGCTAAATTGTTTAACCCCGCCGGTTGGCTCAGCCCAATAATAATAACGGCTAAAATTATTATGCAACAAGTATGGGTCAATAAATCTGACTGGGACGAAAGTCTTAAGCCACTCACCCTTCATCGAATGCTAAGTTTCGTAAAGGAGTACAAAACGTTAAACAAGATTGAAATACCCAGATGGACCCACTTCACATAATCAACAACCATTGAATTCCATGGGTTTTCTGATGCCTCCGAGAAAGCTTATGCAGTGACTCTCTATATTCGAGTTAAAATGGAAACCAAAGTATGGACCACCATGTTAGTTTCGAAGACGGGAGTTGCCCCAATTAAGAGTATATCATTGCCAAGATTAGAACTCAGTTGAGCCGTTCTGCTAGGTAATCTAGTGGACTCTACACTACCCCAACTATGTCTGACCCAATATCGTACCTATTTTTGGACGGACTCAACGATAGTCCTATTGTGGTTAAAGAAGCCACCATGTTCCTGGACTACTTTCGTGTCTCATCGAATCACCACAATCATGGAAAATGTTGGAATTAATAACTCGCAACATGTTGAAAGTCATGATAATCCCGATATCTGGCAAGTCGAGGTTGTACGCCCACGGAACTCATAAATAGCGAACTCTGGTGGCACGGACTGAAATGGCTAAACCGCGAGCGAGAACAGTGGCCAACAACTCAAAACCTCAGCACAACCCTTGATGCCAAACCTGTAAAGACTTTCGCAATAACGACCCAAGGGGGCATCCCTATATATTCTCCTCACTACACAAAGCTATTCGTGTAATTGCGTATTTATTTAGGTTTTGCTCAAATGCCTCAGCCAGGAGACGCGAAACGCATTACCCAAGCCGAGAAATAACTCCTAACGAATTTAAAACGACACGAATGAAGCTGATTATTTTGACCCAACAATTTCATTTCCCAGACGAATATGACGCTTTGACCGAAAAAACGAGATACCCAAGAAAAGTTCACTACTAAGACTCAACCCGTCAATTGATCCTAACGGAATGATGCGAGTTGATGGCCAATTAAGCAATTCCGCGGCATTATCATACAACGAGCCTCATCCGATTTTATTACCCTATAGCACCCATATGGCAAAGCTACTGACCCGATTTACTCACTCAATAACCCTACATCGTGGAAATCAACTAGTTTTTCGAACAGAATTCTGGATTCCAATGTTAATGACTCTCATAAAACCAGTGATCTATAACTGCAAAACTTGTATATTACACAAGAAAAAACAACAGACACAAATAATGGTAGCACTTCCAGCGGACAGGAAAACTCTAATCCGTCCATTTGCCGCCACAGGAATTGATTTCGATGGACCATATGACATCAAAAATTACACTGGAAGAGCATGTCTAATAACTAAAGGTTACAACTGTGTATGCGTTTGCTTCGCAACTGTTATGTAGCTGCATATTTGTACCCGGCGGGCGGCATGCAGGCACGCTTGCATCCCATGCTAGCTCGTCGGTTGGGGGGGGTTGTCATTTCCGCCTGCCTTGGTAGTCGCTACATAAACAAAAAGTTAATCGTGCCTGGTGATATTGAGAAATACTAGTGCGGATGGTCACAAAAAACAAAGAGATAAGAATATGAGAAAAAGGAGGCACTACCGAGAAATGGTCCTGTCCCGTCCTGTCAGGTGGAGTCATCCCACCCTCCTTCTACGTGAACTCCACGCGAAGCCTTGGGCGTTGTCGTGACTCCTCACCTTCTTACAACGCCCCCTAAGCCTGACATTAGTCCGTATATCTAACAGTCTGTCATTTCTAAGTCAGTTGTCGTTCCGTCTGTACACTCCCTCTTCCCCTCTGTTGCATAAGTGCAACACACACACCAACAGCCTATCTAGAATAAACAAAAATTTCACTCCATATTTTTTCTTTTCTATCTCAGCTCTACAACTCACAACTTTATTATTTCCTTTCTTCGTGTTTGTATAAATCCTTAAGAGTATATCCTAATATTAACTAATTCCTACTGGGCTAACTATTACATTCATATTTATAGTATCTCCTACTTTGACTTTAGATTACTGCACTTAATCTAATGGTTTTCAATTACTCCATTAACAGTGAAACCTACGTAATCCTATATATTTGTACCTATTACCTATGTCCACATAAATCCTAACTCAACATTTTTAATAGTTTTAAACTCAATATTTTCAACAATTCCAAACTGAATATTTTCAATAATTCTAAATTCGATATTTTCAATAATTCTAAACTCCGCCTTAGATTTTAATAATTCACAAAAAAAACCTGAGAGGAATGTATTTGCCTACCTATATACATATATACCAGGCAATGGAATATGTATATTGATATACTTATGTGAATATGAAATATGTATGTACGCTATAGTAAAAAGAGAAATCAATCAAATCGTACTCACCTTTGTCTCCAGCGATGATGATACCAGCATGCTGTCGAGAACCTGTGTGGAGTTAGAGAATTTTCTACCAATGGTCATACATACATATTCACTTCTTCAGCCTATGCTCTGAGGTCTTTACCTACTGCCCTACTCACAGTATTAACACTCGCTCGTAGTTCGGGGCATCGAGCGGGTGATAGTACAGCGTGGCTGAACTGATTATTAACAAAAAGTGAATGTAATTTACAAAATAAAAAAACCAAATTACAAATAATAATATTAAACTGGCAAGTAACGAAAATTTAAACTAGGAAACCAAGTGCTGTGCCGTCTAAAACGCGTATTAAAAAGTGTGCAAATATAAATATGTGTACCTATGTATGTACAAATACATACGGGCATACGTACTTATGCACATATGTTCCCAAGCTTATGTAGCTATGCGCGCATATATATGCCTATGTAGGTACACATATGTATGTATATATATATGTCCACGTGTGGCCTATATAAAAAAGGAAACAGCAATCAAATTTATTGCTGAAACTAAAACCGAGCAACAACAAAAGGATTTGAACAAGTGATTTAAACACTACTCGGATGTGAAACAAAAAAAAAAGAAAGTAGAAAATTAGACAAAAATGCAAATTAATCAATTCAAATTTCCCTAATAAAAAAACTAAATACCTCATTACATGTATTCAGCGAATTTCAAAGGAAAAAAAAAACAAACGGTATATGAAAGCTAAGGAATGTGGCGGAGCGAATGATAAGAAAAGGTAGATAAAACTAAAAAAAACAAATTTAAGATAACTCAAAAATCGAAATTTAAGCAAATGACCATAATGAAAGAACTAAAAGAGCTGATCGCTGTCTTTGCGGCGCTGCTGCTGGTTAGTGGTGTAGGCGTAGCTCCTGTAAGCGCTACTCTTCTTTGCGCGGTTAGTGCTGTTACTGCGCTCCCTCGATGTTATGCTCCCTGATTAGTTCGCCGCTGTTAGTGCCCGCTGCCCAGTGGCTGTTGTTCCTCCAATTGGAGTATCCCACAACGCTGTTGGTAGTGACGTTGTCGTTGTTGCTTCACACTGTGCTAGCCAACTTCGCTGTTATTAACCTTTACACCTGCACGTATATGCAGGTGCCGGATGTAGGCTATCCCAATTAGATTTGTGTGGATCTTCTTCTCTCGGTGTATCGGTCTGTAACGCAGTAAATATTTGGTGCCGAATAAGTGTGTTGATGTGTGGTGCTGTTGTAGGTGAGTGGTGATGTATCTGCTGCTGGGGTAGGTGCGTGATAATGTATATACTGCTGGTGTGTATGGGTGGGTGATGGTGCGTCTTTCAGTTAGCTGAGACGTCAGCAAATACAAGGCGACGGACTAAGCTGGTGTGGACGCCTCCCAACTGTGTGGCAAGCTATGAATCCGGGTAGCTATTTCCAGGCGGCCGGCGAGTGGAGGTCCTTTAGACACATCTATAGATGTACAGGCGACCTGAAAGAAAAAAAAACCTTTTATTTGGTCGGCTGCCAACGTGGGGGTTGAGAAATTGCCTTGATTATAGCAACTTGTTTCCGTATCCATATGTATGTGCATGTACGCCCGTAAGCATTTGGCAACATGCAGGTGTACATGCATATGTATTTGGATTTGGGATATACTAACTATCTAATATGCGGTACTTACCTCCAGTTCCAAATTTAGCACTAAGTATTTTGCGGTTTTCAAACTCCGTTGCCACGGCGAACCGTTAAATCGCACACGGCTATATATACATATATATGCATCTATATATGTATATACATATATAGTTTTACCTCTAAATATTATAATTATTTTTTTTGTTTATACACTTTTTTTTTGTAATTCACTATAACCCGACTACTTTCGTATTTGCACCACCCACTGTCATCACGATAACACCGTAACTTCCACATCTGACCCGTTTGCCACCAACAGGGTCATTTTATACCCTTTGGCCAGGCTAACTGACTCAATCGGTATCTGTAAGTATATAATGTACTTACATACCTAGGTACTTGTGTACATGGGAAACTAAAAGAAAAAAACCGCTTTTACCCATACACCTTTAACTTTCGTTTTACCGAGCACTCCGAACTTTTTCTGAGTATTATATTTTTAACGTTTGACAACTATGTTCGATCAAACATCCATGACCGCCTACAAGCACATTTGGTCTACATAGATGTTTGATCACACTACCTATGCACGTATGTTCGATCCACACACCCACATACGTATGCACTCCGCTAACATAGAATACGAGGTACTTATGTTTGGTCCACTTCTTCCACACCTACATGCATATACAGAAGTATCTGGCAGCCAGCTGGCGCTACACAACCAAGGCAATACTGCTCGAACTCGTTGGCGATCTTACGACACAAACGTTTATGGCGGCATTCACACGTCTCTTTTCCAGGCGCAGATGCCCGGCCGATCTTTACTCAGACAACGGAACGAACTTCGTAGGAGCTTCACAATTACTAGCCAAAGATCGAAGAGAATTTGTAAAAACCTTAAAACCCAAGTCACAGCCAGCTATACCCATCAAAACGTCAACTGACAGTTCCACCCTCCCGGAGCTCCACATATATGTGGGCTATGGGAAGCCGGAGTAAAAAGTTTCAAAACTCATTTAAAAAAGGAATCAAAAATCCAGAAATTCACCTTTGAGGAATTAGCTATCCTACTAACCACTACCGAGAGTTGCTTAAACTCACGTCCATTTAGCCCTTCAAGCGATGATCCAACTAATTTGGAACCTATAATCCCAGGACACTTCCCTATAGCTACCCCGGTACTCACTCCTGCCGAACCCAACTTGGGCGACGCAAATTTAAGCATCGCAAACTGATGGCAGAAAATGAAAATCCTCCACCAGGATTTGTGTAGAAGGCGAAAGGGACTCCACAGCCGCTATAAGTGGAAATACCCTCAACGAAACATTGAAGTGGGTGACTTAGTTGTCATTAAAAATGAAGCTTTTAACAACGTATGAAGAGAAGCTATTCTAGGTAGCCTACAAGCGAACAACGTGGAATCTGCTATTCTTCTATGGATACAAAAACTTTTAGGCTGTAGACTAGAGTGGTTCATAAAAACACTCTTTTTGGAAATTCATAAACGCTACATCAGAATATTATTATTTGTGATTAAAAAAGAGACACGTATTTTTTTATTTTGTAAAAAAAGTTTTCTTAGAGGTCGCGCTGGTCGGTTTTTTATAAAAACGCTGATGTTCTCAATTTTTTTATTTTCTTGACATGTTAAAATGCATCTAAAAATGTGGTTTTTACATATAATTACTCTGGTATTATTGGGGATCATTCCCTTAATTACATACCTATCTTGGGCAGTTAGAATGGGCCTAGTGCCCGAAATCATGCTCTCGAAAAGACACTAGTAAAATTAAAACGTTGATACTGAAAGATTTAGGCATTCTCATGGGTTGGAACTTGTTACCAGGGGGTTTTCGGGAGTTGCTAATTAGGAATCTGAAGTCAGTTTTTCGAAATTCAAAATGGTGGATCCAAAATGGCGGTTCATTTTTTTTTTAATGATTGGATTTGTTCGAAACCCGGCACGCGAGAGTTTTTGTGGTCGCCGATTACGAATCTGAAGTCAATTGTTTTTAATTCAAAATGGCGGATCCAATATGGCGATCAAATTAAAAAAAAAAGTACTAAAATTAAAACGTTGCTACTGAACGTTTTAAACATTGTCAAGGATTAAAAGGGATCCAAAATGGCGACCAACTTAAAAAAAATGATGGGATTTGTTTGAAACTCTTAACCGCCATTTTGAATTTTGAAAATCTGACATCAGATTCGTAACCAGCAACCCAGAAACCCACTGGAAATGTGTTTTAACCCTTGATAATGTTTAAAACGTCCAGTATCAACGTTTTAATTTTAGTACTTTTTTTTTAATTTGATCACCATATTGGATCCGCCATTTTGAATTAATAAAAATTGACTTCAGATTCGTAATCGGCTACCACAAAAACTCTCGAGTGCCGGGTTTCGAACAAATCCAATCATTAAAAAAAAAATGGACCGCCATTTTGGATCCGCCATTTTTCATTTCGAAAAACTGACTTGAGGTCCCTTATTAGCAACCCCAGAAACCCCCTGGTAACAAGTTCCAACCCATGACATTGCGTAAGTCGTTCAGTATCAACGTTTTAATTTTACTAGTCTCTTTTCGAGAGCATATTTGCGGGCACTAGGCCCATTCTAATTGCGCAAGACAGATATGTAATTAAAGGAATGTTCCACAATAATACCAGATAATTATATGTAAAAAACAAATTTTTATCTGCATTTTAACATGTCAAGGAAATAAGAAAATTGAGAACATCAGCGTTTTTATAAAAACCGACCAGCGCGACCTCTAAACAAACTTTTTTTTCAAAATAAAAAACACGTTTCTCTTTTTTTATCACAAATAACAATAATTTGGGGTAGCGTTTATGAATTTCCAAAAAAAAAATTTTTTGTACCACTCTACTGTAGACGAATTAGAGCAGAATGGGGTGAAAGCAGGCTAACTAAGCGGGCGGTAAAGGGCACACCACAGGTATAGGTGCTCTCACCGCTCTTATGGTTGCTTGTCGTAAATGACCTATTAAATAAATTTGAAGGGAGGGCGCCCAAACTAGTTGCATATGCTGATAACATTGCATTACTGGTGACCGGAAAATACCTAGACACCACAAGTGATATAATGAATGCAGCTCTCAATACTACACGCCAATGAACTACTCGCGTAGGTTTGGGATTAATGCAGACAAAACGGACATGCTAATTTTTACAAGAAAGTACAAGATTTCTGGGTGGAATTTCCCTAAACTGAAGGGAACTGAACTCAAACCAAAAGACCGCATCAAGTACCTTGGAGAAATCCTGGACTGCAAACTGCTGTGGAGGTACAATGTGGAGGACAGAGTGAAGAAAGCGAGTAATGCTCTCTACGCATGCAAAAAGATACTGGGTGTTACTTGGGGCCTATCCCCTGCCCTAATGCATTGATGCTACACAGCAGTAGTGGGACCAATACTACTCTATGTCGCTATGGTGTGGTGGACCGCGACAGAAAATAGCACTTATATCAATGGAAAGTGTTCAACGTCTCTCTCTATTGTGTACAGCAGGAGCACTGAGAACAACTCCAACGGCTGCACTGGAAAAAATTCTCATATAACACCTATCGACCTTGCGGCAAAGAGCCTTAATGCTAAGTCCGCTGGGAGACTGGTTGATTGGTGTTGAATGCGGCCCTGATTCTGACGAGGGTGTACGCAGCGCCGTTTGGTTAGCGCTCGCAGTAGCGATGCCTGCGCTCGTGGTGGGTAGTAACGGCGGCCTGGGGTGGCGATATTTGTGGCGGACCCAGTGGCAGCGGGGCCTGATGGTGGCGACGATGACAGCGGACCTGGGTGGCGATAGTTAGCGTTCGCAGTCCTCGGTGATGATGCCGGGTGGCTCTCAGTCGTAGCTTCGGCCTGAGGCGGAAGTAGAGGTAGAGGCCCCGGTGATGGGAGCGGTGGTCCGGGCCCTAGTGGTGACGATGATGGGGGCGGCGGCCCTGGATGAGAGTGAGTACGAATAGCGGTCCTTTGTGATGCTGGCGGGCGATCCTCGGCAGCGATCTCGGCCTTGGGGCGGCAGTGGTGTCAGTGGCCCCGATGATGAGAGCAGCGGTCCTGGCCCTAGTGGTGACGACGACGGTGGCGGCGGCCCTGGATGACAGCGAGTACGGATAGCGGTTCTCTGTGATGCTGGCGGGCGGTCCTCAGTAGCGATCACGGCCTTGGGGTGGCAGTGGTGTTGGCGGTCCAGTACGGTGACCTACGCACAACTGATGATTAGTGCGGTCCCCAGGGCGCCCATAGATATTGGTGGCCACTTGGCGCTGAAAGGGACGGTTTTACCCCTCCCAGCGCCCGCTAACCAAGCGCACAGTGGTTCGAATAGAACAAGCTAGCTGGACAAGATTATTAAGCTGGATTTTCTGACTAACATGGCTGTATCTAATCACATTCATGCCTATTACGGTATCCGACGGATGCCATCCGCACGGATCTAATTCGATTCACACTGTCATAACAAGCGAATAAGAAGGATTAGATTCGTGAGAATGGGATCCCTCGGAAACAGACCTATTCCGGTCCGACAGATACCATTCGCACGAATCTAATCCTTCGCACTCGCTTATTCCGTTATTCCGACAGTGCGAATCTGATTAGATCCGTGAGGATGGCATCCGTCGGATACCGTAATAGGCATGATTATGTACATTTGGTGCAATAAAATTGTAATCGGAACTTATGGTATAATTTCAAACATATATGTATATAATTTGTTTATGTCTTCGAGAACTCCGAAACCGCTGATGAATATGATTTTGATGTTATTAACAGAAATACTCTGGCGTAGGTTGGACCCAAATGGCTAAAATGCGAGCGAGAACAGTGGCCAACAACTGAAGAACCCTACAGCAGAACCCTTGAAGCCAAACCTGTAAGACTTTCGCTATAACGACCCAAGAGGGCATCCTTGAAAGATTTTCCTCACTACCCAAATCTATTAGTGTAATTGCGTATTTATGCAAGTTTTGCTCAAATGACATGAGAGACATGAAACGCACTACCCAGCCGAGAAATAACTCCTAACGAATTTAAAACGACAGGAACGAAGCTGATTATTTTGACGCAACAAATTCATTTCCCAGACGAATATAACGCTTTGAGCCAAAAACTCAGATACCCAAGAAAAGTTCACTACTAACACTTAACCTTTATCTCAACAGCAGAAAAATTATACGTACGTCAACAGCAGTATACCCGAGTATGCACATACATTTTGTATGGGAAATGGCATTGTGTTGGGACGAAAATGTGAATATTTAGCACATTTCTTTTAATCTGGCTAAGTCTTTATTGTTATTTTCTAAAAAAATATGTTTATTTTACGTATTTGAAACAAGATTTGAGATATATGTTATTTTACTGTTATTATTTATTATTTTATGTGTTATGTTATTTTTTTTGATGAGTTTCTCTAAATGCGAAAGGGATTGTTTAGATACAAAACTTGTATAATTATGTGGGAAAAGGGTTTTTAAAGTAGACGCAAATAATTCTTGTGATGTTTCTCGTTACATCATATAGTTCAATGCTTGCACAAACCTGAAGAGCCCGTAGGCAAAGAAGTACTTATGTATACTCTGATATAACTTGAATTTATGTAGTACGAACTTGGAGATTGCAGAAATATTGGTTTTTATTGCCAAGCTATTCCCCAACGAAACAAAATTTATAAAAGTAAAAATGGAAGAAAGTGAATGACAGCGAAATGAAGAACAGCAAAATACATTCGCCAGAGGTTCGAAGAATTTGGCCAGGTAAATAGTGACGGCGAGCCTTTGGTGTCTGAAGAGATTGTGGACGATAACGAATATGAAGTACTCCAGATGAATCCGATATAGAAGAAATCTACTTACAAGAATACGACCCGGAAGACGAAAGTGAAGTTGAGAAAAAGACGACATACCAGGTGAAACCGGGGAAACTATTCTGACAAAGATGGAGCAACTTGGTCTGCTGTACCACCACAAACGGCCAGCTTCGAACCCACAACATACTCAGGTCTGCAATCAATGGACCAGCTCGTGCCGGAGAAAAAGAGTTGGGATCCTTTCAGGAATGCATTACAAAACCGAAGTAAGAGGTCTAAGAAAAAGTCACATTTGATATTAAATCACAACAAAACCAAAGGTGATGCTAATGACATGGTTAAACGCTTAGCAGAATATTCAATCAAGTGGCGAAGGAATAGATGTCCTTTACCATTATTTTATAATATTCTGGATCTGGCTTCCTTTGCTACGTATGAATGAAGATACATAATTTACGTGGAGACAACCCACACCAGAAGGCTTCTACAAATCGAAGTATGATATTCCTTCTTCAACTTAGTGAGCACCTGGCGAAACCTGAAATAGAATTAGGAGCTACTAATAGCCGAATAACAGGAATATTCTCTTCGCGCAACGCCATTGAAGCAATAAACGTTGGTTCTTTGAGAATAAAAACAAAGGGTAATTCTTATACATATATGTGCTCCAAACAACGCCCAACAAATAAAGCCTGCATATTGTGCAAAAAAAAGTTTGTGAAAAACATTCTACTAATTTGCTGCAATGCAATATATGTAACTAAAACGTCAATAATTTCCAATTGATTCATATTTTTTTATTTTATATGTATTATAATACTATGTTATCATTATATTATTGTACTAAATTAAGAATTTGATTCGGAATTAAGTGTGCTTTTCAAATGCAGATATTAACATATTTGCATGCGTTTTCACTTACATACCCAGGTATGTTGATGTAAGAGGTAAAAGTCGAAAAATGGTCAGGTCCAGGTGGTCCAGGCCCACTCAAGTTCATCCGATGTATAGTTTCCAAGATATAGCAATTTGAAATCGGAAAACATTCATGTTGCTGTTGACATAAAGGTTAACCCGTCAATTGATCCTAACGGAATAATGCGAGTTGATGGCATTAAGCAATTCCCCGGCATTATCATACAACGAGCGTCATCCGATTTTATTACCCTATAGCACCCATATGGCAAAGCTACTGACTCAATAACCTTACATCGTAGAAATCAACTAGTTTTGCGACTCATGCGAACAGAATTCTGGATTTCAAAGTTAATGACTCTCATAAAAGCAATGATCTATAACTGCAAAACTTGTGTATTACACAAGAAAGAACAACAGACACAAATAATGGTTGCACTTCCCTCGGAGAGGACAACCCTAATCCGTCCATTTGCCGACAAAGGAATTGATTTCGATGGACCCTATGGCATCAAAAATTACACTGGAATAGCATGTCTAATAACCAATGGTTACATCTGTGCATGTGTTTGCTTCGCAACCAAGGCAATACTCCTCGAACTCGTTGGCGATCTTACGACACAAGCGTTCATGGCGGCATTCACACGTTTCTTTCTAGGCGCAGATGCCCGGCCGAACTTTACTAAGCCAACGGACCGAACTTCGTAGGAGCTTCACAATTACTAGCCAAAGATCGACGAGAATTTGTAAAAACCTTAAAACCCAAGTCACAGCCAGTTATACCCATCAAAACATCAACTGGCGCTTCAACCCTTACGGAGCTCCACATATGTGTGGGCTATAGTAAGCCGGAGTAAAAAGTTTGAAAACTCATAAAAAAAGGTACCAAAAATCCAGAAATTCACCTTTGAGGAATTAGCTATCCTACTAACCCATATCGAGAGTTGCTTAAAATCACGGCCATTGAGCCCTTCAAGCGATAATCCAACTAATTTTGAACCTATAATCCCAGGACACTTCCTTATAGGTACCTCGTTTCTCACCCCTGCCGAACCCAACTTGGACGACGCAAATTTAAGCATCGCAAACAGATGGCAGAATTTGAAAATACTCCACCAGCATTTCTGTAAAAGATGGAAGGAGGAATACTTAAAGGAACTCCACAAGCGATATAAGTGGAAATACCCCCAATGAAACATTGAAGTAGGTGACTTAGTTGTCATTAGAAATGGAAACTTACCCCCCAACGAATGGAAACTAGGCCGAATCGAGAAGGCCTATTTCGGTTCGGGCAATAAAACCCGAGTGGTCGAAATTCGCACCGCTCAAAGCATAATAACCCGCCCAATCACAAAAGACGTGTTATTGAACCTCCATTTACCTTTAAGTTTCCTTTCTATGAATAAAAATGGCTCCAACTAATGTTTCCCGGAAGTCCGCAGCAACCAGGAGCACTCGGCGAAGCAGCCCAACCTCCACCATCCTCTGCCTAAGCATGACCCGCAGCATTTCACCTATATCGGATATAGAAACCCTCTCTAAGCGTGCTCGAAGCTCCGTGCAACCCTTTCTCCTATACGTGAAGAAAAGGAAAGTGGTATCCACCGCACGGCCCGACCCAAAATCACTCACACTCGTCATCATAAGTACGGCCCACACCGCCATGTAGCATACGGTTTATGCCAGAAGGACCATCGCTTAGTGACTTGCACAAAGTACACTAAAATGAATATTCATGAGAAGTACAACGCAGTCATCAATACCCACCATTGCATATATGGCTTGGCCAGGTCGCACAAGACACAAAAATGCACAAGTGAGAAGAGGTGTGCGACGTGCAATGGAAAACACCATTTTTCCCTTCACGGCCACCTAAGATTCGACCGAGGTGGACACAAAACACCAGAAAAAAGAAAAAAACTCACGCTCCACCCGTTAGTACTAAAATACCGTCATTACTGGCCAAGCCGACCCTAATACCGACGGCAATCTTTCGGATCAAGCATGACGGCATATCGCATAAGATTCGAGCCTTAATAAACCTGACCCAAAAATTGACAACCGTTGCAGATGAGCTGGTGAGAAAGCTATCATTGCCGATCACATACCTCAACGCTCATCGTATATGCAACATGCAACTGGGCTCACTAACTGATGACAAATTTCGCATCGAGTGTAACAGTTTAATCACTAAGGATCTACCCAAACAGCCGTATGATCGGTAATTAAGTGACGAAGTAAAACCCCGATTCGATCATTTAGTCCTCGCTGACCCCAAGTTCACGTCCAATGGGAACATCATTTTGGAACAAGGAGACCACGTTTAACCACTCATCCTCACAAGCGGAGTGTTTAATCCGGACAATGGCATGGTCGTAGCCCAGAACACTGCATTTGGTTGGACCCTAACTGGCACTATATAAAATAGCCCAATCTACCCTAAGTATACTTCGCTACTTAATGATTTTACCCAATTTAAATTAACTGAGTAATATATGTCTAACCACTCCACTATTTTCCATTTTATTCGCAGATATTGCAAGGCGACCGGGATGTTTATTCCAAATAAACACATCCCTGCTGTTGAGAAATTACGAGATTGCGATGTAGTTTTGCAATGTAATATTTTAATTCAGACCTTCAAAGCTTACGAACTAAGTAACAATGATTATAAGTTCATTTCTGATTTAGCCCAACTGCGTGAAGAATGCAGATGAACACTCAGAAATATTAAACGATAGCTTGAGAACAATTATGGTAGTATTTCATGAAAAAGTATATCGCAAGTAAAGATTAAAAATTGCAATGTGGTTGTGAAAATAGAATGTGATACGAATATGAATTTTATGATGTTACGCTTGCTGGTGGAATCCTACGATGGGGTATGCACTCCCGCGTAGATAACTAGATAGATTTCCAAACGTTGGATGGGGTAAAGAACTGCGTCTTGATGTCCTCTGGTCAGATGTCGAGGTAAAAAAGAAGAAAGGTGGAACGGTTGCCATTTCTTTTTATAGGCAACACTGGAAGGGGATTCCAGTGCGCCTATGGGAAGCAATTCCCTTGCGATTTGCGGACTTCCAACTACCGCAGGGATGTTTATAATGGAAGCCGCAGGGATGTAACTAGGGATTAACGGGATTCACGAGATGCGTAATTTTTAAGGGAGCGCAAGTCCCTTAAATATGCCGGCCCGCTTGCACCGGTGAAAGGCTGTCACGTAATGCTATTAAGGCCTGGATGGCGTCGTCGAGCTGCTGGCGCACTTCGGACCGAGACGGCCTCTGCGGTGGTGGCGTTGTACTCCTTGCGGCTGATCTGGTGCTTGGCACGGGGCGATGTAGGAGGTTGTTATGGGATTGTCTGCACACCCTGAATGACCATTGCGACGGGTATCATCGGACACTGCTGTGCCAGGCAATTTGGACAGTAGCGGTGTCGCTCCACACACCGGATGCGATCCTCAACAGGCATCGCCAGAAAGGCCAGGAAATGGCGTAACGGGTGATACCGGAAGCGGATCTGGCACTGATGTACTAGCGGATCAGGTAGCTTGCGTATTGGAGACGGTAAAGATGGGGTTCGCCTGTAAATAATTGGGACTTTAGTACGAAATATTTATAGAAGGATGACTAGAATGAAAGCGAAGTGTTTCTAAGTGTGATGTGTAGCATTAGGATCAGGGAGAGTTGTTTGTGTTGCGAGTGGACACGATTTTACAATGGGCGGGTAAAGCTACCATACTGGGTTTTTACATCTGCGACTCGTATGTTATTGTCGACGCCGTGGTAGACCCTTTCGATTCTGCCTAAACGCCATTCGTTTGTGGCACCAACTCGTTTTTGATTACAACGAAATCGCCTATGGCCAATTTCTTTTGCGGGAGTTTCCACTTGCACCGTTGATGCAACTCTTTCAGATACTCGTCTTGCCATCTTTGACTGAACTGCTGATGCAATAATTTGAGTTTTTCCTAACGATTGTATTTTGAGCGTATGGAGCGTTGGAAAATATCCGTTGTGGTAGACCCCGTCGTCCGACGAAACGAGAAAATGCTGCTTGGAATGCTTTTTTGGAGAGATCTGAGCACGCCTCTAAGTGGATTGCCTTGGTTGAGAAGCAGATGAAAACGAAAACATAAATTTTCAGCAGTGGGGATTTTCGCTGGGTGGATGACTTAACATCAAAAAGACCCGCGAAGTCAATTCCGGTGTGAGTGAATGGCAAGGAGAAGCTTGAACGCTCTGGCGGTAATGCTGCCATTATTTGTGAACGCGTACTCTGTTTGAAGATATTACAGGTTTTGCCAATTCGTATGCACTTTTTGACCTGTAATTTTAATCTGGGAATGAAATACTCTTGTCTTGCGGTTCGGATCATTAGTTGGTGTTCCGCGAGCATCAGCAAGTTGTGTAGAAATAGAAGAAATAGGTGGCAGAATCTGGAGGATGGTGGGATGATGATCGGATATCTCTCATTGTAAGAGAGTGATGCATTTGCAAGACGGCCATTTACTCTGACAAGTCCATTTTTATCGATAAAGGGGTTTAAAGTCAAAAGTGAACTCCTTTTGGAAATGGGTTGTTTGTTAGAGAGTTTCGCGTATTCATTGGGGTAATACCATTCTTGAGCGAGTTTTATGGGACGTGATTTAACCCAATGAATTTCCCTTTTAGTAATTACCGTAGTTTCATGATTGATAATCGAAGTGGACTGTATGCGATTTCGAGTGGTTCGATGAAAGAAACGAAAGATGTGGCATATTACTCTCAGGGCTTTTGACCAGGATTAGAAACGGTTTGAGAGATCAGGTTCTTCTTCCTTCCACCTTTCGTATGGAGGTTTATCCAGCCACGAGAGAACTATAGAAGAGTCTAGCCATAAGAAGATTTCTGTTTATCCTAGAGGAAGTTGATTGGTAACGTTTTTAATGCATTTGGAAAGCAACACTGCAGCGCAAAGTTCCAGGCGTGGGAGGCTTACTGTTTGTAATGGTGCGACTTTGGTCTTGGAAAAAAGTAGGTGAGATGCTACAGTATTGTCGGTCAGAGTTTTTATGTAGATGGATGCGCAGAATGCCTTCTCCGACGCATCACAGAAGCCATGGATTTGAACTATTTGATTTGCTGAAAATTCCGTCCATCTTGGTATTTGCATTTGCTCGATACTAGAAAGGTCAGAGATGAATTGGTTCCACTTTTGAAGTGCGAGTGGTTTAACGCATTCGTCCCACGCAGTGCCATCCAACCATATCTGCTGCAAGAGTACTTGTGCCTAAACAATAATAGGGGCTAGCCACCCTGCGCTGTCAAAACGTTTCGAAACCGAGGATAAAATTTGCCGCTTAGTAGCATTGTAGTTGGTTGGATGGGCTCGGTTGAAAAAGAGAATGCATCGGTTAAGGCGTTCCAATGAATGCCAAGAGTTTTGGTAGAGCTAGAGGAATCAACTTTGAGAAAATTGGAATCGAGAAAATCTTCGGTCGAGATGTGTTTAAGCAGTTCTGGGTGATTAGCTGTTATTTTTTTCAAAGGCAGACCGGCTGAAAGCAAACATTGGATAATTTGGGATTGAGCGGTGAGACAAGTAGGAATATCGTGCCCGCCAGTCAGTATGTCATCGACATAAGTTTCTTCGGTTAGAATTCTCTTGGCTAAAGGGAAAGAGTTTTGGCGTCAGTTCCCAATTGGTGCAAGGTACGGATGGCGAGATATGGTGCGCAATTTACTCCAAATGTTACGGTTTTAAGTGCGAAATCTGTAGTTTGGGTCTCTACGGAAGAGAATTCGTTGAAACTGTTGATCGTCTTCATGTAACAGAATTTGGCGGTACATTTTTTAGATGTCGCCGTTAAAGAAGTATCTGTACAAACGCCAATTTAACGATCATCAGATCTGTTTTCAAAGTGGGACCAATATGCAAAATGTCATGTAGAGAAACTCCGGACGCTGATGGTTTGGAAGCATTAAATACCACGCGAACTTTGGCGATTTGCTGTCGGGTTTGATGACGGAGTGATGGGGTATATAGTAGGAGTGGTAATTACCATTTTGGTGAATTTCATCAGAAATTATAGGTTTCATGTGGTCTAAGGTCAGATATTCGTCTAAGACCCGATTATACTCCTCCTTAAGCTCGGGTTTCTTATTAAGCATGTGCTCCATTCGGATCGCTTGCTTCATTGCGTAGGCACGAGATGGACCTAGAGATAGCTTAGAGGGGAATTCCGATTTGAATGGCAATCGGACCACATATCGTCCATCAGTTTGCCGATAGGTGGTGTCTTGAAACAGTTTTTCGCAATACGTATCCCAGAATCGCTTAAGTTGAGAATCAAGACTTTCGCTCAAATCCTCTGCAACATAAGTGTGAAAAGTTGAGCAGTTGGTTGCTTGTAAAGTTCCACTAAAGTACCATCCAAAAATTGTATTTTGCGCGAGAAGGCTGCCAAGCACTTTGTGTTGGACTCCTTCAAGAAGAATTGCAGGTATTAGGTCGCTACCTATTACCAAGTCGATCTGAGCGGGAGTATAGAAGTGTGGGTCAGCGAGGTCCAGACCTTTGATATCTAAAAGTGTGGGTTTTTTGATTAGGGAAGTGGGTAAGAAGCTAGTCAATTTGTGGAGAGCAATAGCCGTGGTATCTATGCGAATGTCATGACGTTTGGCTACGAGACGAATGTTCGCGTTTTCCACGATCTTTCCATCCAAGCCGGTTACTGAAAAATTTTCTCGATTAGTTGGGAGTCTTAAATGAGTGAACCCTTTCTGAGATGAACGTTTTTTGAGAGCCTTGATCTATTAAAAATTGGCCCAAATGCTCGATGTGTACTTGGGCTGTGGGAAGCAATGTGTTTTCGTTGTTGGTTGAAAGGTTTGCTTGGATATGAGAATCACTGTCGGTTGAAGAAATAGATAACTCCTCGCAAGAACCTTTCCTTCAGTGATTTCGAAAATTGGATGTCGGGTTTGACTGGAGATAGGTGCAAGGGTATGCAAGATGATCGTTGAATGTGGATTTGGTTTAGGTTTCTGATTCCGTACTGGTGCTTTGAAAATCGATTGGTTGGTGGAGGGGGATTTAACATTGTATGATGATTTTGTTTGCAATAATAACATCGGAAGGTACTTGAACAGCTGCTGAGAGTATGATTATAGGCTAAGCAATTAGAACAGTAGTCGTTTTGTTCGACGAATATGGTTCGCTCAGCGATATTTAGTTTACGAAATTCTGGACAGGACTTCAGTGCATGACTCTCGTTGCATAATTTGCATTTGAACGAAATGTGCTCTTGGGAGCGATAAGATTGGATCTTGGATGATGTCTTTTGAGGAAGAGAACTCTGTGCTTTAGTAATTTTATAATTATGCAACCGCTCAACCACTTCGTACCGGCTGGTCAGGAACTCACCCATTTGGAACCAGTTGGTCCAGTCCTTTTTGGACTGGAGGGATTGCTCCCAGAGGGAGAGGGTTTCCTCTGGGAGTTTGGTGGAGCAAAGATAGATAAGGATAGGGTCCCAGTCGGAAACGGAAAAACCTTGAGCTTTCAGGCACGAAAGACAATCATAAAAAGGTATTTTGGATTTTCTGAATGCATTGGCTGTTTTCAGATGAAACGGGGGAAATGTTAAAAAGAGTCTTCAAATGTTTGTCAATTAAAATTCTTTCATTTTCGAAACGTGCTCTTAAAGCTCCCCAGGCCAGAGAAGAGTTTTCATCGCACAAGGTATAATGCTTAACTATGGCACCAGCTTTTCCTTTAGTTTTGTTTCGCAAGTGGTAAAGTTTTTGAGCGGGTGTTAATTTGGGTTGGTTGAGATATACGGCCGTGAACATATCACGGAAAGATGGCCAATCCTCATAGCTACCGTAGAATGTTTGGGTATCACACGGAGGCACTTTGATACATGGGATCGAATTATCGATGAAAGCCATCGACTGGCGGGAAGTGGAATTTTTGTCAGTTGGGCTGCCCTGGAAAAGCTTGAGTTGATCTACGATATGGGATTTGCAAATATAAAAACTATCAGTACATAGTTGAAATTTGGCATGGGCCTCCTCCTTAAATTCGGCAGAAATGGAAGTTTCTTCGGCAAGGAAGACTTTTTCATAGGAAAGTTTCAACTTGTCCCAACGGGAATTAAGGTCTTGCAACTTTACATCGAGTAAAGAATCGGTATGATCTTCCGGATCTTCTTTTTCGAAGTTGGTGCAGAAATTCACAACATTGTTAGAATCGAAGATAAACTTCGGCATTAATGCGGAAGCTACCGACATACTGGATATTAGAATCGAGACTGAAAGAAGTTACTTTTGGAAGTGTAAACTGGAGAAAGTCACCAATATTCGAGAAACTGATTGTAAATTCAAGGCACTACTCTCACGAGATGAGCCTATTCGCAAGGAATTTTGTATGCCGATAGTATTTCCAGAAGTCAATCACTTTACAAAGTTCTTATCGGCCTTAATATTTTGGAAATAATGGAGAATATACACGAGCCCTTTCATTTATACGCTTAGTAATGAGAATTAAGTACACTGGAACACCGATTTTTATTTTGGAATGTTAATAAAAAATTATAATTTTAATGGGAAATTTATTTGGTTATATGTGTGTACCAATGCAAATCCATACATACATAAGTCGATGAAATAATGAAAATGTGTTCTATATTTTCTCGCAGTATTATATACGTAGTATGAGATTGATATAATTTGAGTGATTAACAAAGGTTTGGTATTGTTGCTTAAGCGCTTTTTTATTTCGGTACTGGGAACAATTCGAATGTACTCTGACTTTCGCAAGTCGCAAGTGCTTCGGATTTCCTACTGGGTTAACACACTTTTCGTATGAGTTGCAATTTCATACATATGTACATGTGCACAGAAATTCTTATAAGAAAATGGAACTGGGTCAACGAGTACTGTGGCTAGACGCCGGCGCAACCGGCGCTGTGTTCCTTTGCTAAGAATTTATATGCACGTATGTAAGTATGTAGCGCCACTACATATATACATCCACACGAAGCAGCGAGAATGAAACGGACATCGCTGCAGGCGACGGCACTTACAGCAGAGCAACAAATATTTAGAGGGTTGAAGTAGAAATATTCGCGAATTAAACGACTACGTAAAATACCTGAACATATGTCGGAATTTACATACATACATATGTATGTGCGTATATTTGAGAAAGAACGAGAGAATTTTTCCAACGAGTAACTGTATGTATATTTAAGCCTATATATCACTCTATATATTTAGAACACCGTTTCTGATTAACGGTATATGCAGTTAGTACAGTTTATCGGAAGTCTGATTTGTAAAATCTACGTATGCATATTTATGTACATGTTATTATGTATGTATGCACTTACAAATTCTCCTTGCTACTTCTCATGTTTGGGGATTTGATTTTTGCAATTGGGAATGGGCGAAGTGACTCTACTAAAGTGGGTAAGCGGATGCTGGACGAAAAAAGGAGCTGGTTGTGTCCCGGTGGAAGTGATTTTACTCTCCAGCGATGTGTGTCTGTAAACGGCTTCTAATTGCTATGCGGTTGCAGTCCCTCGATGAGTGCTAGCACTTATGCGTTCTGTAGCGAGCGTCCAATTCGTGCATGTGCCTGTTGTTGGTAGCAAATTGCTCTGCTACTAGCAATTTTTCAGCACTAAAACGTCCAATTTACGTGGAATTTCGCTTGACACTTCACTTTTGAGTCACTTTTGGGGTTTTTTAATGGAAACTGTATAACAAGATCCCTCGTTGCAACGATTTGACGAATTCCAATATACTTTGCTCGCTGTTATTGCCGGGTGGGCTGGATGGTTACAGGTTGTCAATTCAATGTAGGAAAAAATGAGAAATTTAGCAAAATGACAGCTGCCGCTCAGTGTTGAGCAGCGTAATTTCAACTGTCCGAATGGTTGCTTTGCCACTGTATCAAATTTGGTTCGCAAGGACCATGTTGAGTAATTACGAGATTGCGATGTAGTTTTTCAATGTAATATTTTAATTCAGCAGCCCCCATAGGAGACAACAAAGCTTACGAACTAAGTAACAATGATTATAAGTTCATTTCTGATTTACCGCAACTGTGTGAGGAATGTAGATGAACGCTTAGAAATATTAAACGATAGCTTAAGAACAATTATGGTAGTATTTCATGAAAAAGTATACCGCAAGTAAAGATTAAAAATTGCAATGGGAACGTGAAAATAGAATGTGACACGAATATGAATTTTATGATGTTACGCTTGCTGGTGGAATCCCACGATGAGGTATGCACTGCCGCGTAGATAACTAGATAGATTTCAAAACGTTGGATGGGGTAAAGAACTGCGCCTTGATGTCCTCTGGTCAGATGTCCAGGTAAAAAAAGAAAATTGGAACGGTTCCTATTTCCTTTTATAGGCAACACTGGAAGGGGATTCCAGTGCGCCTATGGGAAGAAATTCCCTTGCAATTTGCGGATTTCCAACTACCGCAGGGATGCCTATAGTGGAAGCCGCAGGGATGTAATTAGGGATTTATGGGATTCACGAGATGGGTAATTTTTAAGGGAGCGCAAGTCCCTTAAACACCTGCATTATCCTCCTAAACTCTGAAAAGCGAAGGATGTATAATGCAGGAATGAAAAACCGCGCCAACATAACTACAAGCAAATCAGTTTTTATAAAACTACCCGCGCATCAACACGAAAGCCGTAGCAGCCCCCATAGGAGACAACAACAATAATCGAACACCTACCCAACACGGGAAAAATAAAGTTAAACAGGTCAATATACATAAAATCTAAACTAACTCAAATACAATAAATAAACACATAACATAATTAATCTTATTGAACATACACTCGTACATACACTGTATTTTATACACACAACCCACTACACACTGAATTGTTACCTTTTGAATTATAAATTAAAGACTATTTTTTATAACGGATAACTAAGACCCATTTCTTTTCTTTATTCGTAATCGGCCACGAGTTGTCGACATACCCCGACAATGTTTGCATACTAGGCTTGAACTAAATCGGTCCATGAATAAAAATTTTCTAAATATCTAGACCCCAGTGATGGAATATTCCCAGCCATGATTCAGAAGTTCACTCAAGTGGTGATCCCATGGCTAGAGGCGTTATATATGGGATGTCTGAGGCTGGACTATGTGCCTGTGCACTGCAGAGATTCGAGATTTGTGTTCATACCCAAGGCAGGTATGACCAACCCTCTATACTCCGAAGAATATAGACCTATCAGTTTAACTTCATTCCTCCGGAAAACGCTCGAGAAAATCCTAGACACACATAAGAGGCAGCATAATGCAAGGCAGCTTATCAACAGCGCTACACGCATACACAAAAGGAAGATCGACATATACTGCACTGCATGCTCTAGTAACGAATATAGAAAAAACGCTGGAACACAAGGACTACGCTTTAGGTGTGTTCTTAGACATCGGCGGAGCTTTTAACAATGTATCAAGAAAAGCTATTCTAGGTAGTCTACAAGCAAACAACGTGGAATTTGATATTCTTCTATGGATACAAAAACTTTTAGGCTGTAGACGAATTAGAGCAGAATGGGGTGAAGCCAGGCTAACTAAGCGGCCGGTAAAGGGCACATCACAGCGAGGGGTGTTCTTACCGCTCCTATGGTTGCTTGTGGAAAACAAATTAGTAAATAAATTTGAAGGGAGGGCGTCCAAACTTGTTGCATATGCTTATGACTAGAGCTCGGATATTTATTCTTCTTGTTTAACATCACAGAAAGTCCGGACCTGGGCAGAAACTCATTACAGGAGAAAGTGAGTTAATTTTGACCTATTATGTTTTGCATATTTTCACATATTTTGCAGGTTTGCATATTTGGATAGTTTTGTATATATTTTGCATATTTTTGTATATATTTTGCATGTTTGAATACTTGCATATTTTTGTATATATTTTGCATATTTTTTTATATATTTTGCATAGTTCCTATAAATAAATTATTATAAGCATGCCACATTGATGGCAGCTCTTGTTAACTCCGCATGCGACAAACAGACCTCCTTCTGCCTCAATAGTGATGACCAGCTACGCCAGCATAGAACAAATCTCATTTATTTGTGGTATGTAAGCAAGTGCAAGCTATGCTGTGAAAATCTTTTGCAAGTTCGTCAACTAAAGCTCAACACCTTCTTTAAGTACAATAGGTAGGATGCCATTCGGGCCGGGCGATCTGAGACTGTCAAAAAACTCAATAGCATATCTTAGGGCATCTTCATTAGCCACATTTCTGGCAACAAACCAGTTGTACCTTGACACTGTGGTTTTCGTATACCCTCCCTCACCAGTCGAGGGAGAGGAAGGCGAAACCATCACCTGATTTCCACGAAATTGAGTCTCTAGAAGAACATAGAGTTCTCCGTTAAAAAGACATCAGGACTCTTGAGTGAACGCAGCTTTGTGGTTAGGTCCTTCTTCAGAACTTTTACCAGCCTAGCCGTTTGACTCAAGTTTTCAATCCCGATGCAGCCCTCTTCGCAGAGTGAATTATACTACGTTCCCACGGCACGTAATCTGCTCTCCAATGCATAACTTTATCTCTCATTCGTAATTGGCACAACAGTGAAGTCTGTTCCCCTTATGTGCGGTATTCTTTGCTCCACAGCTTTGAGCCAATCCCAGTTAGCTTCTGATGGGCATTTCACCACAATGGCAAGTTCCCTCTCTTATGAGGAAGCATACGCTACAGTGCCGGAGGCAATGACGGCCCGGATAAGCGTTTAATTTCCGCAGTAGTCATCTGCCGAGTCTAACCACCCTCCCCATTACGGCAATGAGCAGAGGGCCTGTTACGAGCTCACAATAAGTTGCTCGGGACCCGGACCTCCAGACGTAGTTGCTTTGAGGGAATAACGAGGGCAGTTCTGCCTCGACCGATCCTTGCATCACTTCTACCCTTTGTTAGAGGCAAGCGTTTCGTGGCGCCAGAAGTCTGTCTGGATGATCGGAATTGGGCAATGCCACGCCAGTACCGTGCCACACTGTGACTCGAAGAGGCATTGGGACAGCCATTGGTGTCTGTCACCACAGGTTTCCTTCTATTGCAACGTTCGAAAGCAAATTTGGATGTCGGCACATTCATCAAGGTCCCGCTGGCTTCTGGAGTAACCTCCGTAGACCTGGGCCGCTTACTGAATGCAGCGACAGGAGGAGTTCGGTTAGCCGCAGAAGAGGGTTTCCCATTCTTGCATTTCGCCCCCCGATACTTCCTCTTCTGGGCTGTGGAAAGAGGGCCAACTCCGTCATTGGAGGTTAGTTGGCAGCGAACTGCTTCTCAACCTACATCCCCTGCAAGAGATTGGTCCTCTTCCGACTCTGAAGAAGAGAGGATTGGGTTTTTCTCCCTACTCTCCTCCAGGATGCGCTCCTGGTCTATGACGTTGGGGACTTCGGCAATGTTTGGGGCCGCAAATGCGGATGATTTCCCACAAATACTACTAAAGTAGTTTAAAGGGTTAACTAAGTACAAGTTGTTAACAAATTTGAAGATATGCGTTAAACAAAACTGGTTTAATTTTCTCTGAACTCTTATAACATGGACACTAGTGCAAATGACTTTGGTTTTGTTTCCTAGGTGTTATTTAAATTGTTGCATAAAGATCTTCTTTTAGCATATCTAACTACCTATTGTACAATTTTTTAATATATTTTGCATAGTTCTTGCGTATTTGTTGCATATATTTTACATATTCAATTTGCATAAAAATTCGAGCTCTACTTATGACATTGCAGTAATGGTGACCGGAAAATACCTAGATACCATAAGTAATATAATGAATGGAGCTCTCAATACTACACACCAATGGACTACTCGCGCAGGTTTAGGGATTAATGCAGAGAAAACGGACATGCTACTTTTCACAAGAAAGTACTAGATTCCTGGGTGGAATTTCCCTAAACTGAACGGAACTGAACTGAAACCAAAATACCGCACCAAGTACCTTAGAGTAATCCTGGTCTGCAAACCGCTGTGGTACAATGTGGAGGACAGAGTGAAGAGGGTGAATACTGCTCTATACGCATGCAAGAAGATGCTAGGTGTTACTTGTGGCCTATCCCCTGCCCTAATGCATTGATGCTACACAACAGTAATGAGATCAATACTACTCTATGGCGCTATGGTGTGGTGTACCGCGACGGAAAAGGAGCACTTATCTCAAGACAATGGAGAGGGTTCAACGTCTCTCTCTATTGTATACAAAGGGAGCACTGAGAACAACTCAAACGGCTGCACTGGGACAAATTCTCAATATGCAACATGCAATATGCAACAGGGGAGTTCAAGCAAAGAAACACTGGCCACAGCCCAATAGCCAAAGGGCATGTAGACATCACGGACTACATGGTACCTTGCTATAATTGGTATAAGGAGTTTCGGGTTACTATCGAAGAAAACGGATGGCGTAGGGGCATAAAGTCTAGCCGGAAAACATTTAACTTCTTAACCGCCGGCTCAAAAATGAATGATAGAGTAGGAGAGTGAGTGTACAGCTCAGAACTTAGTGCTCGTCGGCCCATCCAGATGCCGGATCACTGCAGTATATAACAGGCAGAGGTTATCGCAGTGGGAAAAGCCGATGAGCTAGCCTACTCAATGACTGAAAACAACTCTAAAGTAACGTAGACAGTAAATCAGATATTAAGGCTATAAGCTAATACTAATTTAGGTCACAAAATGCCTTTAGAAGTAGGGAAGCCATAAATAGGGCAGCAGCAACCAGGCGGATGCATATTTATTGGGTTCCCGGCCACAAGGGCATTATAGGTAACGAAATTGTGGATGAGATTGCCAAGAGTGGAATCCACTTGGCTCTAGAACAAGAGAACAACATTCCGAATCCGCTTAATGATCTTTATAATGAAATACACCAGACTGGAGAACGGGACACAAACCCGGTTCATACTATCGCTGGCACCAGGAGACTGCAGATAGATTACCTAACAGGGCAGAAAATGTTGGCAGCGCACTTAAGCAAAATGGGAATTGCTGTCAGTGAAGTTTGCAGGAAATGCATGGGGACGTGAACAAAAGAAACCCTAGAACACATCCTATGCCATTTTCCTGCTGTATCAAAAACACGACTGAAATATCTCGGAGCTCAAGGGCTTAATAATCTTGAAGACGTGATAACACTTGGGCTTCTAAATGATGTATATTTGGAACACACTGCACTGAACCTCTATGTCCATCTGGCAACACTAGGGACCTATTGGCCTATGTGGGGTGGTCAGCCAGACATAATAACCTAACCTAACCCAGACTCCAATGCCACCTGGCGGGTTAGTCTTTTGCAAAATTAATTCTTATCGTAACAGTAATGTTCGTTTAAAGTTTAATGAAAAGGGAATCATAAATACGGGTTTTAAAATATCTGTACCCCAGCGCCACCTACCGAGATAAATGGAAATTCATGTTGAGACCCTGTTGCTTAAGGAATAACATCCGTAAATTTGGTTTATATCCATTAACTTGTTTTCGAAGTTATCAGGTTAAAAAATAGAAGAGCAGCCCTTGTCCTAACATCTCATCATTAAAACATATGAGGTAGGTCCCACTAACTCCCACCAAATAAAACACAGTGATTTGTGTATTTACCCTCCAGTACTGCTGGAGTCAATCGCTACTTTTGAACCGCTACTGCACCGATTCCTAGGTAAGTAGCTACTCTATTAACCCGTGGTAGTGCACATGGTAGTGCAGAGTCGAACCAGTCGTAAGCAGAATAGCGAAAAACTACGACAGAGGGCGCCCATAAATCACGCAAGTGACTACTTTAGTAACTCCCGGTAGTGCAGAGAGAGCCGATGGTGACTACCGCCTAGGACATTGCCTTGTAAAAGTAATCGATGAAATACACTGCAAGTAGTCGGTCGGTAATTGACGGTGTTTATTAGGTAGCTACCGATTCAGCAGTCCTGTAGTCACTCCCCCGTACTGCAGGGTACTTCGAGCACATACACACACCAACGGCGCTATGAACAACCACACACACAAACAAGCGGCTATCTAGAATACCGGCAACTTGGCGGGCAGTGGGGAGAGGGAGATAAAGAGAGAGAGTCGGCATCGGTGTCGGAGATTATTCAGGCGACGGGATGGTGGCGATGATGACAACGGACCTGGGTGGCGATAGTTAGCGTTCGAAGTCCTCGGTGATGATGGCGGGCGGCCCTCGGTGATGGGGCGGAAGTAGTGGTAGTGGCCCCGGTGATAGGGTGATGGGGCGGCGGTCCGGACCCTGGTAGTGATGACGACGGTGTCGGCGGTTCTGAATGACAGGGAGTATGGATAGCGGTCCTCTGTGGCAGTGATGTTGGCGGAACCAGAACGGTGACCTACAGACAACTGATGATTAGTGCGGTCCCCAGGGCGCCCATATATATTCGTGGCCACTTGGCGCTGCAAGGGCGGGTTTTACCCCTCCCAGCGCCCACTAACCCCGCGAACAGTGGTTCGAATAGAACAAGCTAGCTGGACAAAATTATTTAGCTGGATTTTCTGACTAACATGGCTGTATCTAATCACATCATGTGCAATAAAATTGTAATCGGAGCTTATCGTATAATTTTAAACATATGTATATAATGTGTGTACGTTTCCGAAGACTCCGAAAGTGCTGATGAATATGATTTTGATGTTATTAACAGAAATATTCTGGCGTAGTCTGGAGATGGTTTCTGTAATGTTTAGCACCTATTGGATTCAAAGTAAAAGAGTTCCCACCCACGTATCAAAATAAATTTATTATATATTATATATATATATATATATGAATTAGATATGAAAAAATTTCACAAATATACATTCGAAACTGGAAATATGTTTGTAACCTCATATTCATGGTTTAATATGCCGACAAGTGTTCACAAAGTTCTTATCCACGGACTAGAGGTTATAAAGCATGCAATTCTACCTATTGGTCAGCTAGGAGAGGAAGCACAAGAAGCTAAAAATACGGATTTTAAATTGATAAGAGAACACAGAAGTAGAAAATGTAGTGCAAAGCATACTACTGTCGATATTTTAAACTATTTTTTGCTATCATCAGGTCCTATAATATCTGCGATGAATCTGCCTAAAGCGCCACACGCTGAATTACTTAATGGAATTGATAGGACAAACTAGTATCGCTACTGACTCCAGGTTTTTTCTTAAACTATCTACATTTCTTTTATGAACTTCAGATTTCATCGTATTATAAAATAGTCCCCTGAACTGTTTTTACTTCTATGTTCCCTTATTAATATAAAGAACTTTTATTTTTCTGCTTGAGCTACTCTCTTAGTAGTCCAACAGAATTTAAGGCTGTGGTTTTTAAAGTCTTCAATCCACGAAAATATATGAAGTTGGGGACACTTATTTTCATACTAAACTATAAACTTAAATGTAGAAAATAGGTTGCTATAAGTTTAAAAATTAAAAATATCTTTTTTGAAAAGAGAACAGAGTTTCAACGAAATAAAAACAATATTATGAAAAACAAACTTTACTGT
>NW_023458555.1:102051693-102077525 GCF_013731165.1 Rhagoletis pomonella | reverse complement strand
TATAATGTCAGAGGAATATACGTTGGTTATAGACTTTCAGGGAGTCTATTTTAATAAGAAATTTATTGCTAAAGAAGTCAGCATATCAACATATGATTCACATGTAACAACGTTTCTTATTCAACCTCCTTTTGAAGAGTCCAAGTTAACGATACGAGATAAAACAACTAAAAACTGGTTACATCATAATCATGATGGATTAAAATGGGAAGAGGGTGATTCGACTTTAATGACTGTTATTGAATATATCCATTCATTAATGAAAACAAAAAATTATATATTCTATGCTAAAGGATTGGAGAAAATCAGATGGATTCAACGTTTATTCGGATACGATATTATTTTATATAATTTAGATGATTTAAATTGTCCAAATTTAAAGAATTTATATGTTAAAAATACAAATATAAATACTTGTAAATATCATAAAAATTCTATGATATGTGCTAAAAAAAATTTAATAATATTAAGAAACTTTATTTCTTCAGTAAATATCTAATAAATAAATATAAATAAGTAATTATAACACTTTATTTTATTTGTTTTCAAAATCAACAGACGTTTCCATTCATATATATGTATATATACACATACATATTAAATACTTAGCAATTAATTATGTGAACATTATTAACACACTTTTCTATGGGTGGAGCATCAATATATATATATATATATCATATGTATGTATGTATGTTTGCATATAGATGTATGTATGAGAATACGTATGTATATATGTATAGCAATACACCATACCAATTTTCGACATATAAACCACCTTGTATCGGATTTCTTGGATTTCCATCAGCGGAACACCCTGTGATCGGTTCCGGTTCTGGACTCAGATTTGTCACCAGCGACATCTTGCGGCTTTTATCTGGGTTCTGAACTTGGATTACGACGGCGACATCTTTTGGCGGAGCAGCAAAGCTTGCGGAAGAGCAGCAGCAAACCATATAGCGGTTCTGGACCGGAGCAGCAGTAAACCATATAGCTGCTAGCAGCGCTGCTGCACCGGTTCCAGAACCGCTATATTTATACTACTGCCCATAGTTCGATTTTGAAGGCTAACTTCGAAATACGGAAAAATGGCTTTTTTAATTATGACTCAATCTCTTAAAAAAATGATTTGGTCCAATACCCAGCCGAGTGCTGTACAGTGTAATTTTTAGAAAAACTTAAAGAAAATACAGATAGTTTTTTTCTTGCTTCGTTCTGTTTCACGAGTTTTTGGTAATCTTTGCTTGGCCCCTGATCCCCATATTAAAAATAAAGCAGTGGAATTAACTGGGTTGTGTGTGTGCCGAGAAAATTGAAAAATTATCTTTTTATCATTAAGGTAAAAATACCCCTTTTGGAACGAGTACCAGTTTTAAAACAATATTATACATTAAAAAAAAAAAAGAATTAAGCTCATATATGTAATACTTCTATATTGGCAGTAAGCTAACTTCTCAATGTGTAAGCATTCCGAAATCAGAGCGAGACAGTCTAGTACTGTTTTTGTCAATGTATTGTGTACTTGAGTGCCGTTTTTGTATATGTGTTGTGTACATGTTTATTTATAAACGTATGTGTTCTTTCGTACGTGTTTATTGATATATCTGTACTGTCTGTACTGTAGTGTTTTCGGACGGTACTAGCTCTTACTGCCAATATAGGAGTATTACATATATGATTAAGCCGCCCTATGAACCCACACGTGAGTGCGATTTTCCTTCAACATCGTGAGCACTTACAAAACTGCGCAGTTATTGACCGTATCTGCGTTATTGTTCTGAAAAAATATATTAAATATATCATAAAACACACTGGTGAAAAATGCCTATCAGTTCTTCGAATTCACCGAATATTCAAAATTTTCAAATTACTTAATTTTCAATTCTTACTTTTTTGTTGTATTTTCGAATTTGTACTATTTTACATAGTTAAAAGTAGAGATGGGCACGGGCCTAAATTTTCAGGCCCGGCCCGGCACGAGTGCAAAATCAACTTTCAAAAACACGCACGAGCCCGCACCTTAAGAATTTTAGTGGGGCCCGGCCCGGCCCGGAAATAAAGAGCCAACTTTTATTGTATGTATACATATCACACACCGTCTTCAAAAGAGTCACAACTCAAAATTTGGCATATTTGAAATGATGCGCTAAAAATGTATACAGAGCTTTTATTTACCTTTCAGCAAAAGCTGGACCAAATTTTTGTTATAATTTCTTGAAAAACCTAAGGTAAATTCGCCTTTGCCCATATGATTCGCATGGGCTACGAAATAGTTTTTTCGCATTTTCTGACGAACGTATTAATAATAATAATAGATTGGCGCTTACACATATGTTAGTGTTTGGCCGAGCTTCTCCTCCGATTTGTGGCGTGCGCCTTGATGTTGTCACACAAAGCGGAGGGACCTACAGTTTTACGCCGACTCCGAACGGCGATTGTATTTTTATGAGAAGCTGTTTTTCATGGCAGAAATACACTCGGAGGTTTGCCATTGCCTGCCGAGGGACGACCGCTGTTAAGAAAAAACCTTTTTTCTATATTTTTGTGATGTTGCTTTGACCAGGGTTTGAACCCAGGCATTGTGGAGTGGAAGCGCGCACTGCTTACCACTGCACCACAGCGGCCGACAACGTCGAACGTATTATTTTGAGTTAAAATAGCAAGTTAAAATAGCACTGGAATAGCTACGCTTGATTGTAGTCAGGGGCGTAGCGAAGGGGTTCAACGTGGGGGGTGATTTGAATGGAAATGCCGACTGGGCTTGACTAGGGACACGAATTTCGATACGATACGATACCATATCGATACTTTTCGCATTCGATACCGATATTTTCTACGCGATAGTTTTAAAACGATATTTTTTGGAATCGAGTACCAGAACCCTAGTATCGTATCGAATATCATAAACTCACATTCCAACACTGAGGGAAAAAAATTTTAGAATTAAAAAAAACGTGCTAAATTGAAAAAATACGCATATGAAATAGCACCAACCCAACTCGTTTTAAATTTGAGTAAATACGTTATAAAATATGTGGTTGTAAAGTGCACAGATGCTTTTTCGTAATTAAGAAGAAAAAAAATTAATTTCATATTCCGTCTGATGAGAATTGAACCCGGATCCTCTTGGCCGCTACTAATTGTATCAAGCGTCTTTGCATACTCAGCTACAGCCATACATGTAAAGGTGTTTTCAAATGTTGAGTTTGAATCAACATCCCAGCGCGCGATTTGTGCATTATGTCATACCATGTATGTGTGGATGTGTTGTCACCGCTGTGCATGCTTTGTATACATATACCTTCTTAATTACATATGAAAAAGCATCCGAGACGTGCAAAACGCCATCCGTGTAGTGGAAAATGCTTCATTTTAGTACGGGAGTATTTGAATTGAATATTTCCATTATATGTACGTAGTGTATGTATAATGGGAAAATCCAGTTTGTTAAGACTTTTCACTTGATTTAAACACGAACATTTTTAAAGGGTAATCAAATAAATAATTTTTATTCTTACAACGCGTTTTTTATCTCAGTGAAGGATAATGATAATGGAGTGCAATGGGGTATAGTCGTTGCGCTGGGTATACAGTTACAGTTGCATGGCTATACTCAATCCCGACTATTGCGTCCTCGTTCGCACACTCTGGGCAACGTGAGCAACTCATGTGCGAGATGCGGTAACCAATCCGAGTGGAGCCTTGGGTCACGGCAGAAAGAGAGGGAGTTTCGGTGGGGCCACTCCGACTTATTCGGTTTAAGGGCTCACTGAAGTCTGCAGCGTCTGTTCACCAGTAGGTGCGGCTGCAAGCGGGTGTCTGCTTGGAGCAAGCGGCTCGCTATATAAACGTGTATTTGGTTGCGAACTCACCCTCGTCCCAGCAATGGCTTGTGCGCTGGGCTTGGGACCCGCCACGTAAAAACCAGTTCCAGTGAAAAAGCAAGGAAAAGCCTCGGATGAGACCCCCCTTATGATGACGACCACGGCAAACGTTTAAAGGACTACGATTTGAGGGCATGCACCTGGAATCTCCGGACCCTTAATGGGGAAGGTGCCTCTGCCCGGCTGGTTGATGTCCTCGTAAGGACAAAAGCTGACATCACCGCCTTACAAGAAATGCGTTGGACGGGGCAAGGCAAGCAATGTCTGGGGCCTTGCGACGTCTACTACAGTTGCCACGTAAAGGAGCGCAAATTCGGTGTTGGATTTGTGGTGGGAGAGAAACTCCGTCGCCGAGTACTGTCGTTCACCCCGGTGGACGAGCGTCTAGCCACAATCCGCATCAAAGCGAGATTCTTCAACATCTCAGTCATCTGCCCCCATGCCGTACTGTCGTTCACCCCGGTGGACGAGCGTCTAGCCACAATCCGCATCAAAGCGAGATTCTTCAACATCTTAGTCATCTGCTTCTTCAACATCTCAGTCATCTGCGCCCATGCCCCGAAGGAAGAGAAGGATGAGGCATCCAAGGATCTCTTCTATGAGCGATTGGAGCGCACGTACGAGCGCTGCCCCCGTCATGATATCAAAATCGTGCTTGGCGACTTCATTGCCAGGAAGGGCAAGGAAGGGATCTTTGGAACCACCGTCGGAAAATTCAGCCTCCACGACGAAACGTCCGACAACGGATTGAGGCTGATCGCCTTCGCCGGGGCCCGAAACATGGTAGTATGCAGTACTAGGTTCAAGCATAAAGAGATCCACTAAGCTACGTGGCTGTCTCCGGATCGAAAAACGAGAAACCAAATCGATCATGTTGTGATAGACGGAAGGCACGCTTCCAGTGTTTTGGACGTACGCACACTCCGAGGCCCGAACATCGACTCGGACCACTATCTTGTTGCAGCCAAGATACGCACCCGCCTCTGTGCAGCAAAAAATGTGCGCCCAAATATGCAAGGAAAGCTTAACTTCGAAAAGCTGCAATCACAACAGACAGCCAGCGCTTTAGCTACTCGACTCTCACACCTGCTCTCAGAGAGCACTCTTCAACAAACCGACATATGCGAGCAGTAGAACCACATTTCCCGCTCATTAAGTACCGCCGCCGAATAAGTAGTCGGATTTCAGCGAGCCCGAAAGAACAACTGGTACGATGAGGAGTGTCAGGAAGCTGCAGAGAAAAAAGATTCCGCCGACAGGGCCACGCTGGGATCGGGCGCAACGCGCGCTGTGTGGAACCGCTATAGGGATCTGAAGAGGGAAGCGAGACGTATTTGCCGCAATAAGGAGAGAGGCCGAAATGCGTGAGTGCGAAGAGCTTGAAATGCTGGCCGACAGGAAGAATGGCCGAAAATTTTACCAGAGACTTAGGCGACTTACGGAAGGTTTAAAGACCGGGGCGAACTCCTGTAAGAACAATAATGGCGACCTAGTAACTGATGTCCAGAGCGTACTTAAATTATGGAGGGAACACTTTTCCGCCCTACTAAATGGTAGCAGCACGGAAATTTGTGGAGAAGAAGAACCCGAGCCCGCAGTCGATGATGACTTAGTCGACGTTCCACCGCCTGACTATGACGAGGTACGTATAGCAATAACGCGGCTGAAAAACAACAAAGCTGATGGAGAGGACAGCCTGCCAGCTGAGCTATTCAAGTACGGCGGCGAGGAGTTGATAAGGTGCATGCATCAACTCTTGTGCAGAATATGGTCAGATGAACGCATACCCGACGACTGCAATTTAAGTGTGCAGTGCCCAATCCACAAGAAAGGTGACCCCGCCATTCGCGCTAACTACCGCGAGCCTTCTAAGCATAGGTTACAAGGTCTTATCGAGCGTATTGTGTGAAAGACTGAAGCCCACCGTCAATAAACTGATTGGGCCTTATCAGTGTGGCTTTAGACCTGGAAAATCCACCATAGACCAGGTATTCACAATACGCCAAATCTTGGAAAAGACCCGCGAGAAAAGGATCGACACTCAGCACCTATTTGTCGACTTTAAAGTCGCTTTTGACAGCACTAAAAGGAGTTGCTTATACACCGCTATGTCTTAATTTGGCATCCCCTCAAAACTCACACGGCTGTGTAAAATGACGTTGAGCAATACCACCAGCTCCGTCAGAATTGGGCAAGACCTCTCCGAGCCGTTCGCCACAAAACGGGGTTTCAGACAGGGCAACTCGCTTTCATGTGACTTCTTTAATCTGATGTTGGAGAAGATAATAAGAGCTGCAGAACTGAAACACTCAGGAACAATTTACTACAAGAGCGTGTGAGTGCTGGCTTATGCCGATGACATCGACATCATCGGTAACAAAAACCGCGAAGTCTGTTCTGCCTTTTCCAAGTTAGATAGAGAAGCAAAGCGAATTGGTCTGGTGGTAAACGAGGACAAGACGAAGTATGTTCTCTCATCACACAAACAATCAGCGCATTCGCGCCTTGGCACCCACGTTACTGTTGACGTACCGCAGACGATGGAACGATGAGCTGTATGAGCTTTACAACGATATGGACATAGTGCAGCGAATTAAAATACAGCGGCTCCGCTGGCTTGGTCATATCGTTCGAATGGACACCGACGCTCCAGCTCTGAAAGTATTCAACTCGGAACCCGCTGGTGGTAGCAGAGGAAGATTGAGGCCCCACTGCGATGGAAAGATCAGGTGGAGAAGGACTTGGCTTCACTTGGCGTTTCCAATTGGCGTCAGTTGGCACAGAGGAGAAACGACTGGCGTGCTTTGCTGAACTCGGCCAAAATCGCTTAGGCGGCTACAGCGCCAAAAAAGAAGAAGAAGAAGGATAATGTTATTAACCTAATATTACCGGCGAGAGTTTTTCTACGCAGACACACAAGTTTTTCTCATTTGATAAACCCAAATCAATTTGCGTGCGTGATTTCTCAGAGTTGCATTTCTGTCAAATTTACAGAAGTTTGCTGAGAAATATTGTTAATTCATAGTCGCGCCAAAATGAAAACTGAGGATAAATGTCAAATCGATCGCTTTTTACGCACGCGTATAAAGTTGGCCTGTAACAATTCTGCCCAATATAAATTGGGCTCTAAAGTACAGAAATTTGTACTATGGTTAGGATTGCATGTTGTGGGATTTGAACCCGCGGCCTCGGTGTTTAAGCCAACACCTCAATCACTACGTGTTGTAATAATAATAAAGTCCGGCGCTTATACAATATGTTAAGCTGATGCCAGATAAAACTTTGTAGCTTTGCGTGACATTTATAACTTTGCCAGCGAAACGCCAGACGCAAAAGGTATGCCACAAAGAACGCAAAGAAAACAGTTTTGTACTGCTTTTTTACTCGTCAAAATTGCTTTGGATTTTATATATTTTGCTTAAAAAATATCAGCAATGTAATTAAGTTTTATGTTTCTACATGAAAACTCGAATTTGAACGAAACAAAATAAATATTAAACCGGTTGATTGTCAAAGCGCGCAAAAAGATGGGAGTTGGCCATCTTTTCGCTTCGCGCTGCAGCTTCAACGATCTATGTGGCGTGCTTTGTGCATTTTCATACAATTCATCTTATCTGTCAAAGCGAATCTGTCACATAAAGCGAAGCAAAAGTTTTATGTGGCATCAGCTTTAGTGTTTGGCCGAACTTCTCCTCCGATTTGTCGCGTGGGCCTTAATGTTGTGGCACAAAGGGGGTGCCTACAGTTTTATGTCGACTCTGAACGGCGATTGTATTTTATGGGGAGCTGTTTTTCCTATATGCGAGACCTATATTCAGATAAATTTTTTGGTTTTTGGTATCGATATTTCGAATATCGAGTATTTTTATTCCGATATTAATGAGTACCCGATATGTTTAAAGCGATACTTTAAATGAGTACCATATCGATACTTTCGGTTCGATATCGTGACCCTAGGCTTGACAATTTTCCGACTAAATAGGTGACACATGGTAGAATAGAAATGAGTTATAAGTAAAATAACATTCTTCTGCTTATGTTTTATTGAACAATTTTATTCAAACAACGTTCAGTAATGAATATAAAACATATGTTTGCGCTCATATGTTTTAAGTCATAAATGACTCTACTACTACAACTATCAAAGTACGAAGTGATTATTAAATATTTTTTGATACGGTTTTCATAAATAGCAATATCTGCTTTAGGTTTTCACACTGCGGGGTTTTAAAATTGACCATTTCTTAACGATTTCACGCAAGTCAATTTCATCTACTTTATCCTTCGCAGAATACAGCAGCATTAACGAATTCAAGCGATAATCTCTCATTGTTGTCCGCAAATCATTCAAAACTAATTTCAGTTTGCTGAAAGAGCGTTCGCAGGAAGCCGATGACACTGGAGCAGTCATGATATAACAAACAAGCTTGTATGCGAGGTGGATAACGCCTCTCAACTTGAACACTACTTTGGAAATATCTCCAAAATTTGTACATTGATCACATGATTCGAGAAGAATTTGCAACTCAGCTAGCAAGCATTCTGGTTCTTCTTTGAATAATGTAGGTTCCAATTTTATAATTGATTCAACTGTTTCCATTGTTACATTGCTTTCATCCACAGGGAATTGAAAAATTTTTTGAATTAGCATCAACATCGAAAAAGTCTGTTTGAGATTGTCTTTGATACAACTGTTGAAAACTTGCAGCACAGATCTAAATTATTTTCGATAAAATGTAATGAATTCAAAGTTGGAAGCTGTTTCTGGAATTTCATCATATCTTCTTGGTACACGGCGCGTTCTATGATGCTTTACAAAATCATTTTGCAAATAAAACTGAGCTGCTAATCAATGCATTAATTTCAATGTCATCGTCCATTTTTTCAAATGACGCTGAAGTACTTTTAATCAACAACACAGCATCGATGACATTCAATTCTTCAGCTTCTAAGCTTTCTGTTAGATTTTTCACTTTAAACATAACATTTTTGCAGAAATATAAAGAACCTACAAAGTCAAAATCTAAAATCTTTTTGAGCAGGCCAGTAGCAGAAGTACGAGTTTTGCTATCAAAATATTCTGAATCATTTTTGATTTTCTTGAGAACATCTATAATACCTTCTGGAGAAATCCACACTGCCTTGACCGATACAGCTCTAGCAGTCCATCGTGTTTTTGACAAATTTTTCAATTGTATTGAATTCTGAATGCTGTTTAGTTCTTCGCGCAAACGTTTAAAACGTTTGGTACTTCCATAAAAAAAAAAACATATAAAGAGTCTAGAACATTAAAAAATTCTGTAATCAATGCGCTCGCATGCTGTTTCGACAAAAGTATTTGTTCGATGAGCATGACAAGGGATATAAAAGATTTCTTTATCACATTTTTCTGACAACTTTTTCTGTGTACCTATGTATTTTTCTGATATGTTTTTGGCGAAATCGTACGACTGAAAGACGATCTTTTTCATCGAGATCCCCACTGACTGAACAGCAGACAGAATTTTTTCAGCTAACTCTTCTCCCGGTATTTTCGTCAGAACGGCATCCATTCTTAGAAATCGTTCAACAGGAACAGGTCCGTCTTTAGAGTCAAGCACGTACCGGATGTTAATAGCTAGGCGATCTTGATGCGATGAGTCCGGGGTTGTGTCAGGCATTACAGAGAAAACACAAGCATTTGTCACTTCATCTACGATAGCTTCTTGAGTTTTAGTTCCTAAGAGATTAATAAACTCGTTTTGGGTGATCGAGCTTAGGTAAGTCACGTGATATGGTCTTTTTAATGTTTCATCCAACCATTTTTTAATAAAGGACAATGACGTGAAACGAGATGGACCATCTGTTTGAAATTCCCATCGCTTTTCCCAGGTGATTCTTCGTGACCACGAAAAGCCAATCCTTGTCTTCCCAACGTTCTTGCGACATCAATCAAGACTTGCAAAATCTTGGAATGATACTCATCTTCTTGTTTTTTTTGAATTTTTTGTGCTTTGCTAGATTTGTCTAATAAAGCATCAATGTGGTTTCCTTCGTTCACGAAATTGCTATAATCGCGTACAGCTAATCCATGAGACTCAGAAGTAAAATGCGAATGAAGTTTTCCTTTATCATCTTGTCCTCTGCTTTCCATTATATGCCACTGACGGACACCCACTGATATCCATTCCGGATGAACGTTTGATCTTCCTGGCCCTTCCGGAAATAAGTAGCAAACAAAACAGAATGCAGCATCTTTGTAAGGGCAGCATCTTTGTAAGGGCTGTATTCTAAATATAGGAACTTGGAATACCACGCTGGATTAAATCGACATTGTGTAGATGAGGGTATATCTGCATTTTTAGGGAAAATGTCGAGTTTAGGCTGATATGGTCCAAGAGATCTTAAGTATCTTCGCCCATTAGCTGTTGATATTTTTGTACGTTTTCAAGGGTCATGATCTACAAAAACGTCGCTGCCAACGTGCAAATTATGCGTTTTATTTCTGTCATGTTTTTTACTTCTATTTTGGCGAGTTCCAGCAGCTCATCACTTTCTTCGTTAATTTTCGTTAAACAATTAATCATGTCTACCAAAAACGCAGTCAAATTTGGTGCTGCTTCGTTCTTCATTCGACTCAAGAGCTGATTAACTTGTTCAAAATTTGTAGCGAATTCTGCAACTTTGCCGGCAAAATCAATCCAAGTTAAATTCAGACCAGCTTCGTCTTTTGATGGTGATGTAGGACGGGATGATAATAGGGGCAAATCTATTGAATGTAGTTCTGATGATGAAAGTGACGGTATTTGTGAATATGACATATGCACATCATCTAACTGCTAAAGGGTGAGTTGAGTAGAAGCATCAGCAGTCTGGTTAATTTGCAGTGATTCGCGTGAAGAAGATACAGGAAGATGTCCTGTTGCAGTTGGAAGTTCAGATCCATCAAGATTAGGATTTGATGAAGATGGCAAAGGCAGAACAGTTGAGTTTGCAGTTTTCTTTTTAGAAGCTTCGAATGGATTTAACGGAGCTCCGACATGTTTGACTTTTACACGTTTCCCATTGTGTCTAGATGATTCGTGTCTTGTCTTGTAATCGTCGCCAAATTGACTCCCACACTCCTCACATTCAAAATTAATTATTTTCCGCGATTGCTGCGACATTACTCTGGGACCTATAAAGAAGTATTAACTAAATGATGTCGAATCGTTCATTTGACCGTAACAAATATCTCTGAGTAATAGTTGCAACTCGTAGGTGAACAACCAAGAAAGTATTTCCGATTTTTTGGCATTGGACTTTTTCTTACGCTTTAATATTTCAAATAAACGTCTGAAAATATATAAATAGACAATTATAATTATTATCTGAAAAACAGTAATGAATATAACAATAATGAATCAAGTAATATAACAGCTTATTCATCACACCCAAAGAAGTGCTTGTCTTCGAATCATGTCCATAAAATAAGTTGAGAAGATTGAGATGTTTCACAATTTCTCAGAGTAGTGTTGAATTAACAATATTTTAAGTGATACATATTTGCGCAACTCTCTTATAGTATAGTTGATCTTTGTTTATCAGTTCACGTCTTCATTTCTCATAAATTTTCCGTCGTGTAAGGTTAAGTTCTAGTCTCGAGAGAACATGCAAACATTTTTATTTACAGAACAGAAGACTCACCTGTATCCTTTTCTTGACGAAATGTACCACTTGAATGATGTTAGGTACTTTGAGCAATGTAAAAACCAGAGACTGGCTTGCGTTGAACGCCAACTATTGCAAACTCAATCAATACTGCTGCTTTGTATGACTGAGCAGCGCGTTGGCTTAGTAGTATCGATACCTAAAAGAAATTAGAGGATGACTGAATACCAGCGCATAGCGTGCTGTCTTGCAAATACAGCCACCACAAGTGAACGATACTTAATAGCCCTGACAGACATATGGTTTATATACTATACTAGCATTCTATACTACATGTCTGTCGTTGTAAACCACAATTATACCATCGTACAAAGTGGTTTGAAACTGGTTCCTATACAACGAAAATGAACGTGGTATAAAGCGAGTATACCATGAAACACAGAAAGAGAGTAAAAAAAATTTCAACAAAAATGTGTGGTGAAAACAAACAGAGACAGTGGACTGATAGCATGTATGTATGCCATTTTGCTCGCGCTGGTCCAACAGTCGCAATGGACGAGTTATCAGAGCGCTAGAGTGTCACTTGAGAGATCCGAGATCGAGTCCTCGCGTAGATTTTTTTCTTTATTATTTAATTGTTTTTTTTTGTTTTTTATTTTATTTATTTTTAAATAAAAATCAGCAGCTAATGCGCTAGAAATGTTGGTGGAATATTTATTTTCATCAATAAATAATAATAATAATAATAATAATAATAATAAAAATAATAATAATGTTAAACAAAATTTTTTTTATTGAATTTGTAGGATACTTAAGCACTTATTTAGGTTTATTTTCTAATGAAATTGTTCTTAAACAAATATTTCCTCCCTTCATTTTCGCGTTCTTTAAAATAAAATACAAAGGAATTATCTTTTCCTCCATATTTTTATTTTGAAATATTTACCCTGGTATTCAGTAAGCTGTCTCACGTTTTAGTCTCTAAAAGAAAGATATGGAGGAAAAGAAAATTGCTTTCTATTTTATTTAAAAGAACGCGTAAATGAAGCGAGGAAATATTTGTTTAACAACAATGTCATTATGAAATAAACCTAGGTACTTTAAATCATAAAAATAAATGAATCAAAATGTATTTTTTTAACATTAAAATCTTCATATTATTTAAAATGGAATTAAAAAAATAAATAAATCATTAAAAAAAACGCGTCCCCGGGGACTCGAACTCGGATCTCTCTAGTGGCACTCTAGCGGTCTGTTCACTCGGCCATTGCGACTGTAAGAGCAGGGCGAGCAAAATGGCATACTTACATGCTATCAGTTGTGATAAAGAAACAAAACATCGGTATACGTACTAGATGTGTGTCTCATCGAAATAGTATCAAAATCCATAGTAAGCATACCATGGTGTACAAACCACATGTCTGTCAGGGCTACTAAACAGCTCATACTGATATTGACTTCGGCAAAACAGTATTCTGAATGCTCGTTCACGAAACTAGCAAACGCGGCATTTGAACGGTTGCCGAAAGCATGAGAGCTCATTGGGTCGGTTGGCGAAGCAAGACGCCGCAGTTCATTTGTTGCAGAAGTCGTTTGACTTGTTGCTGAAAGCCATTTGACTTGTTGCCGAAAGCACGACGAATGTAGTAAAGGGTAATTTATCGTCCCGTATGTATGTATGTATTTATTGCGTGTCTACCGTTCAATTGCTTTACTCTCTGATGGCGCCAAGAACGTGCTGGCAGGCTAGTTGTGAGGAATGTGTATACGTACGTACCCAGTAGAAATCGGTTGTATGCATGCGTGAAGAATGCTTGCTATATGAGTGAATAGTGTGAACAATTCATGCGTAGTCATGAATTTCCACGAATAAATTCAAATTCCAGCGAATTGCAAGCGAATGAACGTTGTCGTTGTGTTAAGGACATTTCTTGATAAATTTGAAGTGGAATTTTTGTAATATTTCCAGTCTTGTACAAAAATTTTAGTGAACAGACGTGTTGTGCGATACTATTTTCATCACAAACGGGCTTTTACAAGATATGCATTTGAATATGTACATAAATGCTACTTGTTTTTATGTCCCCGTATATTGAAATGTATCAGAAAAGTAGCATTTACATATGGGGATACATATCTTGTAAGAATGCTTTAATACTGTTCCATTAATGCATTTTTGTATGTTTGAAACATTAATATAGCCATATGCATACAGCAGTAGTACAAGTGCATGATTAAAGTACGCATACGCTCTGAGAAACCACGCGTGTTAAATGGAAATGAAGGTTCATTTATATTGGCATGTATACACAGCAGCAAGCTCATGCCACCCACAGCGATGTCGTTTGCTTAAAATTTCTACTGGGTATGTATGTATGTATGTACATATCAATGCTTCATTTCAAACAAGCAAATGTCGTTGAATTGTTTTTGAAATACAGTATCATGACTTCGGCAACCCATCAAACACAGATATGGCGTAGACAACCCTTGGTCGAATTTCTTCAAGATAACTTAAAAATTGAAAATGTAAAAAAATAGTTACGCTATTTCATTAATTAAAGTCTTTCTATTCGGCATGATATTACAGCTGGTTTTTTATTTACGATGATAATTCACTGTCTGATAGGTTTACTATAATTACTCGAAGTGGACAAAATTATTTTCTGTAAGAAGCGATTTGAACCAGACATGATGCACAACTTAATATGTAAAGATTTTCTTGTGTTGAATTTGCCGATAATTTTTATCTAATAAACTGTGTATAATTACCCTGACGGAAACAAGTAATTTTTTTTTTAAATAAACTTATTGAAAGACTACTTTAAAACAAATGAAATGAGTAAATGTTACGAATTTATATACTCTTTTTTGCTAAAAAAATAATAATTTGTGTCTTGGAAGTATTAAAAAGCATCTGTGAAGTCCAGAACGTAAGCGTATTCAAAAGAAACATACTGACTTTGAAGTTGTGTAAAACAAATTCATTTTAAAGTAGTTGAAATTAAATGCAGAGTCGGACAGTCGACTTGCTGCTTGCACACAATTCAAACTGAACCTTCGAAAGCACATTTACATGTCTGGCTGTAGCTGAGCGTGCAAAGATGTTCGCTACAATTGGTCGCAGCCAAGAATGTCCATGTTCAAATCTCATTTAATTTTAAATTTTTAATTTCGGTTTTTCTTAGTTATGAACAAGCATCTGTGAAGTGCAGAACGAAAGCGTATTCAATTGAAACATACTGACTTTGATGTTGTTTAAGCCAAACTCATTTTAAAGTAGTTGAAAATACATGCAGGAAAAGGCAATTGACTGCTTCCTAGGACATCGCCATGTTAAATAAATGTGTTCGTTGCAGGTAAAATAGTCAGAATTTCAATTAGTTATTATTGAAAATAAAGTAGGTTATAAATTATTTTCAAACTAATTCAATTATCTGCAGGGTAGTAAACTCTCAATAGCGACTTAGCCCGACTATAAATTTTTCGTGAAATCTTCGGAAATGCCGACTCACACCTTTATTCAACGATAACTGAGTTTTGAAAGAATAGAAATTTTCAAAAATAAAACATGGGTGGTTGGTTTAAGTGGATTGTCACTCAGGTGACAAGCAATTGGCAAGTTTGCATTTTGATTCCACGACTCGTGAAACCTACAGCCATTTGGCGGCTCTAATAAAATTCAGTACGTCATACAGAGAGAGGCAGCTGCACTCTAAAATATTCTGGTTTTCCGAGTGTCTTTAGCCTCATCCTTGCGAGGGCTGGACACTCGCACAGCAAGTGTTCGACTGTCTCTTTTGAGCCTGGGTCATTGCAGCTGCGACAGAACCTATTGAAGGGCAGTCCTGGTTACAGTCACTGCGGCTTGGGAATTTCGTGCGGGGTTTATGGTGAACCCAGTATTTCGACAGAATATAGTCAATGGGGAGCGATTTAATTTCAGACGGTATTGCGTCTAGGATGGAACCGTGCCCGAACGGTCTTTCCTTCCAGAGACCCAGGGCACGCAGTCTGATCGCGCTGTTAGCAGTTGAATTCTCTATGAACATATCTATAGGTAATAAGTCAAAAAGGACGTTCAAAACGTCCTTCGGACAGGATCTCATTGCGCCTGTTACTCTAGCGGCAGCTGACCTCTGAATTCCGCCTAGCTTTTTAACTACGTAATCCTCAGTAAGGGCTCGCCACCAGACCAGCGCCCCATAAGAGATATTGGGTCGGACTATAGCTGTGTACATCCAGTGCACTATCTTGGTTTCAAACCCCATCTGTTGTCCAACATTCTCTTGGCTGCATAGAGAGCCACCGTGGCCTTCCTAGCACGCTCCTCAGTGTTTGGTTTCCAGTTAAGTTTGGTATCCAAAATAACTCCAAGGTATTTCACCTTCTTTGAAAGATCCAGTTCCGTTCCTCGGAACCTTGGTTTATCAAAATTTGGTAATTTTGTTTTATCTGTGAAAAGCATAAGGTCAGTATTCTCTGGGTTTACGCTAAGAGAACAGCTTATGGCCCAGGAATCTACTATCTTTAAAGTCCTTTCCATAATTTCCTTTATGACCGAAGGAAACTGACCCGATACCAATATCGCTACGTCATCGGCGTAAGCCACCGATTTGATTCTCTGAGAGTCCAGCTTTACCAGTAGTTTGTTTAAAACCATGAGCCATAGTAACGGTGGGGTGCCTCTCACTGCATATACGGCCCTGCTTTGGTAACCCAATTCGGCATGTATTACTCTGCTCCTTAGCAGCGACACTATCCAAGCCCGGACACAGTTATCAATCCCTGTTTCCATAAGTGCCTCATAGATGAAATCTACACTGACATTATTAAAGGGCCCCTCGATTTCTATAAAGGACGCCATTGTAAATTGTTTATAGTAGAGCGAACTCTCAATTGTACGTACCACTTCATGCAGGGCAGTCTCCGTTGACTTCCCTTTCAAGTACGCATGTTGAGAGCATGATAAATTGGACGTCTTGTCCCTATGCCATGTATACGGATGATATAAGACAGCTTTGTTTATTCATCAACTCCAAGTTGACGATTGTCGTATCCGGTGAGCTGAAATTGGAACATAAGAAAGCTTTAATATGTTTTTTAACCAATACGCACGCGCGGGGTTTACCTGATATACTAGTGTAGAAGAGGTTATAGCGGGCGTCGGTGAGTCCCTTAACCTCTAGGTCCCTTACCCAAGGTTCCTGTACAACGAGATGTCGATGTCTTCCTCCCTTAGGAGGACCAGGAGCTTGTCCGAGGCAGCCTTAGGGTGCCTGGTTGGCACCTTCAGAGACCTCTTCGTTCGCGGAACCCTTGAGGTTCATATCGCCCAACATCTGGTTGGCATCCTCGATATCAGCCTCTGGAATCGCCTCATTGGAGCGGAATATTTTTAGTTTGGCTGTTGTCACCCCGAAGAGCAGCTTGTTGTCCATTTTTTTCAATGGCTCAATACTTTCTTCGTTAAGCCTCAGAAGGTACTAAGAACTCTGCGCGCCCTCTAGAGGCTTTTCTGCACGAATGACTACCCAGTCACTCATGGGTATTTCTGGATTTGCCGTTGCAGGAAGTGGATCAATTTGTCTCTGTCCATAGCCATTTTCGACAGCCAAATGCGGGCCCTGGGTTTCCTAGGTACCTCCTCGGCAGGGATTAGTTTGAGCTTCAAACCCTCCCAGGCGTTGCCGAGCTCGGCTACGCACTTGCCGAGGAATTCCCTAGAGAACCCATCTCTACATTTGAAAATCCGGCAACCCCTCAGGGACTCACTGGAGTCAAATCCTGGAATAGTCGCCCGCCCGTTCAGAGAGTTCTGACTCGATCTCGACCCACCTCTCCTGAACGGGCTTTCCGCTGCATGTGGCTTCGTCGACAAGCGCGACCTGAAGGTGATCCCTGGCCACCTCACAGTACCATCGTTTCGCCAACGTTTCTTCTTGCTGGGGCGTGCTTTTTGTGTCTGCCCTTTTATCAGCTGGTTCTGCTGTAGACTCCGCCTTAGGTCTACTTCGTTTAACTGCCACAGGCTTACAGGTAGGTTTTGAAGTAAGGTACTTTAATGCGCCTGTACGGAAGCGCTTGGTACGTGGGGCGTAGCACCCAACTCACAAAAACTCAACAAACAAAGGGATTACTGCACGCTACTCCTTGCTGGTGCTGCTGGACACTCCCACGCTGCTTCTGCTCGATGCTTGGCAGGTTGCTAGACCCTGCACGGCCGCTCCTCTATTTTAATTTAAGCACTTTTAATTAAACACACCCGCACACTACTTGCGTTTTACAGTAATTTTCTTGTATTTAATTTTCTTTAACTTTTAATTTTAACTTTTAATTTCTCTTATATAGTTTTCCGGACAACCGTTTCAATTTAAAGCCGAGTAGCGATTGAAATGCTTTCTTGAAGCCAGCCTACGATACACCTTCTAGAAACGAATGTGGATCGTAAGCTCGCCAGTGTTGACAACACACGCGATGTAATTTTATTATTTTGGGCAACATAAGTGATGCCATATAAGATGTTACAACATCGTGTGTGGCGCCATTACACCAACCGCCTATGGGAAAAGAAGTTTTACAAGGTGATCAGACTTGTAAAATCTTCTTTCCACATAGTATGTCAAATTGCTTTGGAGGAACGAGAATGTTATATTAATTTTCTTTCCCCACTTTTATTCGTTCGTCCATAGCAATTTGGAAATGCATACTCCATAACATGCTAACTAAATATATATTATATAAAATTACTTAATGGCAATTAGTATTAGGCTAGACTAATTTGAATTGGAAAAAAAAAATTAAATTAGTCTTATATTGGATATTTTTTTGTTTTCAGAAATATTTAACTATACATTTTAATGTTTAATTTGAAAGTATTTTATAGTACAATATTTGTTCATTAAAAATTTTTTAGTCTTAAGTAACATTTTCTTTTGTAGTTTAAGGTATTGTAATTTAGTTATTACTATTTTGTTTCTTATAAATAAACGTAAGTACATTTAAGGCATTTTTCTCTAGTATCTATAATATTGCGTTTATATAAATGAAGGGATTGTGTTCATTTGGCGAATAATTTCTATTTAGTGAATATTTCATTTTACACATTTTTTTTGTTTGTTTGCTTGACTTGAAAAATTCATATACATGTTTTTGTTATATGTTAAAATAGTAGTTGGTTGAGATGAACGTTTCAACTAACTATTTGAACTCTATTTTAGTGGATTGTTTTTACTTTATCTTTTTCTTTATCGAAAATAGTAATATTAACACCATCTACTTTAGTTACAACGTGAGGACCCTGATAAATATTTTCATGTTTGACTCGGGGTTCTTTTTGTGCTAGAACGAGATCGTTTTCTTTAATATGTACTGTACAAATTCTTGTTGCGGATTTTATGTTTGATAATTAATTCTTTGGCTATTGCATGTGACTTTTGCATCCGGTACTTAACCTCTTTTGAATAATTTTCAACATTATAAATGGGATAAATTTTTTCCTTTTTCAATTCTTGCGGTAAAGTCGGTGTTTTTCCGAAAACTAGTTCGAATGGAGTAAATTTGTTGTCAAAAACAGAATTTGGAGTAGTATTATGCAAAAAGGTGAAATACTTAAGATAAGTGTCCCAGTCTAAAATAGCCTCATTTAGGTATGCACGAAAGTATTCATTGAAAACGCGATGATTTCGCTCAATTGTGCCTACTGTTTCGTGATGGTGTGCTGTCGAAAAGTTATGATCAATCTTTAAGGGCGGTTTGCACCATGTCTAGTTAACGCTAACTGGAGGTAGATCCGTCAGTTAAGCACATCGACTGCTTTATCGATCACATGTTATATGATGGGTGTCGATAACGTCGATAAAGATGTTTAACTGGGAGTTAGAATTAACTAGACATGGTGCAAACGGCCCTAAGAGTTTTGTTAGTTCCGACAATATTTCGTTTTTATATTCAGTTCCTAAGTCTGATCTGATGGAATTCATTATGCGGTATACTAGTATGTGACTTTCAAAGATAGCAGAGGCGATTGTTTTGGCGCTTTTATCTGGAACAGCAACGGTTACCAGATACTTTGTCAGATCACAAATCATAGTAACAGCGAACTTGTTACTGCTTGTTGATTCTGGCAAAGGCCCTATTGTATCAATTATCACTATTTCAAAAGGTTTGTTAGGTGTTGGCGTTAAAACAAGGGTTTCCTTTGTTTTTGGTTTTGGCTTGTTTAGTAAGCATTTCTCGCAATTCTTGACAAATTTTGATATATCGCGGGTCTTATTTTTCCAAAAATATTTTGTACGGATTTTTGCATATAATCTTTTGAGTCCACAATGTCCTCCACTTATTGGGTCGTTATAGTATATTGTCATAAGTTGGTGTTTCTTTACGTCGTCGGTCACAGTTTCGACTGGATCCGTCAATATAATATGTACATTCTTTAAAATTTTATTTCCGCTGCTTTTAAGTTCGAAATTGTAAAATATTTGAAAAATAAATCATCTTTAGGCCCTTCTAATGTCTTAATATTACGACTGTTGGCTTCTACTTCAAGCCGCGAAAGTAACTCATCGAAATTCGTTTTTTCGTTAACAATTGTAAAATTAAGTAACTCGAGTTTTTTGTGTTTTAAATGTGCACAAACTTGAAAATTTGAAATTTTATTATTTTTATCATATACTATATTTGAAAGATTTTGACGCGAAACATATCGGCAAATCATTTCCGTCATTGTTTTGGCTTAATATAGCACCGCACCCAACTTTCGAGGCATCGACAGTAATAATAAATTGTTTCGTGAAGTCTGGGTATTGTAGAAAATTTGGGGAAATTATCGCTGATTTTAATGATTCAAAAGCATTGTCGCACGCACTGTCCCAAGTAAACTCAACTTTTTTCCTGCCTAATTTATTTAAAGGCGCTGCCAGAGACGCAAAATTTGGTATAAACCGCCTGTAATAATTAGCAAATGCGACGAAACGTCGAACCGCATCTTTATTAGTCGGTTTTGTATATTTTTTAACAGCGTTTATTTTGGTGTCGTCTGGCAACAGACCTTTGGCTGAACATTTATGGCCTACGAATGTAACTTCCGGCCGAAGAAAATTGCATTTATTAGGGTTGAGTTTTAGGTTGAAGTTTCGACAAGTGTCAAAAACTTTCGCTAAATTTTTAATGTGATGTGCTTCACTACACCCAATAACGATTATATCGTCAGCGTAAAGGAATGCCACATTAGGCGGAATACCGGAAAAAGCAATTGTCATCATACGCGAAAATGAATTTGGTGCTACATTTAACCCAAACGGTAATACTTTCCATCTCAATGCTCCTCGGTCCGTACTGAAGGAGGTAACGTCACGTGAATAAATATGTAAAGGGATTTGATGAAACCCTGAAAAAAGGTCTAAGGTTGAGAAATATTTCGCCCGTCCAAGGTTATCTAGAATGTCGTCTACTCGAGCAAGAGGGAACTTATCGGCAATCAATTTTTTGTTAACAGTACGGAAGTCTACGCACATACGGTACGCTTTTTTCCATTAATATCTTTTTTTGGAACGACAATTAAAGGACTATTATAATGCGAATAACTTTCTTCGATTAATTCATTTTCTAATAACCTGTTAACTTGGCGATTTATTTCTTCACGCTGGGAATATGGTAATCGGTAATTTTTAATGTAAACTGGGTTATTGTCTGTCAAACGTAGTTTTTGTTCGTAAAAGTTATTTAACGTCATTTTGTCATCGGGAAGTGCAAATATGTCTGCGTAATCTACGCACAAGTTAAGTAATTTGCTTTCAGCGTAACTAGGAACTTGTTTTTTCAAAATGTTAATCAGTTCTTTTGTCCGGTTTTCATTGTTTCTTGTCTTATTTATAGAATAAACATTGAAATAAGAAAGTTTTTCAGTCCGGATGTTACAGTTCTTTACGTATTTTATATCATTTGTGGTATTCATGACTTTGACGATTGGGTTGCTTGTACTAATTATGCATCTTGAATACACCGTTATCGACTTCCTGTGATTCCACAAAAAGTGGTTCTGGTGAACTTCCTAAATTAAAACGATGAAAAACTTCGCATCTGGGTGGAATTACGCAGGTATCGCTTTCAGTTCCGTGAAGAATCGGAATCGCGACTTTTTTGTTACCTACTCAGAAGGAAATGCAATTGTTTGCGTAGCATTTATTGAATTTTAAAAAGTCTTTACCCAATATGCCGTCTGCTGGAATATTAAAGCCGTCGTTAACCACATGTAACGTATGTTTTATAAAAAAGACCGAAAAAGTCAAATTTGTCGTTATGTTACCCAGAGTAGCAACAGTATTAGAAGTAACGCCCCTTATGCGGATTATATCATTCGTATCGATTGGAAAGTTTTGGCAAAAACTTGAAATTTTTATTAAGGAGATGTCGGCTTGTGTGTCGACTAAAAAAAAAATGTACATAATTTATTAGACCCGGAAACTTGTAATTGAATAAAATCTGAATAATTTAGGTTTAAGCAGTAAATGCTTTTTGCTGTAGAAAAATCGTCTAGTTGTTTAACTCCTGCTCCCCCAGTGTTCGCTCCTGAGGGGCATGAGCGTTTAAAGCACGGACATTTGCATTCCTACTCCTACCGTTTGCTCTACGTGCATTATTGTTCCTATTGGTGTTGTTGTTGGAATTAACCCGTGAACCATTGTTGTTATTATGATAGCGGTTTCCATTAGCGGGTCGTTATCGTTGACTGTTATAGCTATTGAAGTTATTATTATTAGAAGAAAATGACCTATTATTCCTATAACCAGTAAAATTGCGAGTTGGGTTAGTCCCACGATAGCCACCACGTGAATTTCTAAACGTGTTGATACCACGCGATCAGAAAGTTAAAACCTGACGCTCCTTCTCCTCATTATTCTGCTCTACAATTAGTTTTGCAACTACGTCTTTAGAATCGGACAATCTTGTTGAAGCTAAAATAGATTTTACTAAGTCAGACCTGGCGTTTAGACGACGCACGTTAACAGTTTGCTCAATCGCCATTTCGTGAGCCTTTTCTTGAGTCATTCCTTCTATAATTAACGACCGCTCAAGTGAATCGGATAATTCTTCAACGCGTTTGGCAAAGTCTGAATAATTGTTGTTGTTAACGTGTAACGCCGCTATTTTCCCTGCCACAACTTTCGAGTTGTCAGGTTTGATTCTATTACGTAGAGCAGATTTTATGTCACTAACAGAATTTATTTGTGTAGGTATGGCTTCGCGGGCTTTGCCCTTTAACTTGGATTTCAAGAATGCAATTAATGTTCTGGTCAAATTTTCTTCAGCTAAGTCCTCAATCAAACTAATCTTATCTAAAAACGACTCGAGCGCTAACTGATCTCCACTATAATTTTCCCTAATAATCGAAGCACAAAAGCTTATAAAAGACTTATTTTGCTCTGCTGTGGCCAGTTTTGTCAAAACTTTGGAATAAATTGAAAAATTAGGTGAACTAGTTGCACTTGCCGGAGTCTCTAGTACACTTAGCGAATCTTTTAGCTTGGAAGCGAAGCGCTTCTTTTAATGGCAAAACTCACTGAAGCTTGTGATTTTGCGTTGGAGTACTCTTCTTCGCTATCAGAGTTAGCTAAATCTGTTTTGAAAATTAATGCTAGAGGCTCTATTGGAATTTTAATCTGACAATTCAATTTTATAAAACACTTGCGTAAAAGATCCTTGCAACGTGTGAACTTTACCTGTACTTCACTAAACTCACACGATTCGCTATGACCCTTGACGTGTAATAAAATGTTATTGTACGAATTTATAAGTGAATACTCGTTAAGTTTTGTTGCATTTGTCGAAAGAGGACGATTTTGCAAAATTCGCTTCGTAATTTTTAAAAATTCTGAACAATTTTCTTTAAACTCTTCGTCAAATTTGGTCATAACACGTTAAGTTTAATAAAATACAAGAAAAATTGCTTCTGCTAACTGCCGTTCACCGAGTTTAAAAAAAAATGAAAAATAAACTTTACAAACTGTATTGAGTTATGTCCTTTTAGTCCACAATCCGCTGAAATTTTCATGCAAAGAAGCTGGGAGTATTTCACATGCAAAAGGAGTAGGTTTTATCGTGCAAATTCACATGCAAATTAAAAGTTAGTTTTTTTCTTTAATGTTTTTATAATGTATTTCAAAAGATTTCAAAGATTGTCGAATATTTAAATTTTGGTAATCATGTACATCACTACATGGTTTTGTATTAACTTTCGATAAATTCAGCAAGTTGTATTTTTAGAAAAAAAGATAAAGCAATTAAATCGATCGGGAAAAATATTATTGAGTAACTTAAAGCTAGTAATTTTTAATATTGTTGAAAAAGAAACTTATATTGAATCACTTAAAGCTAGTAAAGTTTAATGTTGTTGAGAAGCGTCCCTTATATCTAGGCGGATACTTGAAAATGTTAGTTGTTTTTATTTTTTAATTCATTCCTTTGAGAACTTGTTGTTTTCCCTTTTTTTTTAATATTCGCTTATATTTAATTTTTATAGGCTCTATTTGGATTTAAAATTTTTGTCGAAGGCATTGAATTTCTATGTAATCAAATGAAGTGCCTTAATGGTATGTTGTTGTACATATACATATATGTATGTATGTATGTGCATAACCGCGAAACTTTTGTAATTTTACTTCAAAAAGAAGTTTTTTTTTGTTAATCAAATAAATCACTTAAAGCTAGAAAAATGTAGCAAGAAAAGTACATATGTGTGTAATCGCAAATTTTAATTTGGTTTTATAGATTCAATTTCAAAAGTTTTTTATTTTGTTAATCAGATAAATCACTTAATGCTAGAAAAATGGAGTAATAGAAGCATATATACTTCAGAACTTTTAGTTCAATTATGTCAATTCAATTCAAAAAAAAATTTGCTTTTTTTTGTTAATCAAATGAAGCACTTAGTGCTAGAAAAATTGCGAAATAGAAGTACATATATGTATATGTATGTACATGTTTCAATCATAAGTTCGAAAATTTTATTTTTTTGTTAATCAAATGAGGCACTTAGCGCTAAAAAGGAGAAATGGAAATACATATATATATGTATGTACATGGTTCAATCATAAATTCGCAAAAAATTTTTGTTAATCAAATAAAGCACTTAAGGCTATCAAAAAATGGAGGTACATGTATGCACATAAGTACAACCTTGTTTAATTATATCAATTCAATTTCAATTTCATTCTAATATTTTAATTAGAAATGCCAATTTTGGGCAAAAAACATAGTAGTATTTACTTTATATTGAAAAATGTTTTGCAATTTCGGAACATGTTAAAAATTTATAATAAAAATCTTCATGTATAAAAATTTATATACGTATACATATGTATGCATAATAGTTTCACCCGTCTGCATAACTCCCTCGCTGCAGTCTGTAGCACACAAAAACCCGTTGGAAGTAATGTTGCTATGTGGCTACTATCCCGCGCCGCAGTCTTATTTTGCTGTTGCTGTATTTTTGGCTTTCGTCTCACTGCCGTTATATTTGTATACTCCGTTAGCTGCGAGTGGCGTGGCTTGCTGTTGTTATGCCGTTATGCATACATATGTACATATATAGTTGGTGGTGGCGTGGCTTGATGTTGTAAAGCCGTTATACATACATACCTACGTGTATGTATGTAGCTAGCGGTTGGTGGCGCGGCTGTACCCGAAAACTGTACAAAATGCTGGAACTTTCTTAAAACTTTACTGGTTACGTAAAAATTAGCTGTATATCTCGCACAATGCTGGAACTTTCTTAAAATGTGTTGGTTGCGTAAAAATTAACTGTACATCTCGCACAATGCTGGAACTTTCTAAAAATGTGCTACACATTTCGCACAATGATGGAACTTTCTTAAAAATGATGTTAATGGGTTTTTTCTTTTCACCAACCGGGGCCACCACCAGCATATTTACGTTGCTTTTAGCACTTTCTCATTTTTGTGCAGATCTCGTGACACCACATCTGCACGGTCGCCATTTAATGCGCCTGTACTGAAGCGCTTGGTACGTGGGGCGTAGCACCCAACTCACAAAAACTCAACAAACTCACCCACGTGCGTGTGCGTGCAAAAAAGGGGTTACTGCACGTGTGACACTCCCACACCCCCCATCGCTACGCCCTTGATTGTACTTGGCTTAACAAATGAAAAAGTGGAAAAGAGCAACAAGAATTTATAAGGCGAACTTAGCACAGTGCGTAGACTGGCTGACTCAGTCGGGTCGTTTGATCGAATCCAACTGAAAGAAGTCTGATGACGGAATACGTTGATTTCCGAAATAGCTACCACTTCTACCATTTTT
>NW_023458555.1:102048470-102051593 GCF_013731165.1 Rhagoletis pomonella | reverse complement strand
TTTTTTTAGTTGTTTACATATAGTAATTAAAAATAATTTTTGCTGCTGCTCTGCCGCAAGCTTTGCCACTCCGCCAAAAGATGTTGCCGTCGTAATCCAAGTTCAGAACCCAGATAAAAGCCGCAAGATGTCGCTGGTGACAAATCTGAGTCCAGAAACGGAACCTACCACAGGGTGTTCCGCTGATGGAAATCCAAGAAATCCGATACAAGGTGGTTTATATGTCGAAAATTGGTATGGTGTATTGGTATACATATATAACTGCTAAGTGTTTAATATGTATGTGTATATATACATATATATGAAAGGAAAGGTCTGTTGATTTTGAAAACAAATAAAATTTAATTTGAAATAAAATAAAATGTTATAATTACTTATTTATTTTTATTTATTAGATATTTAATAAAGAAATAAAGTTTCTTAATATTATTACATTTTTTCAGCACATATCATAGAATTTTTATGATATTTACAAGTATTTATATTTGTATTTTTAATATATAAATTCTTTAAATTTGGACAATTTAAATCATCTAAATTATATAAAATAATATCGTATCCGAGTATCTATCTGATTTTCTCCAATCCTTTAGCATAGAATATATAATTTTTTCTTTTCACTAATGAATGGATATATTCAATAACAGCCATTAAAGTCGAATCACCATCTTCCCATTTTAATCCATGATGATTATGATATAAACAGTTATTAGTTGTTCTATCCCGTATCATAAACTTAGATTCTTCAAAAGGAGGTTGAATAAGAAACGTTTTTATATATGATATATATGTTATATATATGTTGATATGCTGACTTCTTTAGCAATAAATTTCCTATTAAAATAGAACCTCTGAACGTCTATAACCAACGTATATTCCTCTATCATTATATAGATTGTGCTTTTTTTTAAATTCGCTTAAAAAATAGTCTTATGAATTTCTATAAAAGTTTATATTATTTTTTTAGAGTCAATTCAAATCCTATTTAAATTATTGTGAACATGTATTAGAACCACCAATTTTATTAACTAATCGATCACTCTCCGCTGAGTAATGAAAACCAAATATCAAATTAATCTTTTTATATACTACATTTGTATTCTTTTTATATGTCATATGAATACGGCAAATCCATATTATAGTATTAAAAGTTAAGAAATTTCCAAATCCATATAATGTTTATAACTTTTAATATCAATGAATGTGACATCTGAGCGTAGTGTGATATCATCTCCAGTAACAATTTCAATTTCACCGTTACTTAAAATTTTCTCGAATGCAACCTGGCGATACACAAAACAAGAAATATTCAGTTTACGTTGAAGGAAATCACTATCATATGTACAGCGAATTCATAGCATAATATTATGTTCATATTGAAGCTGAAAATGTCTATAAAAGGGTTGTGAGCTCTCAATTATTCCCGAAATATTTTTCTCTTTTTGTATTAGATCTTGTCTAAATGCTTCTATGGCTTCCTGTGTTGTGAAAACTTTTTCGGATTAGTTTCAACGAAATAAAAACAATATTATGAAAAACAAACTTTACTGTTTTTATGTGGGCGTTGGAAAAACGCAAAAATGTACTTAATACTTGGAAGTTCGTGTATGGTTAACAAAACATAAAAATACATTCAATTAGGGCCAAATTCAGTACCAAAATCTGTAGTTAACTACCGACTCTGAGTTAAATACGCAGTTTAAATTTGGCCCTTATAGAAATTATTCTCTCGGCAATATTATTAAAACGGATATTGTAACATAACTTTAAAATTTTGACTGGGTGGCAACCCGAAAATATGTATGGATTAAAACACGACAGATTACCTTTCATTTGACACTGATATTGTCATATTTTTTATAATTTTACGGAAAGTGAATCTTATCCATTTCTTGTGACCATAGTTTAGGCTATAACTCCGGTACCGGTAGAGGTATTGAAGCAAGACTTAGCTTCAAATGTGCCCCTTCTAAAGTAGATTAGTATGTTAAAATTTGAGAATAATCCGCCATGGTTCGCAGGAGATACGAATTTTGTCGTGCTAGATGTGAGCTCTGAACCACTGTGCGACGTTTAATAAGTGATTTTGTCGATAACGATAACACTATACTGCAAAATCAACTTTTTTCTGGGTATTGGACTAAACCAATTTCTTTAAGAGATTGAGTCATAAGTAAAAAAGTTTTTCAAAGTTTGCCTTCGAAATCGAGATATGGGCTTTCGAAGTTCGAAATAGAACCTTTGGAAAAAAAATTATTTTTAATTATTGTATGTAAATAACTAAAAAAGTAAAAATATAGGCATAGTCCGCCTTGTGCTCTTATTTAAACGTTATATAACTTTTTTTGTGCAAACCTATATTACAGGTGCCACCAATTTTTTAAAAATCAGTTCTAAATTTTTTTTAAATATAAAGTTTTTGATTTTTCGAAGATCTTAGCTTTTACCCCCTATAGCATATGTAATATAAGTTTGCACAAAACAAAGTTATATACCGTTTAAATAAGAGCAAAAGGCGTACCACGACTATGTTTTTACTTTTTTTAGTTGTTTACATATAGTAATTAAAAATAATTTTTGCTGCTGCTCTGCCGCAAGCTTTGCCACTCCGCCAAAAGATGTTGCCGTCGTAATCCAAGTTCAGAACCCAGATAAAAGCCGCAAGATGTCGCTGGTGACAAATCTGAGTCCAGAAACGGAACCTACCACAGGGTGTTCCGCTGATGGAAATCCAAGAAATCCGATACAAGGTGGTTTATATGTCGAAAATTGGTATGGTGTATTGGTATACATATATAACTGCTAAGTGTTTAATATGTATGTGTATATATACATATATATGAAAGGAAAGGTCTGTTGATTTTGAAAACAAATAAAATTTAATTTGAAATAAAATAAAATGTTATAATTACTTATTTATTTTTATTTATTAGATATTTAATAAAGAAATAAAGTTTCTTAATATTATTACATTTTTTCAGCACATATCATAGAATTTTTATGATATTTACAAGTATTTATATTTGTATTTTTAATATATAAATTCTTTAAATTTGGACAATTTAAATCATCTAAATTATATAAAATAATATCGTATCCGAGTATCTATCTGATTTTCTCCAA
>NW_023458555.1:102046648-102048370 GCF_013731165.1 Rhagoletis pomonella | reverse complement strand
TATAAAACTTTATTTTATTTCAAATTAATTTTTTTTGTTCTCATCATCAACATCAGCAGACTTTTCCATTCATATGTGAAAGATTAAAAGATTTCGTATTATATTTGAATTTGTTAGACATTCGGTGACTCTTTTGAATTTAATAAATTAATATAAACGAGAAAAACAAGTATCTTAATCTTTTTCGAAACGATGTATTATTAATATGTATCTCCTGCTTTCTGTATCAAAATATGAGTTTTCATAAAAAAGTATGCTTAAGAACTTTTCTCACTAAGTTAGCAATATATGAATGAATAATGCTAGATAAATAAAACATTTAAATATAAACATACTTTTATAAGCATTTTTTTATATGTTTATGTGAGATTCGTTATCGTCCACTTGGCGTTACTATACTTATTAGGCAAACAATGATGATGAAATCAAGATCAAGGCTATTTATAATATTAGCATTTGATTTGACTCGTATAATAAAATTTAAATAGGGTAATAAAAAGTAAATATATTCTTTGACAACAACATTGAGTTCAAGATTATTTCCACATTTTTAATTGAATCATATTATGAAGCATAAAATAGATTACTAAAGTATATGTATATTTAAATATGTTCTTTATCAACAGTTCACCTCAATGCTTTTTATATGGTTATGAAATGTGTATAAATAAGCTAATACTGTACATTAGAAATTATTACTTTGTTTAAAGCTACTAAAACACATCATGTCTGGAATCAATCGAATCCTCAATAGCGAGCATCATGGAGAGTACAACTTCGATTTCAAATTGGAGATGTTGTGCTTTGAAGACATGAAAACCCCATATATATGTATTGAAGATGAAGATGAGGGTCCCCGGTTACAGGTTTTGGGCATCCCAGTCAGAGCAGCCCATGCTTTTTTTAACAAAAAATGGTATGAAGAGGATGACAATGGCAAATTTTTAACAGTGGTTGGCGTTGAAATTGAGGACTATATTATGGAGCAGCATCAAAACCAACATGAATATGAAAGAAGGGGTTAAGATATTAAGACTAAAGTAGAGTATTATAGTAGAACAAATAGGGAAGCGATTTATGATATAGAAGTTTATTCTAAATCATATAATAATATTGTATTTGAGTATAACTTAACTGTTGAATTAGTATTTAGAAATTTAAAATTTAATTATAAAGAACCATAAATTTATTAAAAAACTTCAGCGTTTATTTCAATATAATATTATTTTATATGAGAGTTATTTATGAAAAAAGATTTATTTATAAATCGTTAGTCGTTGGAAAAGGTTTTATAAACAATATAATTAATAAGCTTCCTATTGAAATTCATTTGCCTACTTATCAATTTTGTGGACCTGGAACGAAACTACGGAAACTTTTAGTAAGAGGAGATTGAGGGATTAATCTACTAGACACTGCTTGTTGACTACATGATATATCATATTTATATAATAAAGATTTAGATAACCGACATATTGCTGATAAAATATTAATTAAGAAAACTTGGGAAAGAGTTAAAGCGAAGGATAGCAATCTTAATGAGAAAACGAATGCTTGGTTAGTTATAAATATACTGAAGACAAAAACTAAATTCGGTATGCGGAACGCTTATAGTAAAACTAAAAAAGTGGGAGGAAAAACTGGTTATCAGCTCTTCAATCATGCCTTAAAAAGTGCTAAACAAAATTTAAAGAAAAGTGATAACTTAAAAGATGCAATAAA
>NW_023458555.1:102044538-102046548 GCF_013731165.1 Rhagoletis pomonella | reverse complement strand
AAGGAAATCACTATCATATGTACAGCGAATTCATAGCATAATATTATGTTCATATTGAAGCTGAAAATGTCTATAAAAGGGTTGTGAGCTCTCAATTATTCCCGAAATATTTTTCTCTTTTTGTATTAGATCTTGCCTAAATGCTTCTATGGCTTCCTGTGTTGTGAAAACTTTTTCGGATTAGATGTAGGCGCTTCTGATGTCGTTTCAGGAATAGATGTTTTATTTACACTGAACCAAAAATCCATCTCTAGATCAAAGAAAAACTTTCCTTACTTTAAAATCGAAAACTCTTCCTCATTATATAAATTTTTTTATTATAATTGTTTATTAGTAAATGTGGTTTTTCCCGTACCACACGGGGTTTTATTTTAAAATATTGATGGCCATAATATACTATAAGATATTTTTTTCCTGTCCAGTAGTACTCTACTTCAGGAAGAGGATTTTTAGGTATTTCATCACAAAACAACTGTAGGCCACGCGATTCCACATCTTCAGTAGATATTACATTCCATAGGTTCTCCATTTGTATAAAATTCAGTCTATAAACGTATATAAAAAATAGAATATCAGGTATGTTCTGAAATTCGTTCGATTTGAAATCGATAAGATTTTGGAAATATTTTTATGGATTTTTAATCATAAAACTCATAATGTGGTATTGAACCGGTGATATAACATCGCTGATTGTTCTATTATATATTTTTTATATAAATAATATTCAATCTTTTCATCAGAAATAACGATCAATATTAATAATAATAATAATAATAATATCCCAACGGTTTTTACCCTCCATTCCCGCCCATCCGCACGAGGGGACCGCATGACGTACGGAACCAATATTTTAAATTTTTGTGCCGAGTCACGATGGGCAGGAGTTTGTTAAGTGTCGAGATCTAAAACTGTTCAGCTACAGAACTAAATTCATCAGCTGATTTTATGTATTTATGTGAATAATTCACTTATTGAGAGAGGAGAGTATCGCTTTCTTAATGCTGAAAAGCGGATCTGATATATCAAACGTGCTGGAATGAGAGTTAAAATCCTGGCATAAGCAACGGAGTGGGTCGTGCAATTCAAAATTGGTTTTACAAGCTTTCAGAAATATGGGACAAAAGTGTCTTGATACGCGTGACGGAACATTAAAGCTTACATCAGCCAGAAGAGACGGACTTGAAATTGAACCTGTCAGTAATTTAACCATAAAAATTATACCAAGCATTTCCCTGCGACTGGCAAGTGTAGGAAGGTTAATAATTTTTAAGCGACTCGTATAAGATGGAAGACTATATTGAGAATCCCATCGGAAATTTCTTAAAGCAAAAAGTAGGAATTGTTTTTGGTTTGATTCTATTAAGCAAATCATATTGATTTCAAAATCGTCCGATTTACAGAACATGTCTGTATATGTATATATATTTTAAAATTAGAAAACATTTTTTCTATTATTATTACATCTTTTTAGTAAAAGCTTACCTTCGTCCTTTGTTTAATTTATATATGTTTATATAGTTTACTTAAAAACTTAAGCAAAAATGGACCTTATTCACAGCAAATTTCTTTGATAAATGAAAACTCATCTCAATAAAGAGATAAGTTTATATACTACATTTTCATTTCTCTAATAAGCATAAGAATTCAAAAATTAGCTGGCTTTCAAAACTTCAATCACATTTAATAAATCAATGGCAATTTAAAAAGAATTTAAAAATAGCCAAACAAAAAATTCCATGCTATACATATGTATATATTTAATTTCTCTGATAAGCCCCAAGTTGTGGTGTGATTTTTAAAACACTAATATATTAGCCTATTCATCTTTTTTATTAATATAAGAATAACCTTGATCTTGATTTCATCATCATTGTTTGTCTAATAAGTATATTAATGCCAAGTGGACGATAACGAGCCCACATAAATATATATAAAAAATGCTTAAATGCTAAAAAATGCTTGACTTACTGAAAAAAGTTGTTAAGTCCACTTTTTATGAAAACTCATATT
>NW_023458555.1:102036546-102044438 GCF_013731165.1 Rhagoletis pomonella | reverse complement strand
CTTACTGAAAAAAGTTGTTAAGTCCACTTTTTATGAAAACTCATATTATGATATATGTAGGTGAAAAATCTATAATTTCTATGAGTTAATGAAATTATATGAGTTCATCAATTTAATACTTATATGTGTCAAGATGTAACCCGGGTAGTAGTATAACAAGTAAATGGAATGTTTATTAATAAATTATATGATACAGAGTTAAGTATTCAATTCAATGTCCGGTTATGGAACCGTTCCGCCTGGCTGTTCGTACTGGACTGATTGCTCGCTCGCTCTCCCCATTCTCACTTTACAGCTCGACCTCTCCTGACTATCACTAACCGACTTCGGTTAGGCATCGGACGAACTGCCGTCGCTGTCGTCTACCTCGAGTTGTGGGTTAAGCTGACACCACCGTTTAATGTGTTCACTGGATAGTACACTACAGTACCGTCGTTGGGTCACCGGTACATCCGGTATGTCCTCGACAATATACCGGTCATGGTCCAATATCTAGGTGACCACATATGGACCCTTGTATTTGGCGTCTAGTTTGTGAGTCTCTCCCCTGGCTGCCGACACATTGCTGATCATCACTAGCTCACCTTCATTGTACCGTGTCGGTTGTTGATGACGTTCATTAAATCGTTGTTGCCATTTCGATTGTGCTGCTTCGATATTCTCTTTTGCTCGAGTAAGTAACTCATCTCGCTTGTTCTCATCTTGAGGATCCGGTTCGTCGTGAAGTGCCTGGATCAAATGGTTTTGACTGTAGTCTCGTAAGTTGTAGTTGAAAATGATTTCGTTCGGACTAATCTTTGTAGTCGCATTTGGCTGAGAGTTGAGACTCCACTGTAGCGTGAGCAAAGTTAAGTCCCACTCTTTCGTAGTCTTCATCGTCGATCGTATAGCTGGTAAAATAGTCTTATTGACCCGTTCTGCTTGACCGTTGCCTCGCGGTGTCCTTGCGCTATTTTTATGTGTTGTACGTCGTGAGCTTGTAAAAATGCTTCGAAGTCTTTGGAGGTGAATGCTGTTCCGCGATCGGTTGTGAGTTGAACCGGTTGACCAAACGTGGTCATCACCTCTCGTAGCATGCTAATTACTGGTGCTGATTTGGTGTTTCGTACAGCTTTCAAAATTACGTATTTGGAAAAAGCGCAGGCCAAAAGAATGATGTGCTGATTCCCTTTCTTACTTTTGGGGAACGGTCCCAAATGGTCGATGTGCAGTGATCGGAACGGTATTGGGATAATCTCTCTTAAGTGCATCCGCCCCTCGGCCTTGCCTCCCCGAACCTTGTAGATGCAGCACTCTGGGCACGCCGCTATATAACTCTTAACGTGCAGCTGCAGAGTCTTCTCAATGCCGAAATGCCCAGAGTCATCATGGCATGCTTTCGTGATTCGCCATCTTATCGCTTGAGGAATTACCAAACGCCGCTCGCCATTAATCTTGCGATATAACCTTCCTCTGTGTAGCTCGTAATCTTGTTGATTTTGCTTTGCGGATGTGGATGTTGACTTTAACGTTGTTGCGATTTCTTGCAATTTCTGATCTTGCATTTGCATAAAGAATACCCAATCGCTGCTACCTTCAGTGGTGACAGCTAAAATGCTTTCGGCTACCGTTTGACACTTACTTGGCGGTAAGCTAGGTGCTCGGCTCATCCCGTCGACATGCTGCATTTTATGGCCTTGCCGATGAACAGTCTTAAAGTCGTACTCCTGCAGTCTCAACCACCATCTAGCAATCGCGGGAGTAGTGGTGTTGTTGCTTTTGTGGTAACGATAGCGTTACAGTTGGTTACCACAGTGAACGGCTTGCCGAGAAGATACATGCGAAATCGGGTTAACGTTTCGACTATCGCAAGTACTTCCAGCTCGTGACTTGGAAACCGTGCTTCTACTTCGCTACACTGGCGGCTGTAGAAGAAAACTGGTTTTTCTCCGTCGTCTTCGCGCTGGAACAGAATTCCGGATAGTCCTACGTGACTGGCATCCGTATGTACGTCGTGCTCTTTGTGAGGGTCGTACAAAGTCAGTACCGGCTTACTGGTTATAGCCTCTTTCAAATTCGTAAATGCTTCCTGCTGTGGTGTTGCCCATTGGAAGCTAACGTCCTTCCTCAATAGCGTGGTTAATGGGGTTGCTATCTGACTGTATCCCCCTACAAATTTTCGGAAGAATCCAGTTAATCCCAGGAATTGCCTTTTCTGAGTTACGTTTGGTGGCTGTGGGAACTCTTTAATACACCACGTCTTCGGCTCTCCTGGTGCTATACCCGCGCTGGAAATCTCGTGTCCTAAGAAGCTGCCTTCACTGGAGAGGAACACGCACTTAGAAGGCCGCAATGTCAGACCGTCTCACTTCACCGATTCCAAAACCTCTTGTAGTACCGTAATACCATCTTCGTAAGACGATGTGGCTATAATTAGCTCGTCGACGTAGCTAACCACCTTGTTTCGTGATTTGAGTGTTGATATCGTTCGTATGACCATCTCTTGGAATACCATCGGCGCATTTACTAAACACAATGGCATTACATTGAATTCATACAAGCCTTCATGTGTGAAGAATGCTGTGAATTTCTTGCACTCTTCTTCTATGGGTATCTGATAATACCCGCTGGTCATGTCTAACGTTGTGAGAAATCGCACGCCACTTAACTTTGACAATTGTTCTTCAACCACTGACATCGGAAAATGTTTCCGCACGGTTACCGCATTTAACGCGCGATAATCTATGCACATTCTGCTCTCGCCGTTGGCCTTTGTTACCGGAACTACGGATGCTGCATGGGGTGATACACTGGGCCGAATAATGTCGTTAGCCAATAGCTCCTTCAATATCGTTGATAGCTCTTGCTGCTTCGCGAATGGTACTTGGTACCGTTTACCTACAATCGGACCTGGAGTAGCAACCTCAATGTTCATCAACGTTGTCTTGCATCTGCCCAGCGTGGAAATACCCTCTGCGAAACAGACATCGTAATCCGCTAACAGTTTTTGTACCTTCTGCCTTTCGTCCTCCTTCAGATCTTTATTAACGTTAAACTGGTTCGTGGTTTTAATTTGCAGCATCATGGACCCTGCGTCAATGATCAACCGTTTATCCTGCCCGCACAGCACATCTCTTCCAAGCAACAGATCATAATTGAGCATGTTGTTCGGCACCTCGTACAGATTTGCCTCAATGACCTTGTCGCCAAACTTGATTCGCATTTTTACAATTCGTGTTACCTCAACAATTGAACCACCAAACCCTTGCAACCGTTGATGCGTCGGCTCCGTCTGTGCGTAAGCCATAGCAGATGACTGCCTTATTAGCGAGTGTCGCTGCCGGTATCGATTAAAGCTTGATACCTTACCCCTTCACCTTCGACTTCTTCGACGATTGGCGGAATACACTTTTGCTCACTTATGTTGCTGTCGATCTTAGCAACCGTCACTTTTGATTCCGCTGTGCACTTCTTTGTCTCATGTCCAACCTTTGAACATTTACTGCATCGTGGTTTCTTCGAAGGTTGTGGACATTTTGCCGCTATATGTCCGAATCCGTTGCAATTGTAACATTTAACACGTTTGCCTTTTTCTTCAACCGGAACCGGGCTTACATCGGATGAGTTAGTACTTGGAGTGACACGTTGTCCATACCCTTGGGTCGTCGCACGCATACTTTCCAGGGACTGCCTTAGTTCGTTGCTTGTTCGCACATTCATTGCCCATAACGTTCGCGTGAGCGTAATGTCGTTTAAGCCGTTGATAACGTAGGAATTTATTGATTCCTCATCAATGGCGCCACGCCTTCTTATCGCCAGCATTTCATAAAAATATTCTATGAGTGTCTCGTTTGGTTTACGCCGTCGTGCTGCCAACTCCCGATGAACGTCTGCTGATGTCACTGTATACGGAAAGTCCTTCAATAACATTTGGACAAATTACGCCCACGATTTGAACACAGGTTGCGCATCTAACCAATTCTTGGCAACTCCTTTCAGCTTGTGTTGAACTGCTAAAAGCACGGTTTCGTTTTTCCAACGGTACACTTGTTGTAACTGCTCTACTTTCGTTACGAACTGCTGCGCTGTCATTGTTTTCCGTACCGGGTCAAACTCTGGAAGGACTCCCACTACTTCTGATACACTTTGCGTATGCACCATCTGCACTGGTAGGCCTCGTTGCGGTGAGGGTTCAGGAGCCTCTACTCCGCCTACCGTTGCTGCTCCCGTTCTTACCGACTCATTTCCATCGTTGTTTCGTGCCGCTGCTTCTGGCTTTAGCGCCAGTTCAATAGCTTTTACGGAGTTCGCCAAACTTAATACAAGCTCTTGCAGCTGGTTGAATGGCTGCTCCCATGGTTCAACCGATGATAGCTCCTGCAGTTCGACCTCGTCCGTTCCTAACGCCTCCATAAGGGCTGCTACTTTGTGCGCTTTATTGCCACTAATCGCCAATTCATACCTCCGCAATAGCGCGTTTAATTGCGCCACATTTAAATTTTCCAATTTCATCCTAGCTGCTGTACTCGTGCGACCTGTACTTTTTCTTGCTTGCCACTTCAAAAAACCTTCTTCCTAAAAAAAAAACACCACAAGCCTTTTCTTCCGTAGCCTACTTTGTTCATTGGCGTCGTTTTTTTCCTTTAAAATCTTCTTCTTCCGCAATTCCCCTTAATTCTCGATTTTTCTATATGCACTGCTTGCTATCACCCCTTTTCTTTTCTCATCAGTAGCTGAGCGTCGTTGTCAATTCCTTTTGCGTTTGTTTTTCCCTGTATGTGCCTGTTCGTTGCACAGTCGTTGCTGCCGTTTACTCTTTCTTCGTTGAGTCGTTTGCTTGCGTACCCGCCGTTGGTAATTTGAGCGTTTATGTGCTATTTCGCTGCACTTTCGTTGCTCACTTACACTTTTGATCGTTCTTTTCTTTCGCATATGGCGTCGGTGTTGTGAGCGTGTGTGTGCGTTTACGTGCCCCTCACTCGCTCCGTTTACACCTTCTCTTTACGTAGAGTGTTCTGCTGCTGCGCCGCCGCTTTCGAGATATGTACGTATGTGCTTTGGGTATGTTGCACAGCTTATTTCGTTTTTCTTGTGACGCACCTCCGTATTGTATTCACGTTTTCCTTTGTAAATTTACTTACAATTTTCAACTCCTGTAGGCGTTCTCGATACCCGCTTCTGAATCTGTCAAGATGTAACCCGGGTAGAAGTATAACAAGTAAATGGAATGTTTATTAATAAATTATATGATACAGAGTTAAGTATTCAATTCAATGTCCGGTCATGGAACCGTTCCGCCTGGCTGTTCGTACTTGACTGATTGCTCGCTCGCTCTCCCCATTCTCACTTTACATATGAAAATCTATAATTTCTATAACTTAATAAAGTTATTATTTGTATGAAAAATTATAACTTATATTAGATAATAAGGCTATTACTTATATGAAAACTGATGAACATATATGAGTTCATCAATTAACTACTTATGTGAAAATCTATAATTTCTATGAGCTAATGAAGTTATTACTTATATGAAAAAATTTGAAAACTCATAACTTCTATGAGTTAAAAAGGTTATCGCTTATATGAAAAACTTGTAACAGTGTCGAAAATGTATGAAAAAAATATGAAACTTCATCAAAATAATGCATGCAAGAAACATTACATATTTACTCGACTTTTTTTTGTACTTTGACAAAATCTATGAAAATTTGAAACTTATGTTAATTAAGACACAATTAGGCATTTCAAAACTAATGAAACTAACTTACATGAATTAATAAAGCAATTACTTACATCAAATATTATTGAGTTAATATAGATATTACTTGTATGAAAACTGATGAACTTATATAAGTTCATCAATTTAATACGTATATGAAAATATATAGTTTTTATGAATTAATAAAGTTATTTCTTGTATGAAAAATTATAGCTTGTATGAAAACGAATGAACTCATATGAGATAATAAATTGTATACTACTATGAAAACTCACAACTTCTATGAGTTATAAAGGTATTGTATGAAAAATTTTAACAGAACCGAAAATATACATAAGAAAAAAAAAAATATATATATATGAAGTTGATAAATATAAAGTTTCATCGAAATAATGCATGCAAGAAACATTAGATATTTACTCGACTTTTTTGCACATTGAGAAAATCTATGAAAATTTAGAACTTATGTGAATTAATAAACAGTTATTTATTGTATGAAAAATTATGACTTGTATGAGGTAATAACACTATTACATGAAAATTTGGAACTTATATGAGTTAATAAAATTAGTACTTATATGAAAATTGTATAAGTTGATAAATTTAATACAAACTGTATTTTAAATGGGGTTTTGTATAATTATTAGTTGTATGAAAAATTGTATCAGAGTCGAAAATGTATGGGGAAAAAAGGTGAAATTTCTAGATATGAGAATTCACTAAAAATAGTGCATGTAAGAAACATTAGATATTTACTCGGCTTTTATATAATTTATATTGAAAGTGATCACTTATAAAAATAATAAACTATATATACTATTCTATTAATCAGCTAACTGCTTCACAAGGCTGTTCTATTAAACTGATAACTGCTAAACAGGGCTGCTCTATTAAACAGCTAACTGCTAAACAGGGCTATTCTATTAAACAGCTAACTGCTAAACAGGGCTGTTCTATTAAACAGATAACGGTTAAACTAGATACTACAATCAAACTCAATATGAAAAGTGATGAAATTAAAGGATTTCTAGAAAGGAATTTTAAATATATATTAGATCATCATAGAAACAGTATACAAAATGGATGTATATTAACGGAACAGATGGAAAATGGGTCTTGGATAAAATCTATATATATCTTGGAGTAATAATGATACTGAATCAGGACCTGATACATGTAATTGTTTTTTATAGAAAGACAACATAAAAATGTTGTGAACTTAATAAATTTATATAATAACTATTATAATGAAGAAACCAAGGAAAATATTGATTTAAAAAATCTCATATGTGAGATTAATAAATTCAATAAAAAAATGTCCAAATAAAACAATAAAACACATATGTGTGTATATGCTATCATTATAAAATTAAACGTATTTGATATTTATTCATTAAAAATGTTAGCAGCGGAATTGGGAAAATTATTAAATATATATAGTTGTATATTGAAAAAGAGCATGTTAAACCTTTCGTAGCCATAATCAACAAAAAATTTTCTATTATAACATACTATACAGTGGAGCATATGTATATGTACGTATATATATACATATATAGGCAAATTCTTATCGACGGGTGGAACATATTTGTATGTTTATATAAGCATTCTTATATAAGGGTGGAGCATATTTAAATGTTTATATGAGCATTCAGAATGTAAGTTAGTTTCATTAGTTTTGATATGCGTAATTGTTTCTTAATTAACATAAGTTTCAAATTTTCATAGATTTGGTCAAAGTACAAAAAAAAGTCGAGTAAATATGTAATGATTCTTGCATGCATTATTTTGATGAAGTTTCATATTTTTCTCATACATTTTCGACACTGTTACAAGTTTTTCATATAAGCGATAACCTTTTTAACTCATAGAAGTTATGAGTTTTCAATAATTTTTCATATAAGTAATAACTTCATTAGCTCATAGAAATTATAGATTTTCACATAAGTATTAAATTGATGAACTCATATATGTTCATCAGTTTTCATATAAGTAATTGCCTTATTATCTAATATAAGTTATAATTTTTCATACAAGTAATAACTTTATTAAGTTATAGAAATTATAGATTTTCATATAAGTATTAAATAGATGAACTCATATTAACTCATAGAAATTATGGATTTTTCACCTACATATATCAAAATATGAGTTTTCATAAAAAGTGGACTTAACAACTTTTTTCAGTAAG
>NW_023458555.1:102032503-102036446 GCF_013731165.1 Rhagoletis pomonella | reverse complement strand
AAACCAAAAACCACATGATCAAGTTTAAATAGTACTGGAATAGCTGCTCTTGATTGTAGTTGGCTTCACAAATGAAAAACTGGAAAAAAGCAATAAGAATTTATAAGGCGAACTTAGCACAGTGCGTAGGCAACTGGCACTTAAAAGTTAAACATTCTAAAATTAAAATTATTGCCAAACACCAATAACCACGTGATCAAGTTTAAATAGCTGTGTAATAGCTGCGCTTGATTATAGTTGGGTTAATAAATGAAAAAGTGGAAAAACGCAAAAAGAACTTATTAGGTGAACTAAGCACAGTGCGTAGGCAACTGGCTGAGTCAGTGGGGTCGTTGGATCGAATCCCACTGAAAGAAGTCTGATGAGGAAATGTGGTGATTTCCGAAATGCCATCACTTCTACCACCTTTCAAATTATTGTTTCTTTTCCGCAATAGTTTTTCATTAAAAAACAGTCTCAGGCTCAATAGAAATTGTTGAATTCAATTAAAATATTCATAATAAAATTCGAAACGGATCTATAAAAATAAGTACCGAAGCTTCCTAAAAAGCTTCAGTATTTCTAAAACTACTGCTTACCATTGAAATATTACAATGCTAGTGCAAAGTACCCTTTCTTTGAAAAATACTTTTTTCGCTCTTTTAAAAAATAGCACTAATAGTTTTGCTTTAAACCGTATTTTTTCAATTTGGTTTTTGGCGTTCTACTTGGGCTCTATTCTGTAACTGTGAGTTTCCAAGTGTACACTGAAAATTGTGTGCACTCTTCATTTTGCGTTTCAGGAAGAGTGAGAATGAGTTTTAGCTGTCAAAATTGTGTACACTTAAGCTTATGCCAGATAAAACTTTGTAGCTTTGCGTGACATTTATAACTTTGCCAGCAAAGCGCCAGACGCAAAAGGTATGCCACAATGAACGCCAAGAAAACAATGTTGTACCGCTTTTTTACTCATCAAAGTTGCTGTGGATTTTAATTATTTTGATTTAAAATTATCAGCAATGTAATTAAGTTTTATGTTTCTGCATGAAAACCCGAATTTGGACGAAACAAAATAAATATTAAACCGGCTGATTGTCAAAGCGCGCAAAAAGATGGGAGTTGACCATCTTTTCGCTTCGCGCTGCCGCTTCAACGATTTATGTGGCATGCTTTGTGCATTTTCATACAATTCATCTTATCTGTCAAAGCGAATCTGTCACGTGAAGCGAAGCAAAAGTTTTATGTGACATCAGCTTTAATCATTTTGCGATTCAGCATGTGTGAGAATGAGTTTTAACTGTCAAAATTGTGTACACTTCTCTTCCGAAAAACTCACTGAATTTTAGTCGGCGAGTTTTTGGTTGTGAGTTTTGCACTCGGTGTACACTACATTTTCTCACAGTTATGGAATAGAGCCCCTTGTATACTATGATATAGAGAATATACAAATTTCAGCGTTTTACTAATCCTAAACTTCTTTTTGCATATTTAGAAGTTGTTTACCCGTCATTGGCTTGATAGATGCTATTCCGTGTTTTGAGAATAATTTAAGAAGTCATTTACAGAAAATCGGATTTGCGAAACTTATCGAGCTTTTAAGGCATGAATATCGAGAGCTTAGACTATGTTCAAACAGACCAACTAAATTGCGGTATTGAGTTTTTTTTTTTAGGTAGATTTGTAACGTAGCCAAATAGCTTCTCAGCAAATCAGTTCTTATTTTTACTGACATTTCAATGCATTTTCTGGTGGTCTGATAGCATCCCTCCTTTGTGAGGAGGCATACAAATGATACAGAAGAGTGGTCAAAGTAATGCAGCGTTTTTGCTGCATTTAAAATGCAACATTTAGCACTTTCGAACATATGTTTTCGAAGAGCGTTCATGCTACCGCATTTAGCAAATGTGCATTTACGCAAGTTCGAAATAGTATGCTTTTGACAAACAGCCGTGTTCCAGTCGCTTATTCAGATCCGTATCTATTACGATAAATTCTCACGGAAAAGATAATGTGCAAAAACCCCTACTGAAAAAGAAAAAAAATAAATTCTAAACCGAAAATTCAATACAAAAACTTGAATTGTTTTAACCATAACCGAACATTTGTTTGTGTATATATTCTTTTGTCGGTGCAGTCAATTATAATTTCCACACTTAATTAGGAAACAAAACAAACAGAGCTGATCACAAACTAATCCAGATTTCTATCAGCATCATATCGATGTTGAATTTGCGTAACTTTTCTTTATCCAAATAATGTAAAATAATAAATGAAATTTCGATCGGCGATGACTGAAACCCAGCTAGCGACTGTATACTCGAAAAAGCAATGTTGCCACTTTTTCTCATTAAACCATGTTCGAATCGTGGAAATTTTGGAAGATCACAGGGTTGCTTTTAGCATTTAGATTCTTAATGCAAAAATGGAGTTGCATTTAGTTGCATTAAGGTGACGAATTTTGTATGGATAAATGTACATTTAGAGTAGCATTTAGAGCTAAATGCGCTAAATGTGCTTTTACGCGTAAGCAAAAACAGCCCATAACGCAACTGTAGTTGTTTTCGCCAGATAGATGCAAAATATTTCTTTTTAAATGTCCGATCGAACAACTAGGACGAAGTGATTTACCTTTTCCACAACATAGTTTTGTCTCGCGCTGCTCCAAGAGATTCTTTTCATAGCCAAAAATTTACAGTACAGAAGTACAGAAGTTGATATGGCATCGATGGGAATTGTTACCTCCTATTTTTCTTCATATATAAATACATATTTACTTTTTAGGTACATCTATCTACTTTTAGGTAAAGTTTCCGTAAATTAGGTGCAATTTTATAATTCAATTTTCCATCCCTGATGGAATATCAGCAGTAAAAGAGGACCAGAAAAAAACATTTGATTGCTCTTTGTTCAATAAACATACCTCCAAGTCAAAATTAAACATACCTAGCAGGGTTGCATAGAGAATCTGACACAAATTGATTGCCAATTAATTACTTATTGGCAATTAATAATTTGAATTTTCGTATGATAAATTGTGTAACAATTAAGGCCTAAATTTGTGAAAAGGTTCTTAATTGCCAATAAGGTGCCTGTTTGAACATAGTCTAATATTCAATACCCCATATTGCACTTTTCACAAAAATGAGATTCTGATATAAAAATCCAGCTAAGGCCCAGATGGGTTCTAATATCACAAGGTAGTTTTTGTGAAAATTGCAGATATAGGGTATTGAATATAAGCCCTCGATATGCTTACTTCTTTTTAACAATTTTCGTTGCGTATAACGTTTTCTAACCTTTTTAAAAAACGAACTTAGCTTCGCTTTTGCGGTCATCTGTTGACACTGTCACTCACACACATCTTGTTCGTTAGATGTTAAGAATGCATTCAATAGTGCCACCTGGAAAGAAATACTCTACGTTCTCCGCACCCTGCATTACCTTGTTATCTGAAACGCATCATCTCTAGCTATCTATCCGACAGAAGTCTGTGCTACGACGGCGACTTTGGAGCCATCGACTACGCACCCAGATGGGGAACCACAAGGATCCGTGCTAGGGCCACTTTTGTGGAACATTATGTATGACGAAATTTTGCGTCTTAAGGTACATAAGAGTGCTTCGTTCATTGGCTTTGGTGGCGATATATCAATCGTTGTAACCCCAAAAACACTCACAGAGGTGGTAGGTATTGCGGAACATGCGATAGCAGCAGAATGGCTAAGCGCGAAGAGTCTTAGGCTGGCTGCGCATAAGACGGAAGCCGTACTCATCAGCAGCCGTAAGAAGGTAGAAAAGGTGGTGCATAAAGTTGGCGACAGCATGATAGATTTCAAGCCATGTGTAAAGTACTTAGGGGTTTTGGTGGATCATCGGCTTAGCTTCCCTGACCACTTGGAGTACGCGAGTAAAAGAGTTGCGACTACGACGGTAGGCCAGTCAAGAATAATGGTGAAAATCGTTG
>NW_023458555.1:102026671-102032403 GCF_013731165.1 Rhagoletis pomonella | reverse complement strand
GGTGGTGAGGTCTATCCTCCTGTATGGCGCTGCAGTTTGGTACAACGCATTTTAGTACACCTCATATGCACGAAGTGTAAACTCCCCGTACCAATTGTGTGCTCTTAGAGTCTGCTCTGCGTTCAGAATGGTATCGGAAGACGCGGCGCTCATCATAGCTGGCCTGTTCCCACTGTGCGATAGCCGTGATACACAAAGAACACCAAAGAGATATCAGCGCGCGCAGATCAACAGCAAAGCAACGCGGCATATTCCAGTGGCAGACACGATGGGATCGCCCAACAAAGGGCAGGTGGACCCATCGGCTCATCCCCAGAATCGAAGCATCGCTCGACAGAAAGCACCGATTTCGGCATGAAGAGACCCGATGTTGCGAGCAGTGCGAACCAGCAGTCCCCGAAGATGCGGAACATGTTCTTTCCGTATGCCCACGCTTCAGAAAGCAAAAGAAATATTTAGAAGACAGCCTTAGCGTCACATCAGGCAATCTGGTGCCACTGATGCTGAAGAGCAACCACGCATGGAGCGATGTATAGCATATGGCTGCCACAGTGATGCAGCGACTCCCCAACAGCGAGCAGGCAAGGCGTACACGCGAACGCCAGGAAAGGGTGTGAGCCGGCAAGGAGATGCAGCGGCGAAAAATGCACGTAAACGGACGATACCAGACATATAATCGAACTTTCCATAGAATGTACAGGGCCATGGTGGGTGGCGGCATACAGATCCGACGGCGGGCTCTTTCCCAAACTTATACTAACAGTGGGTGGTAACAAGTAGATGCAACGCCTGACGTAAGGCATCAGGACAGGAACGGACGTTGAGACTAGTGCTCAAACCACCTCCCGACGAAAACTTGACGGTAGTACCGGAAGGAATCGGTACTGTGACGGTAGGAGGTTTAGTTCGGGTTAAAGTTCCGCACTGACGGGGCTAGGCTTTTGATGCTCCCTCCTCATAAAAAAACCCACATCAATGTTGACAGTTATAATTTCGAGAAATTAGAGATTTTTGTTCACTTGGGAATCAAAATTTACACCGATAATAATGCCAGCATTGAAATCCAACGCAGAATCACTCTGGATTGAAAGGAAACTCAGATATAAAGTCCTCTGTCGAAGTACGAAAACTACTCTCGCTAAATTGCTCATCGTGCCCGTTCTGGTATATGGTGCAGAAAAATGGACTATAACAACATCCCATAAGGCGGTTCTTGGAGTGTTCGTCAGAAAGATTTACGGGTCTTTACGCGTTGGCGACGGCGAGTACCGCAGACGATGGAACGGCATTGTGTATAAGCTTTACAACGATATGGGCATAGTGCAGGTTATCAAAATACAGCGGCTCCGCCGGCTTGGCCATGTAATTGGAAAGGACACCGACGCTCCAGCTCTGAAAGTATTCAACTCGAAACCCGCTGGTGGTACAGAGGACGAGAGAGGCCCCACTGCAATGGAAAGACCAAGAGGAGAGGGTCTTGGCTTCAATTCCAATTGGCTTCAGTTGGCAAAAAGAGGAGCGACTAGCGTGCTTTGTTGAACTTGGCAAAAATCGCTTAGGTGGTTACAGAGCCAAAAAGAAGAATAAGACAAGCATTCGTTCTTCAATGAATTTATATTGAGGTAGTTTTTTTTACAGAGCGGCATCGGCATCGGCGGATTCATTGCTCACCGGCCGATTAATCGGCATAGGCCAAAAATTGGGAATCGATCGGCTCTAGACCCGAGTGTGTTGTTTTACGAAAAACTTCTAGTTTTGCCACGCATTTTAAAAATTTTATATCGTCGAAAAGCTTAGAAAATACGCTATCCAAATAAGTCATTTTCAAGGAAAAATAATATGGTACGCTGTTTAAAAAATACAATAAAATTTTGTGTTTTGTTGTATTGAACGTTTTTGGCTAAAATTTTTTTTTTTTCAAAATCAAGGAAAAATGCTGATACTTCAGAAATTTTTGGTTCTCTAACATAAGTGTATGAGATACGAATTTTAGCCCGCCCGTGTTAACCCGTCGTTAGTCGAGGGGGTTCCACAGACACCCCAAGCTAAATTATAAGATTTATTTTAAAGATAAAGACATATAGATTCGAGGTTAAGGCAGTTACTATAGGCGGACAAATTTTGTTAAAATTAAATCTTTTTTTTTTTGTTTGTGTACATATATACATAGATTTTTTTAGGTTTAAGCAAGTACAAGTTTTCTAGTATCCTCAGAAAATTTCCGGGAAACGTTTTCTGTAAATTTATCTGCCATCTGCTCAACCTGTTTGCGATGAACGCTGAGCACGCACAAGCCATTCAAATGATCTTCTTGCATTATTTATCGTAGCCAAGATTTGACACACCAAAGTGTGCTGAAATTACCTCCCAATGAACGCATATAAAAGTCTATCAAGTCTACAACTGTGTTCTGTTTTCCTTGCCACAAAGAACTACATAGCTGTACTTCAGTTTGCAACCCGTTTAGTCCGTAAAAGCTCGACACCATATCCAACCGCGCATTCAAAATACATGTTTCCGTGGAAAGCAATTTGCCAACTTGGTGCCATTTTTGGCCCTACTTTAATTCTTTTGGCACTTAATTTTACGATTTGGCACAAATTGTAAAAATTTTTCTCAACTAAAATTCCCTGATTCCTAAAGTTTATACAGCTGGTTTTTCGTATTTTATCATTGCACTTTTGGTTTAGAAATGTGCTTTTTATTTTAATGCTAAATGGGAAGGATTAAAAAGAATGGTACCTTTTTGCACTTTTGTTTTCCTATTTGCCACATATTGGCACTTTGTGATCCCCAATATGGCACCTTATAGCTAAGGATAGTTGGCAGCCATAGCGAAAAATAAAACGCTGGCGAGTTTTCGTCAGTGAATCTTAAATCCGATGATGTTATTAGTGAATCTAGATATGGGAATCTAGGTATGGGAAGAGAACGTTGAAATTATTCTCTCGGCGATACCGCTGGGTGGTTTTCTCAATGTTTTGTCGATTCGCCGCAGACGTAATTAAAAATTCCAGGGTTCCGTTGTATTCGTTGCTGATTCTAAAAGCTGTACAGAGTGATTGTAAAAGTATTTCTTGTGTTCTTTTATTATTGTTATGATTTCTTTTATATGCTCAGCACACGTAATGACATCCAGGTTTTCTGTTGGCCACTGGCTCTAGAATTATGCTATATTTCTCAGTTAGGTATAATACTGTATGGATGTGATCTGTCTAGCTGGAGAAAGCAATTAAAAAGCAGTTTTTCTGGTGCCTACATTCCCGAATTTGTTTTAAAATCGGTTTTTTATTTCTCACATCGCTCAGTGATTCTTCTAGTAAAAGCTAGCTGGATAAAACAATATTTATTTTTTTAAGATTTTCCAACGATTAATGGGTCGCAAAACTCATATATTAAGATCTCTGCATGCTGATCTACCTGCAATTTCAATATGTTGAGTTATCGATACGAATACATGAGAAATCGAAATTTAGAAATATTTTTTTTGCATTATTACTCTTGGACTTAAAACTTAATAAAAATTGTTAGATAAAGCCTGCGCTAAATTTTTGAAATGTAATCAAAATTTACAGCTGGTTGTGTTTTTACATTGCATTTGATTAGTAATTAAGCTTTTTCTTGTGCTATCTATATCCAATTATTTAAAAGAAAAAATTTTTTCTTCAATTTTTAATTTTAAAGTTAAAAAAATTAGATGTCAGCTAATGTCGCTCCCGTAATTTTTATATATATTAGGGTCATTAGTGCCTACTAACAAACAAACTAATAAACCATTACAAAGATTTTGTTATAACAACATAAGAAAGGGGCACCAAATTATATATTTCACAAGATTAACTTGCATTGCGTCATAAATAACTTAGTTTTGTTGTTTGGGTGGCTATCCGTTTGTAACGTAGCTTCGCTTACGCTGCAATAACATACCCAACATCACCCTAGCTCAAACTCAACACAGGTGCATATATATATAAACGTGCATATATATGTACATACAGACGTACACACAGAACTAGGACAACAATACCCCTCATGCAGCACTCCAAAACTATTATGGGCTAGACCCATCAGGGGAGCGATCCGTTTGGTTCTACCAATTATCCGACCTTCCCTGCGCACTTACGATACCGCGTGGCTAGCGGGCGCTGAAGGGGGTGAACCACTCCGTGCAACGCCTAGCAGCCAATAATACATACGGAAGGGACTGGGCAATCCTTTCGACACGGTCTCAGCAGACAGGGGCGCGACACGTGGGGCCTGCCCCATATCCGACCACCCCTGACAGCTTTCGATACCGCGGTACAGTGATTCGAATAGAACAAGCTAGCTGGACAAAAGTCGACATTGAATTTTTTTTTTATAAATATTGAAAATGACAACCAATATTCTCATTCTTATGAATTAGATAAAAATTTTGCATGATTATTGTTCAAGAATAAGTAATTAATTGTTCTGGTCAGAAAAACGCTCATGCGTGTTGTTTTATTACATGATGTTGATTTATTACTATTTGCATGCCATTGTTTTATAGCAATATGTTTACTTTAAGTTTGTGATTTGCAAGCCAAAGGTAAGTACCATTCATTTTTTATGTTATATTGTATTTAATTATCACTATTTATTAGTGAAGATGAAATGCCAAAATCTCAAATTTCGAAATTTGTTTGCAACCATTTGCATGTATTAGTGTGAAAGTAATATTTCCCCACCTGTCCCCAGTCTAAAATTTTTATATATGATAGTTGTGGCTCTATAGGTTCTAAACATGACAGTTTCTATCTGTACAATTCTGTACAACTATTTTTTTTCAAATTGTTTTCCAAAACATTCGTACTTGATATCGAAAAAAAGTTTTTGGAAGAATGGCCGAAAAATTAAAGAAAAATACAAAAATAGCATACTGTGTGAAGTTTTGACCTTAAAATACGTTGTTTCTGAGATCACCGAAAAGTCATCAAAAGAGATAAAAGTTTTTATCAGTAGATTTTCATCGAAGCTGGAAGATTTCGTCTTCCGTATAGCAACCTTCGAGATCTGCGATATCTATCCAATCTTTGTTGTTTTTTACATATAATAACACGGTGCTCGGATCTTGAGCACAGGTTTTGATAGTTCATGGTACTTAATTGGGGCCTTCTGAATTCAATGGCGTCCCCGTTTTGCTGGATTGGATCCAATTTCCGAGGTAATGGTAATTGAAAATTTTACCTTTTTTTAAATAACTCCCTAAAGTTATATTTCTAAAATTTTTTACGTGACTGTTTTTTAATATTACTATTTCTGAAAATCATCGAAATTGGTTTACTATAGCTACGGTGATTTATGAGAGCTGAATACGGACAAAAAATAATTTTGCTAATTTGTTCCACAACAGCTTACAGATCTTAAAGCCTTCTTCAATGATCCTAATTGTATTAGCCCTGAAACAGTATCCTTCTAGCAACATCACGAATCAGATAATTTTCTCGAGATTTTTACCCCGTAAAATTTGTTAAAAAAAATTTGTTAAATTTTAGTATAATAAAGTGCAATTTTAAGTTGCTAAGGCTTACCAATAATTTTTGGCCATTTTTTTTTTGTTGTTGACGGTGTTACGCATTTTTTCATACAAAGTAAGTATGATCGACCATTTTTTTTAAAAGAGAAGCAAATAAGCAGCACTTTCCACTCGCACTTTATAATACTTAATTTTAGTGAGTTACAAAACTGCAAACCAAATTTTTTTCTAAAGA
>NW_023458555.1:102006440-102026571 GCF_013731165.1 Rhagoletis pomonella | reverse complement strand
CAACGATTTTCACCATTATTCTTGACTGGCCTACCGTCGTAGTCGCAGCTCTTTTACTCGCGTACTGCAAGTGGTCAGGGAAGCTAAGCCGATGATACACCAAAACCCCTAAGTACTTTACACATGGCTTGAAATCTATCATGCTGTGGCCAACTTTAAGCACCACCTTTTCTACCTTCTTACGCCGTCGTAGCACAGAAATCTATCGGATAGATAGCTAGAGATGATGCGTTTCAGATAGCAAGGTAATGCAGGGTGCGGAGAACGTATAGTATTTCTTTCCAGGTGGCACTATTGAATGCATTCTTAACATCTAACGAACAAAATCTGTGTGAGTGACAGTGTCAACAGATGATCGCAAAAGCGAAGCTAAGTTCGTTTTTTAAAAAGGTTAGAAAAAGTTATACGCTACGAAAATTGTTAAAAAGAAGTAAGCATATCGAGGGCTTATATTCAATACCCTATATCTGCAATTTTCCCATCTGGGACTTACCTGTCACCACTGATGTTAATTCTGACTTTCAAACTTAAGAGTAAACTCCTCTGTCAAGCGCTATAAAAGGTCAGCATTAATATCGCGGTTGACAGTTAAGCCTTAGCAGGATTTTTATATCAGAACTCAGTATTGTGAAAAGTGCAGATATGGGGTATTGAATATTAGACTATGTTCAAACAGGCACCTTTTTGGCAATTAAGAACATTTTCACAAATTTAAGCCATAATTGTTACACAATTTATCATACGAAAATTCAAATTATTAATTGCCAATTAGTAATTAATTGGCAATCAATTTGTCAGATTCTCTCTGCAACCCTGCTAGGTATGTTTAATTTTGACTTGGAGGTATGTTTATTGAACAAAGAGCAATCAGCTGTTTTTCTGTTTTTCTGGTCCTCTTTTACAGCTGATATTCCATCAGGGATGGAAAATTGAATTATAAAATTGTACCTAATTTACGGAAACTTTACCTAAAAGTAGATAGATGTACCTAAAAAGTAAATATGTATTTATAAATAAAGAAAAATAGGAGGCAACAATTCCCATCGATGCCATATCAACTTCTGTACTCCCATTAAACATATTTTTGGCTATGAAAAGAATCTCTTGGAGCAGCGCGAAACAAAACTATGTTGTAGAAAAGGTAAATCACTTTCGTCCTAGTTGTTCGATCGGACATTTAAAAAGAAATATTTTGCATCTATCTGGCGAAATCAACTACAGTTGCGTTACTTTGACCACCCTTCTGTATCATTTGTATACATCTTCACAAAGGAGGGAAGCTATCAGACCACCAGAAAATGCATTGAAATGTCAGTAAAAAATAAGAACTGATTTCCTGAGAAGCTATTTGGCTACGTTACAAATCTACTTAAAATTGTGTGTTTGTACCGAAAGTACTTTCAAACCAAATAAAGTTACGATTGTAACAACTTTTCCATCACTGTAGGTAATCCAACAGCTGATTTCGTATCGCTAATTGGGCAGCTGACTTGTGTGTGAACACCAAACTCAATACCGCAATTTAATTGGCCTGTTTGAACATAGTGTATAGCAGGGATCACACGATTTGTAAATTTGTACACAAAATGCCACATTTGCACATTTGGATAGCCATGTTCAAATGATTTGTTTTGCGATCAGACGATTTGGCTGCCAAAGATCCAAATGATTTGGAACACATTTGCGCACAGCAGTAAAATGACAAATATTGTCCACATTCATTCACACGATTTAACTATTTGGTCATAAATACTTAAACAGCTGATCCGGTGTCAACCATACTTTTGCATTTATGATTTCGTGAGATTTGAAGTGAAATATACAAAAATAATATTGTGCGTATATAGAATTTTGAATACACCCTCAAAGTACTTACATATGCCATTTAAGAGAAAACATTTCGTTGTTTACAACCATTTATAAATGGTTAATTTGTCTTGAGAATGGGCACCCTATGTATGTATACTAGTTAACAAAATAGTCGGACAAGTCGTAATTTAAAATGAAAAAATGTTAAAAATTAAAATTTTGCATATATTCTATAAGATTCCTTTCAGTGATCGGACTTCTACCACATTGTTGTAGATCTGTCACTTTTTAGAGCACATCTACCACACTAGGTCTGAAATCTACCACATATTCGCGTTGTTGAGTAGTTTTATTTTTGCTCAACATAATTTTCTTAATTTTAAGAGCAAAAATTGTTCAACACTAAACACTAACAACAGGCAGAATGGGAGGATAAGATAACTGTAAAATAGTAAATTTTCTCAATATTCAATTTTTCGACATCAAACGTGGTTTTATTGTGTTAAATTGCAAAATATATGATTCATAAAAAGAATTAATAGCGAAAATTATGCAAACCGGCGATTTTTGTGAAAGGATTAGCAAATTTTAGTGCATCTTAAATTTCTAAAGCGTTGTTTACTTTTACTTGAGAATTGTCAAAATCGGCAAATGCCAAGTAGTATTTCTGGAACGAGCCACATTTGTTCGCTACATCGTGACGTGATAAAAGGAAAAGCTGGCAGCACTTTGCAAGGTTGCAGAAATCTTTCAAAATATGTTCGAAACTCAAGGAAAACAATTGCCAAAACTCAACGCAATTTGTATCAACTTCAATCTTGCACTTTGTTATACTAAAATTAATTTTGTTTTAGATTCTAATTAAAATGTTTGCAATTGAGGTGAATCCTTGCACATTTTTTTCCAGGTTCTACCACACAAATTTTTTAAGTCCGATCACTGATTCCTTTGCCATTTCTTAAGATAAATTATCGATTTAAACATTGTTGTAAGCAACGAAATGTCTTATCTTGAATCACATACATATATACGTATTTTTCACCAGGTAAACAAAAATAAAGTTACGAGCAAGTATGCCCGTTCGTCGTGATAGAACTTTTTAGAAAGGTATCGATACTAGTACTCATATAGAATACTCTAAAGAAGTATCGATGCCAGTACTCATATTTGCAAAAAAGTATCGATAATACTCGTACTTCCAAGTATTCTCAAAGCAAAGCAAAAAGTATACAAAAATTAGATTGCTTTGCTTTTTTCAGGAAGAGCTATTTGTAAATTGAATAGTCACAGCTCTTAATAGTTTTAATCTGATCTAAAGGAGTTTATAGAATGAACTTCTGATAAATTAGTTTTACCTGCGTAAATTAAATGTTTATAGCAAAAAGCTTATTTCCAAGTTTTTAAAAGCAAATATTTTATAATTGTTTGACGCGTACATGTATTTATAAATAACTTTACTTTGAAAATGAAATGCAAATGTAGAAGACGAGAAGCAAATGTGGTGAAGCCCATTCTCTATTGGAAAAATAAGATCTCTTTTACATAAATTTTCTTCAAGAATGGGCTGGATTTCACAACGAAGGTAGCATACATGGGTTAACCACGGCTGCCTTCGAGTTCATTATCAAAGGGGAGGCAAGACATTCGTTTTTCAATTATTTAAACATTTTTACCTGAAGCCAATGTTGAAATGGCCGTTACATTTTTTTCTAGGTTGTTGAAATGTCAATTACCAGTAGCTCACTAGAACAAAATATGTACTAATTATTAGTATAGGAGTATACTTATCGTCACCAGTATGCCATAAACATGAATGTGTAAAGCAAGCCTTCCCAAAGTGGGTGACGCGGCACGCTGGGGTGCCGATAGTGGCTAGAGTATACTAGTGGTGCGGATAAATTCTTTCGACTTTCCATACACAACGCAAGCGGTTTGATCAAACTTCAACATGGTTTCAACCGTTCGAATCCACCGCAGCGACGAGCCGGGCTTGGACCTTAATGAGGAGAGTGATAAGTCCGGCATGCGCAGCGGTGGTGAAGAAGGGTTGCCCAGTAGCCAATGCTCATCCGACTCAGAGAGGCTAACCGTTTTGGGGCCGCTGTTTTATGAAGAGGATCTCCTCGCCGATGACACCGAGGGTGAGGAGATCGAGGAGGCGGACGTAGATGTCACAATGGTGGAGGTAAAACGGACGGATTCTTATGAAGCTGATCCAGAACAACCTCCACCATTCTAAACTCGCGTCCGCGAATCTTGAGGTCCGCCTGGCTGCCGGTGGACTTGACGTTGCCCTCATCCATTAGCCGTGGATACTCGGCAACAAAATCTGCGGGCTTGGGGTGAAGGGCTTTAAGCTAATTGCCGCACAAAATGCAGGTAAGACTCGAGCTTGCATATTAGCAGGAACAACTTAAACATCTTCCTGCTTCCACAGCTCAGTGACGGCGATTTGGTAGCGGCAAGCATAGAACTGGATAAAACCAGCTTCTGGGTAGCCTCTGCCTACATGGCCCATGACAAGGACGCACCACCAGAGTAGCTTCGGACGTTAGTCAAGGAAGCAGCCTATAAGAAAAAACAACTGGTTGTCTCCTGCGACGCTAATGCTCACAATTCCATGTGGGGGAGTACGGACACGACCGCTAGAGGTGAGTCGATACTAGACTTCATTCTGGGAAATAAACTTAGTGTCTTGAATTTAGGCTCAGGGCCGACCTTTATAACAAAGAGTAGAGAGGAAGTTTTGGACATAACCCTGACTTCGGACTCGTTTGTCCATAAAATCAAGAGATGGAGAGTACTTAGTGAAAAGTCTTACTCTGACCATTGTTATATTCAATTCGAAATAGATCTTAAGACCCCCCAAGTTAGGTAGTTCAGAAATGTGCGTAATACCGACTAGAGGGTTTACAACAAAAAACTGAGGACTTTATTGCCAAAGATACCTCCCCGGGACCCCGCCACGCGGGTGGAATTGGACGGGTTGGTTAATCAGGGCACTAAAGCCATGAATAGTTCTTTGTCAGCCGGATGCCCGGTTGTTAGATACAGGGGGAAAAACAAGCCACCTTGGTGGTCAAAATAATTATCCTCGTTACGTGAATCCAATAGGACAATGTTCAATAAGGCCAAAGCCACGAGAACAACAGAGGACTGGGAAGCCTATAAGGTAGGTCCTATCACATCAACCCCAAGGACTTCAAACCCATCAGTCTTACGTCTTTTTTGCTCAAAATTTTAGAGAGGATAGTGGACGATTATGTACGGGGCGTGATACCAACTAGTAGGCTCTCTCCAGCGCAGCATGCCTATACGAAGGGCAAATCTACGGAGACCGCCTTGCATTCGCTCGTCGGGTTGGTGGAAAAAAGTTTATCTGATAAAGAGTATAATCAGGTTGCCTTTGTTGATATAGAAGGTGCCTTCAACAACATTAAAGCAAGCGCCATAACGGGTGCCTTAGAAGAGCTTGGAGTTGACCACAATGTAGCGGCGCTGATTGAGTCTATACTTGTCAGCAGGAAGATAACCGCTAAGCTTGGCAACACCACAATAAGCAGAGAGGTCTGTAGAGGCACTCCTCAGGGAGGGGTTCTCTCCCATCTTCTCAGGAATTTGGCAGTAAATTCTCTGCTGAAGAAACTAGAGAGGGTGGGGGGGGGCTGCCACGTCACTGCATATGCGGACGATCTGGCAATTGCCGTTAAAGGTAAATACCCTAATACCCTAATGGAGATTTTGCGCTCTAACATGGCCACGCTTAGGAACTGGACAGAGAGTAGGGGGCTCGGAATAAACCCCGAAAAAACTGAAGCAATTCTCTTTACAAGGAAACATAGGCTTCCCACAGTCTCATCGCTAATCTTTATGGGTGTGGAGATATCTTTGAACGAGAATGTTAAGTATCTAGACAGGAAATTTACGTGGAAACCTAATATAGAGGAAAGAGTAAAGAAGGCCAACGTTACATTACATACTTGCAAACAAGCAGTCGGAATCAAGTGGGGGCTAACACCTCGTATTACACATTGGCTTTACACCTCGGTGGTCAGGCCAATATTATTATATGGAATACTCGTATGGTGGCCAGCAACTCAAATGTCAAGTTACCTAAAGCTATTGAGTAAGGTCCAAAGAACAGCGTTTTTATGCATTTCAGGCGCCTTAAGGACCACCCCAAACAAAGCGCTAGAGGTGGTAACCAATCTGCCCGCATTAAACCTAGTGGGAAAATACGCGGCCGCCGATTCAGCGCTCAGACTAAAAAGAATGGTGCTATGGAAGGATCGGCGGTTCGGTCACGCCTCTATACTTCATACTCTGGGTAGTCATGAACAAGAAGTTGACTACTCTGCCCCTAAACCAACCTTCGATAGGCTCTTCAAGACGAGCATCCCGTCAAGAAGAGAATGACAAACACCAAGACCATGGAGAAGGTGGGAACTGAATTTTTATACGGATGGATCCAAGCTAGACAATAGGGTTGGCTACGGAGTTTTCTCCAAGGAACTAGGACTAGAATTATCTGTCCGAATTCCGGACCACTGCAGTGTTTATCAGGCAGAGGTTTTAGCTATAAAGGAGGTGGCTGTGTACCTTAGTACGCATGTCGTAACGAGGACTACGATTAATATTTTCTCGGACAGCCAGGCGGCCATTAAATTAATGAACATGGTAATGCTGAGATCGAAGGTTGCGCAGGAATGTCTAGCAGCTCTAAACGATATCAGCGCCGTGTTCAAGGTCAGCCTAATTTGGGTTCCGGGACATAGAGATATTGAAGAAAATTGCAGGGCCGATGAGCTTGCCAGAAAAGGTACCAATCTCCCCCTATGTGAAAACAGAGGCACAATTGGGATACCCATGGCAACCTGCAAACGAGAACTTCGAAACAGCATGATCCAAGAGGCAAAGAGGTCATGGCTAGAGGAGGGCACTTGTAGAACAACTAGGCTACTTTGGCCACAAATAGATAAGAAAAAGACGAAAGAATTGCTCAGCCTCTCAAGTGAGGATATTGCAAGGGTTATGGCTTGTGTTACCGGTCATTGGCTATTTGGCAAGCACTCTTCGAGACTAGGAATATTCTCCCACGAATATTGTAGAAGTTGCAGGGATGAGGAAGAGGAAGAAACCGTAGAGCACTTCTTCTGTAGCTGCCCAGCTCTGGCCAGGAGGAGAGCAGGCTTTTTAGGTAGGCCCTTCTTTAGCTCTCTTACGGAATTATCATGCGTAGGAATAAAGCCAATCCTACGCTTTATAAGACCTTCGAAATGGTTCTCTGAAGATTAGTCACAGAGGTTCCCGTGTTCTGCAGTGGTATCACAATGGACCTTCAAAAAGGTCTAAGTGAGTAGGTAATTCGAACCGACTGCCACATCAACCTAACCTAACCTATAAGCACACTATTTAGTTTGCTCGATTTGTAAACAAAACTTCTCAGCGGTGAAAAATATACTATTGTAAACAATCTAAACGAGCGAAATTCACAAGAGCGCTATTCTTCATCGAATGAGCGTCATAATACCAAATAAAAATTCGTTCGATCAGCACTTACTTTTACATTTCTATGTGAGACTGCATTTTCAACAAATGCTTACATAAACAAGTAAGTTTTAAGCAAAAAAAAAACCGATTTCAATTCCCATCTAAGAATTTAAGATTATCGTTAATCTATTCATGATCTAATGATCGGATTTAAACCAAATTAGACCACCTGTCAGGTAACACCTTTCCTTTAAAAAAGAATTAATAGTAATCGGTTAACGTGGTCCAAAGTTATTCGGTAACATACATAGAAAAAAAATAATAAAAAAATATTCCGACGAATTGATAACCTTATCCTTTTTGTGAAGTCGGTTAAAAACAAATACAAAAGCAAGCTTTCAGCGGCAAATGATTTCAGGGTAAAATTGTCAAAGCTCCCAATAAACTTAAAGGAAATAATGAAATCATTAAAATAATTTCAGTCCTCACATTAAAGCTAAAGGAGCATAAAGTTTGCATTGTGTTTTCTTGTTTTCGTAGACATTTGAAGAGTAGGGGTGCCGCGAAATTTTTTTAGCACAACAAGGGTGCCGAGGTGAAATAAGTTTGGGAACCCCTGGTGAAAAGGTATCCACACACCTACGCGATTCTGTCGGTGGGAATCTGTTCCGACAAAAATTACAACAATGCCGACCATAGTTGTAAATGAGGAATCACACACTTGTACGATTTTACTGCAGCGATTTATTCGAACATTCACAGTTCTACTTTTGGTCGTGTCGAAATCGCAGACTGCCGCGTTTTGAGAACGAAAAAGATCGATAGAAGGATTTTACAATATTAAAACAAAATTGAACGTAAGAAAACAAAATATATTTGATGTAGAAAAGTTAAGAATTTTATTTTTGTTGAAATATACTTTTTGTTTGTCTATAAATTGACAGTTTTTGCTGCGATAAAATCGCACAGATGTGTGCGTACTTGCGTTTTCGAAGCAGTAACGTCGGTAGCATCAAAAACGGTGCGGATTCGTTGCGACAGAATCGCATAGGTGTGTGGATGCCTTAAAGAAGAAAATGTTGGGAAATCAAGTTCGAAAGTTTTCTTTTGGGAGACTTAGCTCTACATTTGGGCAAATGAAATTGTAAAATATTTACTTTCCGTGTAGGCATGGTATTCTCGGTTTTGTTGACGAAGTCAATCCAATAACTCAAAACTGATAAATTTGCACATTCATGCTTCTGGCATGAGGGTGACGATATTTGAATTAAAAACTTTAAAGGCTTCTCGGGTTTTCAGTTTTTTGAGTTATGACAGCATTGAAGTAAATGAGCTTTATGTTCATTTTAATATCATTCTTATTGGATATTGAAGTTAATATTCGAACGTTTGCCACAATATTTATTGCGTAAAAAAAAAAATTACTTAAAAAAGTTCTTAACTCGTCGATACTTTTCGGCATTCGCGATATTTACTCAGTACTTGTGAAAAAGTATCGAGTTCTTGATACTACTCAGTACTCATGAAAAGTATCGATATTCTGTACTCGGTACTCGTATCGTTCTATCACTACCCGTGCGTCACCCTTTGAAAAACGCCCAGATTTTGAGGGAGTATTTAAAATTCTGAGTATGCAGATTTTACTGCTTGAATAGGCCTACAACAAGTGTGAACCTCGAAAAAACTATATAATTTTTTTTGTCACACAGTGTAATTTAGATCATCTTTAATAATCTGTATATCGTCGTTTAAAGTACAAAACCGCGTATCAACAAAAGGCAAAGCCGCCTATGTGAGGTTGCATAAATTATTATCTAGATGGTAAAAACACTCATATTTCAAAATGGTTATCTTTTTTATAAAGCAATCGCATTTCTGGATAGTATGTTTCAGGACGAATGGATAAGGATTGAGCCAACAGCTTCTGTAAGCAAATCCAATTTTTGGCAGCAAATGCTAGTCACTCGATTTTGCAGAATGACAAAACGCGGTTTTGTACTTTATACGACGATATGCATGTATGTATATGTGTATAGCCAGCAAAAACTGCGGAAAGAGATCCGAAAACTGAAAGAAAGGTGAATAGTAAAGTGCCACGAAGGGTTGTGAAACGAATGCTTTTCCGGTTGGTTTTCTGAAATTTTTCATTCTGAACTTCACATATGCTTTTTCATAGTTAATTATACTCAGAAATTAATTATACTTTTATTAATACCTTTTAATATGTTCGTCTGCCGGCATAAGAACCTGGGACCTCATGAAAGCTTACAAATAGTCGCACGCTTCTCTGCACACTCAGCTACTGTCGAATACGTATATGTACATGTTCTCAAATGTTCAGTTTGAGAAAATATTTTAAAATTATTGTTAAAATTTTACCAAAATTGGAAAGCACTAAATGGCAATACCGCTCAACAATATTTGTATATTTGTCACTGGCATTTGTCATCAAGTGGCAAATCAGATATTTGGTCATTTGCGTAATTTTTATTTGGCTTATGTAGCAGCATTGAGTTCACACGATTTGGCCACCAGGGTTGGTTTTCTTTTGCCACAAGAAGGCAAATATTAGGCTTTTCTGATAAATGACAAATGTAATTTAGCGTTCACATGATTTGTCTATGATTTTGAAATTTTTTTAGCCAAATGTACAAATCGTGTGATCCCAGCTTAAGCTCTCGATATTCATTCCTTAAAAGCTCGATAAGTTTCGCAAATCCGATTTTCTGTAAATGACTTCTTAAATTATTCTCAAAACACGGAATAGCATCTATCAAGCCAATAACAGGTAAACAACTTCTAAATATGCAAAAAGAAGTTGAGGATTAGTAAAACGCTAAAATTTGTATATTTTCTATATCATAGTATACAAGGGGCTCTATTCTATAACTGTGAAAAATGTAGTGTACACCGAGTGCAAAACTCACAACCAAAAACTCACCGACTAAAATTCAGTGAGTTTCGGAAGAGAAGTGTCAAGGCGAATTTATATAAGGTGGTGTAGTAAGATCAGCTGATTTTGTGTATGTGTTTCGCCTCACGGCTTCTTATGTCAAATTTAAAAATTTTGTTTGAATTTCCACACACACTCTTACATATTTTGACAGTTTATGCCGCCAAAGCAAAAACAAAATACATGTAAGTTTTTGTTTTTGTACTCCTGCTATCACCTTATATAAATTCGCCTTGAGAAGTGTACACAATTTTACAGTTAAAACTCATTCTCACACATGCTGAATCGCAAAATGATTAAGTGTACACAATTTTGACAGCTACAATTCATTCTCACACTTCCTGAATCGCAAAATGAAGAGCGCACACAATTTTCAGTGTACACTTGGAAACTCACAGTTACAGAATAGAGCCCAAGTAGTACGCCAAAAATCAAATTGCAAAAATACGATTTAAAGCAAAATTATTAGTGTTATTTTTTAAAATAGCGAAAAAGTCTTTTTCAAAGAAAGGGTACTTTGCACTGGCATTGTAATATTTCCATGGTAAGCAGTAGTTTTAGAAATACTGCAGCTTTTTAGGAAGCTTCGGTACTTGTTTTTATAGTTCCGTTTCGAATTTTATTATGCATATTTTTATTAAATTCAACAATTTCTATTGAGCCTGAGACCGTTTTTAAATGAAAAACTATTGCGGAAAAGAAACAATAATTTGAAAGGTGGTAGAAGTGATGCTACTTCGGAAATCACCACATTTCCTCATCAGACTCAGCCAGTTGCCTACGCACTGTGCTTAGTTCACCTTATAAATTATTTTTGCGTTTTTCCACTTTTTCATTTGTTAACCCAACTATAATCAAGCGCAGCTATTCCAGAGCTATTTAAACTTGATCACGTGGTTATTGGTGTTTGGCAATAATTCTAATTTTAGAATGTTTAACTTTTAAGTGTGCTCGTCCTTAAGTTATTTGTTTTTGTTATTTATCGCCTTATAACACTTATATTCAACAATTTTTATTGAGCTTGAGGCCGTTTTTTAATGAAAAACTATTGTAAAAAGGCAACAATAATTTGAAAGATGGTAGAAGGGTAGCTATTTTGGAAATCAACACATTTCCTCATCAGACTTCTTTAAGTTGGATTCGATCAAACGACCCGAATAACTCAGCCAGTTGCCTACGCACTGTGCTAAGTTCGCCTTATAAATTCTTGTTGCTTTTTTAAAGTTTTTCATTTGTTAAGCCAACTACAATCAAGTACAGCTACTCCAGTACTATTTAAACTTGATCATGTGGTTTTTGGTTTTGTTAATAATTCTAATTTTAGAATGTTTAACTTTTAGGTGTGCTCGTCTTTAAGTTATTTGTTTTTGTTATTTATGGTCTTATACTTATATTCAACAATTTTTATTGAGCTTGAGGTCATATTTTAATGAAAAACTATTGTGGAAAATAAACAATAATTTGAAAAATGGTAGAAGTGGTAGCTATTTCGGAAATCACCGTATTCCCTCATCAGACTTCTTTAAGTTGGATTCGATGAAACGACCCGGCGCCAGTTTCCTACGCACTGTGCTAAGTTCGCGTTATAAATTCTTGTTGCTTTTTTCCACTTTTTCATTTGTTAAGCCAACTACAATCAGGGGCGTAGCGAGGGGGGGAGGGGCGTGGGGGGTAAAGTAGCATGTCCGTTTTCTCTGCATTAATCCCTAAACCTGCGCGAGTAGTCCATTGGTGTGTAGTATTCAGAGCTCCATTCATTATATTACTTATGGTATCTAGGTATTTTCCGGTCACCATTACAGCAATGTCATAAGTAGAGCTCGAATTTTTATGCAAATTGAATATGCAAAATATATGCAAAATGTATGCAAAACATATGCAACAAATACGCAAGAATTATGCAAAATATATTAAAAAATTGTACAATAGGTAGTTAGATATGCTAAAAGAAGATCTTTAGGCAACAATTTAAATAACACCTAGGAAACAAAACCAAAGTAATTTGCGCTAGTGTCCATGTTATAAGAGTTCAAAGAAAATTAAACAAGTTTTGTTAAACGCATATCTTTAAATTTATTAACAACTTGTTCTTAGTTAACCCTTTAAACTACTTTAGTAGTATTTGTGGGAAATCATCCGCATTTGCGGCCCCAAACATTGCCAAAATCCCCATCGTCATAGAAAAGGAGCGCTGCCCAGGTTTACGGAGGTTACTCCAGAAGCCAGCGGGACCTTGATGAATGTGCCGACATCCAAATCTGTTTTCGAACGTTGCAATAGAAGGAAACCTGTGGTGACAGACACCAATGGCTGTCCCAATGCCTCTTCGAGTCATAGTGTGGCACGGTACTAGCGTAGCATTGCCCAATTTCGATCATCCAGACGGACTTCTGGCATCACGAAACGCTTGCCTCAAACCAAGGGTAGAAGTGATGCAAGGATCGGTCGAGGCAGAACTGCCCTCGTTTTTTCCCTCAAAGCAACTACGTCTGGAGGTCCGGGTCCCGAGCAACTTATTGTGAGCTCGTAACAGGCCCTCTGCTCATTGCCGTAATGGGGAGGGCGGTTAGACTCGGCAGATGACTACTGAGGAAATTAAACGCTTATCCGGGCCGTCATTGCCTCTGGCACTGTAGCAAATGCTTCCTCATAAGAGAGGGAACTTGCCGTTGTGGTGAAATCCCTATCAGAAGCTAACTGGGATTGGCTCAAAGCTGTGGAGCAAAGAATACCGCTCACAAGGGGAACAGACCTCACTCTTGTGCCAATTACGAATGAGAGATAAAGTTATGAATTGGAGAGCGGATTACCTGCCGTGGGAACGTAGTATAATTCACTCTGCGAAGAGGGCTGCAGCGGGATTGAAAACTTGAGTCAAACGGCTAGGCTGGTAAAAGTTCTGAAGAAGGACCAAACCACAAAGCTGTGTTCACTCAAGAGTCCTGATGGCTTTTTAACGGAGAACTCTCTGTTCTTCTAGAGACTCATTTTCGTGGAAATCAGGTGATGGTTTCGCCTTCCTCTGCCTTGCATTATGCTGCCTCTTATGTGTGTAACTAGGATTTTCTCGAGCGTTTTCCGGAGGAAAGAAGTTAAACTGATAGGTCCGTATTCTTCGGAGTATAGAGGGTTGGTCTTACCTGCCTTGGGTATGAACACAACTCTCGAATCTCTGGCAGTGCACAGGCACATAGTCCATCCTCAGACATCCCATGTATATCGCCTCTAGCCATGGGATCACCACGTGAGTGAACTTCTGAATCAAGGCTGGGAAAATTCCATCATTGGGGTCTAGATATTTAGAAAATTTTTGTTTGTGGACCGATTTAGTTCAAGCTTAGTATGCACACATTGTCGGGCTATGTCGACAATTCGTGGCCGATTCCGAATAAAGAAAAGAAATGGGTCTTAGTTATCCGTTATAAAAAAATAGTTTTTTAATTTATAATTCAAAAGTTAACAATTCAGTGTGTTTTATTATTGTTTTATGTGTTTATTTATTGTATTTGAGTTAGTTTAGATTTTATGTATACTGACCTGTTTAACTTTATTTTTCCCGTGTTGGGTAGGTGTTCGATTGTTGTTGTTGTATGGGGGCTGCTACCGCTTGCGTGTTGATGCGCGAGTAATTTTATAAAAACTGATTTGCTTGTAGTTATGTTGGCGCGGATTTTCATTTCTGCGTTATACATCCTTCGCTTTTCAGAGTTCAGGAGGATAATGCAGGTGTTTAAGGGACTTGCGCTCCCTTGAAAATTACACATCTCGTGAATCCCGTAAATCCCTAATTACATCCTTGCGGCTTCCACTGTAAGCATCCCTGCGGTAGTTGGAAATCCGCAAATTGCAAGCGAATTGCTTCCCATAGGCGCACTGGAATCCCCTTCCAGTGTTGCCTATAAAAGGAAATATCAACCGTTCCACCTTTCTTTTTTTTTTACCTCGACATCTGACCAGAGGACATCAAGGCGCAGTTCTTTACCCCATCCAACGTTTGGAAATCTATCTAGTTATCTACGTGGGAGTGCATACCTCATCGTGGGATTCCACCAGCAAGCGTAACATCATAAAATTCATATTCGTATCACATTCTATTTTCACATCCCCACTGCAATTTTTAATCTTTACTTGCGGTATACTTTTTCATGAAATACTACCATAATTGTTTTTAAGCTATCGTTTAATATTTCTAAGCGTTCATCTCCATTCCTCACACAGTTGCGGTAAATCAGAAATGAACTTATAATTATTGTTACTTAGTTCGTAAGCTTTGTTGTCTTCTATGGGGGCTGCTGAATTAAAATATTACATTGAAAAACTACATCGCAATCTCGTAATTTCTCAACATGGTCCTTGCGAACCAAATTTGAAACAGTAGCAATGCAACCATTCGGACAGTTGAAATTACGCTGCTCAACACTGAGCGGCAGCTGTCATTTTGCTAAATTTCTCATTTTTTCCTACATTCAATTGACAACCTGTAACCATCCAGCCCACCCGGCAATAACAGCGAGCAAAATAAATTTGAATTCGTCAAATTGCTGCAACGAGGGATTTTGTTATACAGTTTCCATTAAAAAACCCCAAAAGTGACTCAAAAGTGAAGTGTCAAGCGAAATTCCACGTAAATTGGAAGTTTTAGTGCTGAAAAATTGCTAGTAGCAGAGCAATTTGCTACCAACAACAGGCACACGCTCGAATTGGACGCTCGCTACGGAACGCATAAGTGCTAGCGCTCATCGAGGGACTCCAACCGCATAGCAATTAGAAGCCGTTTACAGACACACATCGCTGGAGAGTAAAATCACTTCCACCGGGACACAACCAGCTCCTTTTTTTCGTCCAGCATCCGCTTACCCACTTTAGTAGAGTCACTTCGCCCATTCCCAATTGCAAAAATCAAATCCCCAAACATGAGAAGTAGCAAGGAGAATTTGTAAGTGCATACATACATAATAACATGTACATAAATATGCATACGTAGATTTTACAAATCAGACTTCCGATAAACTGTACTAACTGCATATACCGTTAATCAGAAACGGTGTTCTAAATATATAGAGTGATATATAGGCTTAAATATACATACAGTTACTCGTTGGAAAAAATTCTCTCGTTCTTTCTCAAATATACGCACATACATATGTATGTATGTAAATTCCGACATATGTTCAGGTATTTTACGTAGTCGTTTAATTCGCGAATATTTCTACTTCAACCCTCTAAATATTTGTTGCTCTGCTGTAAGTGCCGTCGCCTGCAGCGATGTCCGTTTCATTCTCGCTGCTTCGTGTGGATGTATATATGTAGTGGCGCTACATACTTACATACGTGCATATAAATTCTTAGCAAAGGAACACAGCGCCGGTTGCGCCGTCGTCTAGCCACAGTACTCGTTGACCCAGTTCCATTTTCTTATAAGAATTTCTGTGCACATGTACATGGGTCGTTCTTAAAAAACATGACCAATTGGTGTCCCCAGACTTTACTATTTTATATTTTGTTTCTTCAAAAAGAAAATAGAAAAATATCTGCATTTTTATAAATTATTATCGATTCTACGTAACTATATTATAAAAAAAAATAATTAATTATCTGAAAATAACTTAAAAAATATTTTCAATGTCAAAGGTTTATCAAAAACCTGTGTCCCGAGCCAATTTATAAAAATTTAATAGTTATTTTCAGTTGAAATAAAATTGAAAAAAAATAATATTTACAATTTTTGTTATTCAGTTTGTGTATATTAATACCATATATAGAAAAGAATGATGAAAAATAATTTTTTTGTATAATTTTTATGAAGAAAATTTGTGTCCCCAGGTTTTGGTCCCCTCTGTTACGTCCACTCATTTTATTGAAAAATGTTTGTTAAACGTTATGACGCGTATATTTCTCTTATGCTTCTCCATCATAACTTAGCTAAAATCAACAAAATGTGTTTTGAACTGTTCAGTCTTGTTTAGTGCGTTGTTGAGTAAGGAACCCAATTGTATGCCGGGTACGTACCCTTATTCAGTGTCAACTCTGTTACTGTTGAAAAACGGTGAGTAAAGTGATTTTTTATTTATTTTATAATTTTTTTATAAATATTTTATGTACATTAATTAAGTGGACAAATAAATTCTCCAAAATTCGAATAAAAAGCTAAAACATGGTATTTTTGAGTTAATTTGTCCCCTCTGTTACCGGTCCACTCTGTGACTTATTAACTCCAAAAACTCCAAAAATTAAAAAAAATACTGCTGGTTATGGATTCCTATTGTTGATACCATCCGTAACCACATGAGGCCAATTATAAACATATTTGGCCAACTTAATTTTTAAAAATTACAAAATTCAGAATGGTCATGTTTTTTAAGAACGACCCACATATGTATGAAATTGCAACTCATACGAAAAATGTGTTAACCCAGTAGGAAATCCGAAGCACTTGCGACTTGCGAAAGTCAGAGTACATTCGAATTTTTCCCAGTACCGAAATAAAAAAGCACTTAAGCAACAATCCCAAACCTTTGTTAATCACTCAAATTATATCAATCTCATACTACGTATATAATACTGCGAGAAAATATAGAACACATTTTCATTATTTCATCGACTTATGTATGTATGGATTTGCATTGGTACACACATATAACCAAATAAATTTCCCATTAAAATTATAATTTTTTATTAACATTCCAAAATAAAAATCGGTGTTCCAGTGTACTTAATTCTCATTACTAAGCGTATAAATGAAAAGGCTCGTGTATATTCTCCATATTTCCAAAATATTAAGGCCGATAAGAACTTTGTAAAGTGATCGACTTCTGGAAATACTAGAGGCATACAAAATTCCATGCGAATAGGCTCATCTCGTGAGAGTAGAGCCTTGAATTTACAATCAGTTTCTCGAATATTGGTGACTTTCTCCAGTTTACACTTCCAAAAGTAACTTCTTTCAGTCTCGATTCTAATATCCAGTATGTCGGTAGCATTCGCATTAATGCCGAAGTTTATCTTTGATTCTAACAATGTTGTGAATTTCTGCACCAACTTCGAAAAAGAAGATCCGGAAGATCATACCGATTCTTTACTCGATGTAAAGCTGCAAGACCTTAATTCCCGTTGGGACATGTTGAAATTTTTCTATGAAAAAGTCTAGCTTGCCGAAGAGACTTCCATTTCTGCCGAATTTAAGGAGGAGGTCCATGCCAAATTTCAACTGTGTACTGATAGTTTTTATATTTGCAAATCCCATATCGTAGATCAACTCAAGCTTTTCCAGGGCAGCCCAACTGACAAAAATTCCACTTCCCGCCAGTCGATGGCTTTCATCGATAATTCGATCCCATGTACCAAAGTGCCTCCGTGTGATACCCAAACATTCTACGTTAGCTATGAGGATTGGCCATCTTTCCGTGATATGTTCACGGCCGTATATCTAAACCACCCCAAATTAACACCCGCTCAAAAACTTTACCATTTGCGAAACAAGACTAAGGGAAAAGCTGGTGTCATAGTTAAGCATTATACCTTGTGCGATGAAAACTTTTCTCTAGCCTGGGGAGCTTTAAGAGCACGTTTCGAAAATAAAACAATTTTAATTGACAAACATTTGAAGACTCTTTTTAACATTTCCCCCGTTTCATCTGAAAACAGCGAAGGCATTCAGAAAATCCAAAACACCTTTAATGATTGTCTTTCGTGCCTGAAAGCGCAAGGTGTTTCCGTTTCCGACTGGGACCCTATCCTTATCTATCTTTGCTCCACCAAACTTCCAGAGGAAACCCTCTCCCTCTGGGAGCAATCCCTCTAATCCAAAAAGGACTTACCCAACTGGTTCCAATTGGGTGAGTTCCTGACCAGCCGGTACGAAGTGGTTGAGCGGTTGCATAATTATAAAATTACTAAAGCACAGAGTTCTCTTTCTCAAAAGACATCATCCAAGATCCAATCGTATCGCTCCGAAGAACACATTTCGTTCAAATGCAAATTATGCAACGAGAGTCATGCATTGAAATCCTGTCCAGAATTTCGTAAACTAAATATCGCTGAGCGAACCATGTTCGTCGAACAAAACGGCTACTGTTCTAATTGCTTAGCATATAATCATACTCTCAGCAGCTGTACAAGTACCTTCCGATGTTATTATTGCAAACAAAATCATCATACAATGTTAAATCCCCCTCCACCAACCAATCGATTTCCAAAGCACCAGTACGGAATCTGAAACCTAAACAAAATCCAAATTCAACGACCATCTTGCATACCCAATCAACTGCACCTATCTCCAGTCAAACCCGACATCCAATTTTCGACATCACTGAAAGAAAGGTTTCTGGCGAGGAGTTATCTATTTCTTCAACCGACAGTGATTCTCATATCTAAGCAAACCTTTCAACCAACAACGAAAACACATTGCTTCCCACAGCCCAAGTACACATCGAGCATTTGGGCCAAATTTTCCCGCTAAGAACTTTAATAGATCAAGGCTATCAAAAAACGTCCATCTCAGAAAGGGTTCAAACTCATTTAAGTCTCCCAACTAATCGAGAATTTTGATGGAGCTTGAGGTCGTTTTTTAATGGAAAACTAAACAATAATTTGAAAAATGAAATGAAATGAAATTAGAAAAACAAATAACAAAAAAAATAAAAAACAAGTAAATGAGATTATAAACTCCAAGAAATGCATGTTAGATCAAAGGACTCTATTTTCTCGAAATTTTTTTTTTAAATAATTTTCTTACTTTGGTAACGTCATACGTTAAAAGTACTAATCATTTCAGGATAATTTTCTTGTTTTGTCATGACTCACATATTTTACTGTAAATATGAGTGGTGGTTTATTGTTTTTGCTCATGTCAGAAATTTGATTTAAGTCGCACTAAAATTGAGTTCTGAACCATAGTGCGTCGGTTTAATTATATAATTAAGAATAAGCTGCCTTTTTTTGCGCGATGACACGACGAAATTTTGGAAATTAAAAATATTAGGATTGTGCTAAAAAAATCTGATGCCGTGGATACGAAATCAAAAAAAGGATTGTCAAGCTATAGTACTGAAGAGTTTGTATTTGTTTGCTGCTGTTTTGCACAACAAATCTCGGCATGAATCCAAACTATTCGTATGGCAATGTTGTATAACTTTTTTCCTTAAATTCAACAATATTTATTGAGCTCGAGGCCGTTTTTTAATGAAATTTTATTGTGGAAAAGCATCAATATTTTTCCTTAAATATAAAAAGTATTATTATTTTTCGCAACAAGAATAAATATTTTTATCAAAATCTTGAAGCATTTGACGTTTGAGCTTCGCTATATGCACGATTGTGTTATTGAATTAATTATTTTTCATTCACTCTAGAGAAATTGTTTAACTTCTTAACATAAATGGGAAGTATCAATCAATTGCAATTTAGTATTATTTTAGTCGATTGGCAAAGGTCACACAATGGGATATCAACGAATATTCGAAAAATTTAGTTTATACGAAAAACTATCATTAATTCATGAATATGGAATAGATACTTACCATCGCAGATTGCAGCGTCTTTTGTTTACAGGAATTGTTTCTCAATAATAAGACGCACAGTACAAAACAAATCACAAAATGACAATCTACAGCGTTTTTCAATCAGCTGTAAGTTTTCCAATATCTGGGGAAACTTTGCGGATAAACTGTGAGGAAAGTACTAATTGATTAGTATTTCCAAGATTTACCCACTGAGTCGTGCGTCTTTCAAAATTTAACGCTTCTAGATGAAGGCCAACCCAAACAACATGATACTTCGAGCTTAGCACACAGCTAAATATTCAAACTGAAGTGAAATTTGACACACTTTTTCCATGAATTTAAATTTTAAAAAGCATCCATTCATTATATATTCTGGCAA
>NW_023458555.1:101999194-102006340 GCF_013731165.1 Rhagoletis pomonella | reverse complement strand
TTTTAGAATGTTCAACTTTTAGGTGGGCGCGTCTTTATGTTATTTGTTTTTTTTTACTTATGGCCTTATAACATATTACGTTTATGCGTAAGCTATTTGCAAATAAAAAATAATTTGCAATTACCTAACTCAATCTTTATTCGATGGTGAAAAATTCTCTTTTAATACTGCCTGATTATGAAAAGGCAATAATATAACCACGGTTGCCGTTTTGGTCCAAATGGACCAAATTTGGTCCATTTCTTTTCGTTTGGTCCATTGGTCCAATTCTTTTGAAAAGGGTCCATTTCACAATCCTTTGGTTAGGTTATTATCACCCTTTCACTTCATGCAATAGTAACGCGTTTTTAATTTTTTTTCTATTTAATTGATGAATATTCCGCCCCATGTTGAATATCGTAATCGTCAGTAAAAGTGACGATACGGTAGGGCTGCCATAATCCTGAACCCTTCGACCAGGACACTAATCATTTAAATCAAAAACGAGGATACAAGTGAATATGGTGCCAATCTCATAAATAATATTTCTCTAAGGTGTTTTTTTGTTAGTCTCCCTTTTCCTATTTTCCTATGTAAGCAGTTCCACTAACGAGGTGTCATTTGAAAAGTCAGAGGTCCCCTGAGCGGTTATAAGGTAATATTAATGGTCATAAGTCCTCTGAAGTAAAGAAATTTGTTTTTTTTTTTTTATTTTTGTTTTTAATTTACCATTGTTAATCCACACTAAAGGTATTTTGTACTGAAGCACTATTGTGACTGCACCATCGCTTACACCGTATACGACAGTGGTGGGCGCACACATAATTCAACAATTAATGGTTCGATAAACTGACAGTTGTCTCTCTCGCACAGCTCCCTTAGCCGTGGCACCGTGTTGCTTCTTTGCAAATTAAAAAAAATAGTAGCTTATGTACGTGTGAAATAGAAGTATACGTTTTTTTGTGCAATATGTTTATTTTTATATTCAAATAAAGCACAATTAACCAATGAAATAAGTTACAAAATTCACGTATAATTCTTAATACTTCGTTTGAAATGCCAATTTTCCTGCAAATATATTAGAATTCGCAAAAGGAAATTCATTATCTACTACCATTTTCGCACCAAGGGATTTCATTCTTCCTCTTTCTCTGTCCTTCGTAAGTGCAACATTTTGTTTTGTAAGAGAGTGTTAAACCGCGGCTGGCAATAATTATCTCATAATTATCCTTTTATTAATGAATCATGGGACGCGACAATAAGAGAGAAAAGAATAATAAGGAATTAAATAGTATAGTGCTCAATATTAAGACCGTAAATTTATAAATAAAAAAGGAAAATTTAAAATAATGTTACACAATTTAGAACAACATTAAAAAAAATCACCGTTAGGAAAACACTGTGCTTCAATAACCTCAATTTTCTTATATAATTTGCAGTAGTCAATGAAATAAAAAAAAAAACATTGTAGAATAGCCAAAAATTGGAAAATGTGGTACAATATCACAGTTGTAGTATCAAATTCATAAAGGGTATTTCCACGATACCTAAATTGTGCAATTTCGTCATTATCCTCAATTTCAGCTGAAATCGCGATGCAATTCTCAATTTGACCATATAAAAAAAATATCACGTGAAATTGCATGTGAATTTTCAGCGAAATTGAATCCGCGAATACAACTCTGAAAATTGCTTATTGTTATTTATTCATGAGCAAACAGAAGAAAAACCAAACGTCAATAACAAATAAACAAAAACAAACCGAGCCTACAGTCACAATAGCACTTCAATACTTTTACAATACTAATTGCCGATGTCAGTCGGTAGATGGCGCGCTATAGGGGTTTCCTTTGTTCATAAATTATGAGGTCAAAAATGTATACAGAATTAGGTACGAATTCGTAAAGTGAGCACAACATTTTTTTTATACAATTACGATCTTTTAAAAGGCCTATCCGTTAATAAGAAGGCAATCTATTATACATTTTTTACAGTAAAATATTTACTATTGAAGTAATAATAAATACAATTTTTTCCAAGTAATGTACATCAAATTAAATTTTTTCATTCTAAGTGTAGTGGATATACTTACATAAATTCAAATATAAAAGCCGAAAACCATATTGTGATCGTATTGGGATTCGATTTTGAAACCGCGCTTTACGCGCTACTACGCATACCGTAACTATAAACTGGTGAAAATTATATAAAGTCGTCACAACTAACAAAATCTTTCACGTATGAGTAATCGTGCACTTTAGATGGCATTCATAATCTAAATCTTTAACATAAAATGCTTTTTGTATTCCTCAGTTCTTATATAGATTTATATACGAGTATATATCTTTACTAATAAATACAACATCAAGAAAACATTATTTCTTTATAAAAAATTTTAAATACACTATTTTCCCCCAATAGATTATTATGTCTAAAATAATAGCAGAAAACACTTAAATATTTAACTATAAAAATAAAAAGTTACAAATAACATTTTTTTCAAAACTTTTGATTAGTATTGATAGCCGCTAAATATGTATGCCGTTTTTTTTTAGTTTTCATGATTTCATTAAATCATTCACGAATACTTACTCAATTCTGCAATATAAACCACACAATTCGTATATGAACGAAGCCGTTAAAGCGCGCCATCTGTGGCATCACCATAATAACACTTAACTTCAAAATACTGTGCTATTGTGACTTCAAGCTTAAACATAACTGTAATCCAAATAATAGGAATTTCAATAATAAGAATTGTAGCAGGCTGCGCTGTCAGTTAAAAATATTAACTTTTTCCTCTTATGATAAAAGCAGAGAAATATATTTAGTCTGCGTTCAAACACGGAAACTCGAGTTTCTTATTATCGGCGATTTTTCCTTTGGCGTGGCCCTTTGCATTCACACACAGAAACTCTTTTGTGTGCAATTGTTGTTGTCAGCTGTGAATCGCCAACTTGAATTACTCAGACGAACGAGAGCACAAAGCGTGTTTACCGAGTACGGGCGACTCGGTACCCGTCCCCTTTCCTCCTTGCTCTCTCCCCTACAAGCTTCGAGTTTCCGCAACAAAAGTTTTCGTGTCTGAACATCTACTTATCGCGTAAATTGTATATACGGTAAGTACATTCATATGTATATTGGTATTATGGTATTTTTTTTTTTTTCGCATCACAATCTTATTTGCAGCCCATATTGTTTCTGGCTACCCTGTCGGAAAAATATTCGGATATTCCTTTTATGAGAACTGCTAAGCAATACATTTATTACGAGTATTATTGGTATGTTAAGCATATTGGTGTTTGGTATTATGGTATTTTTGGTGATTTTCAATTCAACATTTCATTTACAGAAAAAGTTTTCCATTAGATATACTGACATATTGCGTTTATCTCATAAAGACTACATAAAATCGGTAACCTTATAATTTCAAAAAGTTATTTTGTTGATCGTAATGACCATTTTTACTGCTATAGGAGTCAATTTAATATAATTACGTATAACAATGCCTCGAAAAAAGTGTATGGGAGTGTCAGTTGATCGCAAAAAAACGTAATTGCCTTCCAATAAACCAAGATATGCAACAACGGAAGATCAACGGGCCGAACAAAGGCAACAATTCACTCCCCAATTTAGTAGTGTTTGGGTGCCATCATATTTTCAGCGATTAAGTGAAGATGTCAGTGCAAGGAGGCGGCAAGAAAAGCTACCAAAGACGTATTGCGGTGCACGTCTCTTCCTTAAAGACGATGAGATAGAATCAAATTGTGCTGAACGCATGGCGAAAATATGTGAGTTTTGCTCAGTTAAACTTTATCCAAGGCAAGGCAAGGCAGCTGATAATACTGCATCCATCTGTTGCCACCATGGTTGCCAAATTGGTAACTTTCTACCAAAATTGGTAACTTTTATGCGGTTTGGTAACTTGGCAACTTTTATTTCATTTTGGTAACTTTTGCAACCAAACATCTATTTGCATTACTAAAAAAAAATTAATAATGTTTTGCATGTGTGTAATTATAAAAGCCCTTCGAGTTTCAGTGGCAGCAATTACTTCGAAAAAGTTAGAGTTATCTTATATTCGAATACTGGAAATATTTGAATTACAGTGGCAGCACCACGGGCTACACCTCTAAAACAACTTTTGAATTTTTTGCGATAAATTTTGAATTCTAACATCTCACATTTAATACTGGAAAACTGTTTGCAACAATAGTACAGTAAAATTAGTATACAAAATTCGGGCATCTGGCAATTTTTGGTAAAGTCCATAAACAAACAAGTAAGAAAGTCTAAGTTCGGGCGGAGCCGAACATCAAATACCCGGCGCAAGTATTAAATATATGATTTTCACCCTTCCGAAAGCTACCGCTACATGGCAAGTATCAATTTGAGTAAATTTGCGTCCTTAAATTTCGAAATATTGAAGTTTCAAGCATTTCTGAAATTTACCATTATATGAAAAGCGGCCTCAATTTTAGTCCGATTTCAATAATTTTCAACATTTTGCTTTTATGTGGCAAGCACAATAACCGTACCGAGTTTGGTACAAATTGGTAGAACGGTTACCGAGATACATATATGTGATCATCAGTGGGCGGTGCCACGCCCATTTTCCAAAATTTTAGCACAAACGTATTTCTTGATAAAGAGTTGTTTCAAGCATCAATTTTGAATAAATTAGCTTTAATATTTACTGATTTATCGAAGATTTCTCCAAATTACTGTTATATGTGATGTGGGCGGGGTTATTGTCCGATTTTAGAAATTTTCGGTCATTTAGTATGCTGCAGCAAGGCTAACAATTGTGCCAAGTTTGGAAGAAATTGGTACAGGGGTTACCAAGATATACACATGTAACCATAAGTGGGCGTGGCTACGCCCATTTTCCGAAAATTTACAATATTCTTATTTTTCGCTTAAAAGTTATTGGAAATATCAATTTTGAGTAAATAACCTTCAGTAGTTACTAAAATATCGCAGTTTTCGAATTTTTGAAAATTACCATTATATGGGAGGTAGGCGTGGTTATTGTGCGATTTTGCCCATTTTCAATACCGTCCGTCCTACGCCCGAAAGAAGTACACGTACAAAGTTTCGTCAAGATATCTCAATTTTTACTCGAGTTATCGTGTGCACAGACGGACGGACGGACAGACAGTCACCGCTTAATCGATTTCTCTTTTCATTCTGATCATTTATGTATACATTAGTCTATATCTATCTCGGTTCGTTTTGCCTGTTACAAACAACCCATATGTGAACAAAGTTATAATACCCATGTGCACAAGTGCGCTCGGGTATAAAAAAAATGTCGCGTACTTTTTACCAGACCCACCTACTGCCATGTATTTCGACCTAATGAATCCGAGTCTGGGGTCCGTTTGACACGTACAGTAAATTATGAAACCTGAAAAAATAGCAAAAAAAATGAGCAATTTTCGCAATTTACTCGAAATTGTGTACGCGTCAAACGGACGGTTAAAAGCGCCCGCAACTTTTTTTTTTGTGGGCCGGTGCTTTTATTCCGGGAGTCGCAGGTTCAAATATCGGCACATTCTGAACGAAAAAATTACACTGAAGATGGCACAACGCCGAAACCCGTTTTGTCTCCAAACCAGATTTGGCAAGGGATGACCGAAAATCGTTCCACTTTACATTATACTCCTACCCTGTCGGAAACACCAACAACGAAAATGAGAATATCGGCGCATGCAGTAATTAGTTGATAGAAAAATTTTTTCTAATAAAAAAACATTATAATTGTCAATAGGATTTTCAATCTTGATAATTTATTAAAAAAAATAAATTTTAACTTCTGTGCTAGAACTAGGTGTTCTTGATAAATAATCAAAAATTGACAAATTATAAACTTATTGAATTTATTAAATAAGTGCACAGAATCGGACTGTAGTAGATACACATTTGTTATGAAATATAGCAGTTTCATTCAGTATATTTTTTCTCAGTGAAGAAATGAAGATTTTAGTTGTGAAGTTTTGGTAACTTTTGGTATTTTTTCTTGAGAGATTTTGGAGGAAAAAAATTTTGGCGAGCGGCAACCATGGTTGCCACAAGAACAAGGTGAGTTTACCACCAATTTCTGTCCGCGATGAGCTGAAAGAACTTATTGAGCGCAATGATGACATCACAAAAACCTATTTGGAGAACTGGTGAACAGCAGGTGAACTTTGTCAATATTCCGGGTAGAGGACCATTTTGTTTTAAACCAGAGTAAGACGATTCTCATATATTATTGTTTCTGTTAAAGAAGCATTTAATCAAAAAGTTAATTCTGAATATATTTTCTCCTCCAATATTGTATACAAAGTAAGTGACACCATGTTTCCCTCAACGCATGACACTCATATATCAGTCAGTTTGTAATATGTTTTTATGTATGTACCTAATAAGTATAAGTTCTGATGTACTATAAATCTCATTAATGCTTTGTAATATATGTATAATAAAAATAAGGGGTTTATATGAATAATTATTTCTGCGAATTATTAGATCAGTCTGCTTCTATCTGTGGCTACAAAGAGGGATGAGTTTACTGTGTATTTCTGACTGCGCATGGGCCCGCTTGTATTCCATATAAGTACAGTTGCTTTGGTTCTGATATTATAAGCAATGTAGTGTTGTGGCACAATCCGTAGAGCTGAATGATTGATGGTGATGAGATGCTCAAGTTCCGAATTTTTTTAACCATAAAAGAACAAATTTCTCGTGTCGGATGATCCATTTTTGCCATTTTGTAAATGCATAACCTGAAGATAATTTAGGTAGGCTGTCTTAAGTGAAGCCATTCTAATAAGAAAGTGCAAAAAGTGCTTTCCTGCATGCTTCCTAGAAAGGTGTTTCCTATTTACCATTTACGCGAATGTACTTAAGTAAATGTTTATATTACTTAGCATTACAAATAAGATTGAATAGGCATTTCAAATCTAAATAAACTATTTGATATGAGCATTAAATAAATTCCTTAAAAAAGTATGATTTTTATGAATAAAGAAAAACTTTAAAAGAACTTCTTCAGAAGACGTCCTGCAAAAGCCATTCGGAAAGCTCAATTGATAGTAGCGAAAGCAGAAGCCCATCAATTTGTGCCACCCTACACAAAAATGAAGGAAAGGCCTTTTTGATGAGATTTTATCTCCTGAAATT
>NW_023458555.1:101996548-101999094 GCF_013731165.1 Rhagoletis pomonella | reverse complement strand
AAACACTAACATATGTGTAAGCGCCAATCTATTATTATTATTATTATATATATGTTGTGGCATACTAATATTAATACACTTATGTGTATATGTATAATAATAATAATAATAATAGATTGGCGCTTACACATATGTTAGTGTTTGGCCGAGCTTCTCCTCCGATTTGTGGCGTGCGCCTTGATGTTGTAACACAAAGCGGAGGGACCTACAGTTTTACGCCGGCTCCGAACGGCGATTGTATTTTTATGAGAAGCTGTTTTTCATGGCAGAAATACACTCGGAGGTTTGCCATTGCCTGCCGAGGGACGACCGCTGTTAAGAAAAAACCTTTTTCTATATTTTTTTTGCGATGTTGCTTTGACCAGGGCTTGAACCCAGGCGTTGCGGAGTGGAAGCGCGCACTGCTTACCACTACACCACAGCGGCCGATGTGTATATGTATAAATACTATAAATAAGTGTAAAGATGATCTCTTATTTTTTACTTTTTGTAAAAATGTGACTGCAATATGAAGGAATTTAAATTCCATAGTTTTTAGTTTATTCAGTTTGTAATTAGCTTTTTAAATTTATATAAAATAAAGACATTTATATTTATTTGCTTAAAAACACAGATTAATTTTATTTCTAGTATTCGCGCTAAAGTAAGACTACAAAACTAATTTGTTTGCATATTTTAATTAATGGTAATAATATCGCGAAATATCCCGGCATCCCGGGATTACCAATTTAAGATCCCGATATCCCGGGATTCACAAAATGGTCCGGGATTGGATGCCTTAGTTCGGATTATCTGGGAGCGTTTTATCCAGAACGTTCGAATACGTAAATGGAAAAAGTTTTCCGTACGTTTGGAATGAATAAATGAATGAACAAAATGAACACAATATCACCATAGGATCACGTTTTTATTATAAAATTGTCTAGAAAAGAGCACCAAAGAACGATCCATGCACTAAACATGAGGCCATTTCAAGTTGTTAAAAAAATGTCTTGGAGTGCTTGGAGCGTGCTCGCGCTCATTCTAGCTTCCTAACTCCCCGCGGGGTACGTAAATAAGTCACGGCCAGAACATCGGCGTGTACATGTGTATGTAATATTTTTTGGCGGAGGTAATTTTTTAGTTTTGTATCTAAGTTTGAAGTCAAAATTATGCTCTTCTTGTATAAAGTTAACTATAATAAAGAGCTTTAATATATATGATAATACACGTTTCGTTTTATTTATTTAGTCACGGTTAGAACATCGTCGCGTACATATGTGTCGCTACCAGCTTGAGTACTGACCCCATGCGACCACTAACGTAACATTTTTTTGGAAGAGGTAAGTTGTTAATTTTTTTTTTAAGTTTAAAGTCGAAAATATGTTTTTGTTCTTAATTTAATATTTTTGATAATACACAACTTTTTTTTCAAGACTTTTATTGGGTTCACTGGGGACCCCATGCGACTAAGGGTTAATGTTTCAAGGCATGAATTACGTTCGAACGGAGTGCAAGGTAGCTCGATTTGCTCCGACTGTTTGTTTAAAGCAGAGGTGGGCACTTTTTTTGCCCGCAAAGCAGTCAAAGTGCGAGCGAGGGCTAGAGAAAGGGAAAAACAGTTTACGGGAGGAAGGGTATGAAAAGCTACGAAAAAATGATTTATATCTCCCCTAACATCATGTTCATCGCAGAACGGCTGCGGTAGTGGTGGCAAACTATCGATGGCACTATCTATATTATCGATGGGACATACGGTTGTCAGACGTACTGATTTTATCAGTACAGCACTGATTTTTCAACTCTTGTACTGATTTTATTCATTTCTTCAATCAGTACGCTAATGTTCTGATTTTTCAAAATTTGTACTGAATTTTCAATTCAAACAAAAAACTTGATGGTGCCCTTTTTTATTTCAGAAGCAGGTAATAGGTTAATCTTCGCTGTCTCGATATTAACATCCGTTATGTTGTCTCTGTATAGTTTTTGCCTGTAGGTAGGTAAAAGTCGGTGATTTTTGGCCTGGTGGTACTTATGGTGTGTTCGGAGTGTCCATGCCTGTTGTTTTGTTGTTATTTTTCTTTTTATCGTAAATTAATTTTAAGGGTTCGAATATAACATCCGATGCGCCTGGGTTCAAGCAGCATCCCAAAAAAATATAGAAAAAATGTTTTTTTCTTAACAGCGGCAGGCAACGGAAAACCTCCGAGTGCATTTCTGCCATTAAAAACAGCTTCTCATAAAAATACAATCGCCGTTTGGAGTCGGCATAAAATTGTAGGTCCCTCCGCTTGGTGTGACAACATCAAGGCGCACGCCACATATCGGAGGAGAAAGTAGGCCTAACACTAAGGAAGCGCTACCAGACGTCCTGGTTTTCCAGGATTTGTCCTGATTTAAAGAAATTGTCCGGGTGTCCTGATCCACACTTCAATTGTCCTGGTTTTTTAATGAAGGTCAATGCAGACACTCCTCTAATTTTTAAGAGATTTTGCTATGAAAAAAAGGTTAAGCTTTCTATCAAATTGATAACGAAATGTTTTTAGTAACATGTTGAATATCTGGTG
>NW_023458555.1:101980224-101996448 GCF_013731165.1 Rhagoletis pomonella | reverse complement strand
GGGTAGTACTTATGTATGACCCCTCAGCCGTGTACTTGATCAGGAACTTGCACTTTTTTGGCATTTGCCTGAAAAAAATTGAGATTTTGACGAAATAAACTAAACAGAAAGAAGGTAAACTCACCAGATATTCAACATGTTACTAAAAACATTTCGTTATCAATTTGACAGAAAGCTTAACCTTTTTTTCATAGCAAAATCTCTTAAAAATTAGAGGATTGTCTGCATTGACCTTCATTAAAAACCAGACAACTTAAGTGTGGACCAGGACACCAGGTCAATTTCTTTAAATCGGGAAAACCAGGACGTATGGTAGCGCGACGATACGGCCATCGTCAGCAATGTTACTGATACACTGACGATCATCGACGATGACGATATTCAGCAAAGGGCCGATTGGCAACACCTGCTAAAACTGTGAACTCGCCTTGCCACTTAACTTCAAATACGGCATGGCTAATCATCTGTCAAAGCACGCTTCAAAAAATGTTGCGGTTTCTTGCTAATTTCAATTACTCGGTGACGAATACTAAAGTGGCTGGCAACAATATGGAAATGTAACAAAACTTAAATCATAGCATTTAGCACATGAAAATAATATTCGATTTCAATCGAAAATATATTAAACATCTTGAAATTATTACACCACAAAAAGTTCTTTCTGATACTGATGTATCAGTTTAGCCGCTACTCGACCAATTTCCTGTATTGATAAATGATGCAGACATAATTGAATTTCAATTTCGCAAATTGAGGCTGAGTGAAGGTAACTTCAAAAACTGTACCAATATAGAACGTTTTTGGGATCAAGTAAGTTTGATTAAAAATGGAGTGGGTGAAGCGGCCTTTGGAGAATTGTGTGATATAGTTCATAACATTTTTAGTCTACCTCACAGTTCCACAGCAGCTGAGCGCATATTTTTATACCCGAGCGCACTTGTGCACAAGGGTATTATAACTTTGTTCACATAACGGTTGTTTGTAACAGGCAAAACGAATCGAGAGAGATATAGACAAATGTATACATAAATGATCAGAATGAAAAGAGAAATCGATTAAGCGGTGTCCGTCCGTCCGTCCGTCCGTCCGTCTGACTGAGATATCTTAACGAAACTTGGTACGTGAACTTCTTTTGGGCGTAGGACGGATGGTATTGAAAATGGGCGAAATCGGACAATAACCACGCCTACCTCCCATATAACGGTAATTTTCAGAAATACGAAAACTGCGATATTTTAGTAACTACTGAATATTATGCACTCAAACTTGATATTTACAATAATTTTTCGACGAAAAATAAGAATATTTTAAATTTTTGAAAAATGGGCGCAGCCACGCCCACTTATGGTTACATGTGTATATCTTGGCAACCTCTCCACCGATTTCTTCCAGACTTGGCACAGTTGTTGGTCCTGGTACAGCATACCAAATGGCTGAAAATTTTTAAAATCGGACAATATCCACGCCCACATCCCATATAACGGTAATTTCGAGAAATACAAAATCTTCGATAAATCAGTAAATATTAAAGCTAATTTATTCAAAATTGGTGGTTGCAACAATTATTTACCAAGAAATATGTTTATGGTAAAATTTCCAATTTGTACCAAACTCGGTATGGTTATTGTGCTTGCCACATAAAAGCAAAACTTTAAAAATTATTGAAATCGGACTAAAATTACGGCCGCTTTTCATATAACGGTAAATTTCAAAAATGCTTGAAACTGCAATATTTCGAAATTTAAGGACGCTAATTTATTCAAAATTGATACACCCCCGCTTACCATCTAGCGGTAGGTTTCGGAAAGGTGAAAATCATATATTTAATACTTGCGCCGGGTATTTAATGTTCGGCTCCGCCCGAACTTAGACTTTCTTACTTGTTTGAATTAGCATTAGTAAAAACGAAATTAAAAAACAAATTATAATTTAAAACTTTAAAGAGTATAATGTTAATACACAATTTTAATGCACTTTGGATGCAATATAAAAAAAAATCGTTATAAAATAGAATTGACATATTTTCTTGATAAGGAGGAATAAACTACACTCAATTTCCCGATGTAATAAAAATTGGTAAATTTTTTACCATTTGGTCCATTTTTCGGTCCGAAAAATAAATTGGAAATGGCAACCGTGAATATGACCATCGAAAAAGAAAATAAAACTGAGAATGGCGGCGTTTTGCGCTTTTTTGCAAATAGTACCACTAATCAATACTTATTTGTGTGATTTAATACGTGCGTATAAACGTAGTAACAATTATACTCGACAATTTTTATGGAGCTTGAGGTCGTTTTTTAATGGAAACTATTGTGGAAAAGCAACAATAATTTGAAAAAAATGGTAGAAGTGATAGCTATTTGGGAAATCACTACATTTCCTCATCAGACTTCTTTCAGTGGGATTCGATCCAACGACCCCACTGGCTCAGCCAGTTGCCTACGCGCTGTGCTAAGTTCACCCTATAAATTCTTGTTGCTTTTTCCGCTTTTCATTTATTAAGCCAACTACAATCAAGCGCAGCTATTCCAGGGCTGTTTAAACTTGATCTAGTGGTTGTTGGTTTTGTTGGTTTTTGTTAATAATTCTATTTTTATCAATGTTATTGTGGCTTCTTAACATTTTATTTTTACGGGATGTACATAGCTCAGTGGTTAACGCTTCTGACTTTGAACATCGAATTCGCAGGTTCGACCCCTGCTGAAGTCTAGAAAAAAGAAGTCTGATGAGGAGATGTGGTGATCTCCGAAATAGTGCTATAACTTCTACCGCTTAGACTTTGTTGCTTTTCAATTTTTCCTAATAAACAATCGTGGTACAAAGCTCAATAAAAATATTAAAAATAAAATGTTAAGAAGCCACAATAACATTGACAAATACATAGTTTAGGAAGAGCCTGCCAGAAACTATACAAAAAAGCAAATAAGCAAATGGATGTATATAATTGACAACAACAACCACGCTGTCGAGTTTAAATAGCGGTAAATCAGCTGCACTTGATAGTAGTTGGTTGAATAAGGAAAATGAATTAGCAACAAGAGTTTACGGGATGTACATAGCTCAGTGGTTAACGCTTCTGACTTTGAACATCGAATTCGCAGGTTCGATCCCTGCTGAAGTCTAGAAAAAAGAAGTCTGATGAGGAGATGTGGTGATCTCCGAAATAGTGCTATAACTTCTACCGCTTAGACTTTGTTGCTTTTTCAATTTTTCCTAATAAACAATCGTGGTACAAAGCTCAATAAAAATATTAAAAATAAAATGTTAAGAAGCCACAATAACATTGACAAATTCATAGTTTAGGAAGAGCCTGCCTGAAACTATACAAAAAAGCAAATAAGCAAATGGATGTATAGAATTGACAACAACAACCACGCTGTCGAGTTTAAATAGCGGCAAATCAGCTGCACTTGATAGTAGTTGGTTGAATAAGGAAAATGAATTAGCAACAAGAGTTTACGGGATGTACATAGCTCAGTGGTTAACGCTTCTGACTTTGAACATCGAATTCGCAGGTTCGATCCCTGCTGAAGTCTAGAAAAAGAAGTCTGATGAGGAGATGTGGTGATCTCCGAAATAGTGCTATAACTTCTACCGCTTAGACTTTGTTGCTTTTTCAATTTTTCCTAATAAACAATCGTGGTACAAAATTCTATTTTTAATTTTTATTTTTAGAATGTTTAACTTTTAGGTGTGCTCGTCCTAAGGTTATTTGTTTTTGTTATTTATGGCCTTATAAGATAACAATTATATTCAACCATTTTTATTGAGCTTGACGCCGTTTTTAATGAAAAGCTATTGTCGAAAAGCGATAATAATTAGAAAAAATGGTAGAGTGATAGCTATTTCGGAAATCACCACATTTCCACATGCGAACTTAGCACAGTGCGTAGGCTACTGGCTAAGTCAGCGGGGTCATTGGATCGAATCCCACTGAAAGAAGTCTGATGAGGAAATGTCCGAAATAGCTATCAGTTCTTAAATTTTTTTAAATTACTGTTGCTTTTTCACAACAGTCATTTCATCAAGTCCCTCAAACTTCAATGTGCTAAAAAAATAAAAATTTATTAATAAATTAATTAACACATTTTTTTACGAAAATTGCAATTGTCTTCGAAAGTATTAATTCTACATAATTTGGTTTATGGACCATTTTTGCAGAGAATCGAAATAAGGTAAGAAATACTTTTTTTACCACTTGAACTTTGATGGACTTGGGCGAGCCTAAGATATTGACCAAAAATGTTAATCTTGCACACAAATTTTTTTAGAGCATAATGAACCATATTTTTGCTATTACCAATCAAAATTCTAAAAAGGCGGATTTTCGGCTCACGCTAGTACACATGTATAAACAAAGGACAAAGCATCGCTTCACACTCACTCTAAAGGCTAACATTGGCGGATGCGGATGCGAATGCGGATGTAAAGTATTTTTGCGAAATACTTGATTAAGGGAAGCAAGTTAGGTGATTTAGGTGAATAAAAAAATTAAAAAGTTAGTAATTTTTAATAATTTTTATTTTGTTTAGTACTTGAATTTATAAATTGGGACATTATATTTAATAAAAAGGAATTCTGCTGCCTTTTCAGGTTGTATCCTGCTTTTTAAAGCGTCGTAAATCAAACCTGCGCCACTAAATAGCTGCTCGCTCGAGGCGACAAATATCTGCTTGCGAAAGTTGGCAATACATATTTAAATTATTTTTGATTGACGCTGCACCAGTTGAGAGGACTCTCAGTGATATATTTTTTTACTGCGATGCAAGAATAATTCCTTTCTGAGAATAGCAACGGGGCTGAAAATGTCGGATGTAGCCTCTTGACTTTCATCTTCACTTGAAGATGATCGTGGTTTAAACACCGCTTACAAGCCAAACAAGGTGTGTCAGGTTTTTCTAAAGCTTTTTCAAAATAAACCTTCATTCTAATTCCTTCCCCTGTTTCAGAATTTAGAGAACATGTAACGTCATCAGCGTTTTTAATTTTAGTTTTTGTTAACAATGTTTAATCCTTTCTTCTGAAAAGTTTGTGCCTATAGCGAGCTAAAATGGTGTATATGGCAAATAAATTGCTATTTTCCAGGAATGAAAATTTCAAACCAATTCTGTTTCCAAAGTCGTGGCTGCCAGCCAAATCGGATCAGAATCTTTTTATTTCTTTTATAAGCATTTGAATTATTTGAACAACGTATGGTGAAGGTCTCAGAGCTGTTTATTTCCGGGTGGCTTCTTCAAAAGGTGCACCTGTAATTAATAGCTTGTAATTAGTTTTCTTATTTTTGCTGAGCTCGACTTTTCCTAGTTGCAGGCAGTCACAATTAATTACTCATAAGCTATAAAATCCGTTTTGTTGTTCGATTCCATGCACTCAATGCGTTCTCATATTTTGAGGAAAATGAACGCAAATTTTCAACATATATTGCACGCCACCTCCCCCTCCTCAAGATATTAAATTCGCCTTGAATTGATCCTTATTTTCTTTGTGAACTTGGCTGTCAACTCTTTACATACCATTTTATCTCTATTTCGCTGCGTGCTAATTTTGACAATTATCACGAAGTTAAAGTAAATGTTGTTTTCGAGCTGAAGACGGCGCACAGAGGATTATTTGCATAGTAAATCCGGTCAAAATTATTTAGTGTGTTCTACTGGTAAGAAATAAAAGAAAACACAGAACTTAAACATAACAAGCCGTTTTATGAGAAAAAAACTACACGTATCTAAGAAAAATTAGAAAAAAAAACTAGCTATGAATCCAGTTTTTTCAACAGATTTTTGAGTAATAATTTTTGATAGTTACGTAATAAAACAGACCTACAGTTTTTAATTATTTGGGAATCGATTCTCTTTATAGCTATGCTTTATGCTTTAAATAAATAAATAAATAAATAAATATAAACACAATTGCCTTTTTTGAAATTGTTGCTAAAATCAAATTTCCCAAAAAGCCCTATTTGAAATGATTAAAACGAATATAACATCAAATTCAAATGCGAATCAAAAAATGGGGTTAAAAATTATAGTGGACGATTTCTTTTTTCATGTATTTTTAAGATTGGTACGCAAAATTACAATAAAGAAAGAAACAAATGCAGATATTTATAGCACAGAAAACAAAAAAAAATATTTGGACTATGTTCTCTTGTTCATACTTACAAGAGAATCGCATTAACAAAAACTAGATTTGACTCAACACATATTTCCTTCAAGCGCTTATACCGGTGTCATTTCAGCGCATTCGCTGAAACCGTATTCAAAAGTAAAAACAAGTTGTTATTTTTATTCAACATTTCTTTAATAAATAATTTGCGTGGTGGACGAGAACAAAAAATCAAATTTGTTATAATAATAATTCAATTTTAAAACGGGCTGTATAAAAAAAACAGCCTTTTTTCACTTAGCGTCAAATGAATGATGTCTTTATGCCTATATTCTAACCAATTTATACCGATAAATACACTTTTGAATTTCCGAGCGTATTGAAAGTTGATTTATGCCTCCGTTTTGAATCACAGCGAACTGGGTCAAAGCGCTTTGTGTGTCGGTATAAACAAGGTAATTGATAGTTCGGTCATATAGCTTGAAAATTAAAATGTTTAAAGATAATTTCAACAAAATTGATAAGTCTGACTTTTGACCAGTTTTGTTACACAAATACTCCTAAAAATGTGCGCCAAAAAAATATTGACTAAAATTTGTCTTGCACTCATTCGCATTCGAAAAACCTCGGCATTGATTATTGCGAATGCGAATATTCGCAACAACCCTGGTATGTATGTATGTATGCTTTTTTTATGAGGAGGAAGCATCGAAAGCCAAACCACATCAGTTTGAAACTTTAACCCGAACAAAAGTGATTGAGAAAGCTTTACTGGACAATTTGTTTGAAAAGTTGTCACCTACACAAATGCCGAACTAAGGCTGCGTTTCTCCAAACTCATTTAAGTGGAAATTAACTTTAATTTAATTTTTTATTCTCAATTAAATTATTTTCAGTTTCAATAAGCTCTTTATTTAAGTGAGTAAAAAGTGGTTGTAAAACAGACTTGGCCAGCGAAAGCTATAATTTTGTGCCTGCCATATATAAATTGTACTGAGAGCTTTTGAAAGCTTTAGCATGCTGTGTTGTAAAAGCAGGGCTGGTATACAAGTAAGCAGCAGATACACAAAATTGTGGAGTGTGTATATTGACCAGCTGATTAAAAGTGTAACATCACTGAGTGTGGTTATCCTGATTTAATTTTTCTTTAATTGAAGAGCATAGGTCACTTAAATCAAAACTAAAAACAAATTAAAATTGATTGGTGAATCCAAAAATTCCAAAATTAAAGTAATTTTCACTTCAACGAATCTGGTGAAACGCAGCCTTACAGCCAGTTTTACCAGATTCATTTAAGTTAGATTTTCGAAATTTTGGTTTCACCAATCCATTTTAATTTGTTTTTAATTTTGATTTAATTGACCTATGCTCTTCACTTAATTAAAAATTAAGTCTGAATAACCACACTCAGAGGTGTTACACGTTTAATTACCTGACCATTGTGTATCTGCTGCTTACTTGTTTACCAGCCCTGCTATTCTGACTTAAATAAATAGCTTATTGAAACTGAAAATAATTTAAATGAGAATTAAATAAAAAATTTAATTAAAGTTAATTTCCACTTAAAAAGTTTGGTGAAACTGGCTGTTAATGTTGGAAAGAATTTAAAACATATTTACGCTGGTTGTCGGGTTATGTGTAAAATTAAAAACAACCTCTGTGCACCGTGAACACCCTTATGTTTTGGTAATTTGCTTATTTTCCCTCAATCAGCTGTTCGAAGCTTTTATTCTCACTTCAAATATATTCGTCATCAATTGTACCTACAAAATCCCTAATCAAATCTTAAAAAGGGAAATTAAAGACTTTAAAGTAAGTTCAGCTGTTCTGGAAATTGAATATATTGATAGTACATATACATATATGTGAATTGAATTTTATTAGTTGCAAAAAAAGCTTAATTTAAATTTATAGACGCAATGCACAATGCATCAGTGCCACGATGTCATAGATGAAAAAATTGATGAACTAAGGGAGGATATAAAAACAATCAGCTGCATTCGACGAGGAGATGAGCTACATATTCCGAAATCCATTCATTGGCGTAATAACCCTGCAGCAGAGCTGTGTAATGATTGAATCAATTGAGTGTGCATTCTCATTTTTTCGTTTCAAAAATGTGATTGTTTGATTTAAAAAATTTAACAACCACTTTTGAGATTGGTTACAAATTGTATACACAAAATAACAAAATATGTGGTGTGTTATGGAATGGTTGATACCCATTCACATAGAGAATGTGAGTGCAAAAAAAAACTCAATCATGTATGATTGTACGTTTATATGAATGCAATCTGTCATTATTATTCAGTACTAATACTATTTGTTGTATCAGGGTTGAGATTTTTGTACTCAAAATGTGAAACCAGAAGATTGCCATCTCCCTAAAAATAGTTTTCTTAGTGTTTGGCCGAGCTTCTGCTCAAACCTGAGGCATGAGGTCTGTTGTTGTGGCACAAATGGAGACACCTATGTACATATTTAAGGCTGACTCCGAACACCAAACGATTGTATAAGAAGAGTTTTCAAGGCAGAAATATACTCGAAGGTTTGCCATTACGTGCCGAAGGAGGACTGCTATTTTGGGTTATGATCTGACCACGGATTCAACCATGGTCCTATGGAGTGGAAGAACGCACATGTAATCACTCTGCTACAGCGGCCGCTGTAAGTACATGCTATACATATGTATGTACACATATTCGATTAATTGTTCTCAAAATGCATGAAAACTCTAGTATGCTTGCAAACAAATAATAACATTTTGTGATAAACAGTTTTACAAATGTATTTGTACTTTAAATTTGTATTTTAATAAAGTATTAATTAAATAAATGATTATTATAGGTATAAAAATATTTATATTTGGCAACTCTTGGACTTTTCTTCATTTGTAACAAATGACAGATGTAAATAAAATAATAAAATAATTGTAATTTTACCAATTTAAAGCAAACGGGCGTTCTTTAGAAAAAACTGTAGTTAGGGATCGAATTGCGCATATTTATTTTACATTATCAAGTGCCCCCAAGAAGTGTTAAACCACTAAATAGCTTAAAAACGCTTTCAAAAATTCGAAACGAGAGTGAAGTGCAGTGTTCAGTTGTGATCGAAATTGCAGGCAAAATTTGTGCGTGTGTAATTAATGTTTTATTTGAAGAAATATTGCCCTTTGTCGTTAAAAATAAGGAAACCAAAAACCCAAAGGTTTTTTGTTTCGTAATTTAGCAATAATATGTCTTGGAACGTAGTAGTTCCGGATTATTTGCAGTCATATTGTAAGCTTTCAAATTATGTCTTTTTCCAACGATTCAGTAAGTGTTGGACTGCAAAAATACGAAATAAGTTACAACTCGTATGTAGTTAAACGAAAAAAAATCCATATGTGTTGCTGAACAACGGCACAAAACGAAAAGTGTCGTTCTTTCACAGTTTTTGACTTATGCCAATATTCACGATTAATGTTAGACATTTGCCATTGTTCAGTAGTAAGGGTTGGCTTCTTCGGTTTTATGCCAAATGGCAAAACATTGCCACTGCCGGATTGGTAACAACAAAGCCTATGTCGATTTGTCACAGAAGGATATGGTTATTTATAAACCTAATCCACTATATATCTCAAAAACCTGAGTTGTGCCGTTATTACAGAGGACCATCGACATATGTTAGTGTCTGGCCGAGCTACTCCTCCGATTGTGGCATGCGCCTTGAAGTTGTCGCACAAAGGGAGGGACCTACAGTTTTACGCCGACTCCTGCCGGGGGCCGACCACTATTACAAAAAATTTTTTCCTTTTTTATGTTGGGCGGAACTGGGCTCGAACCCTCTCCCTGCGGAGTGGTAGTGCACACTTCTAACCACCACACCACAGCGAATGCTTAATTAATTTTAATCATTAATCGCGATTAACCATTTAATTAACTCGTTAATTTTTAATCATTCATAGACCAACATTTTGCTGAAAATACTCGCATAAGATAGTCCCAAATTCTCACAAAGGAGAAAAGTGATTTTCTTCAAAACTTTTGAATGACATCTTGACTGAACTTACTAATTCGGAATTTCTACTATTACTTATTCCTAAAGTCTGGGTTATGAAATAAAAATTTTTCTATTATAAGTTCAATAAATATTAGGAGACCTTTATTGTTTAAATTATTTTTTGCACATAAACTTGTATCTTGAACTTCTTTTTCCAAAAAGCGAGGATGTAAAAATTTTAATAGATATCGGATGTACGGAAATTTTACAAAAATTTATCTCTAAATAGATTATTTCATGAAAACTATTCCAAACGAAATCTTAAAATTAATAAAAAAAATCTTTACTAAACTTAACTAATTTATATTAGAGGTTTTAGGTTTATCCCACTATAAGTGTGAAATCAGTTGCTATGTGTTTCTATGATACAAAAAACAACCTGACAATTTAGCAGATTGTAAAACTTCATGCTACCGTACGCCGTATCTTAAATCCTTCAAGTTTTTCATAAATTTTTGTTTGTTTCTTAGAATCGAAATTTTACCAAGCAAAATGTCTTTTGTTTTTTAAATAAGCTAGCAGACCCGGCGAACTTCGTCTCGCCAAAAGTAATTTTTTGTATTGAAATATTTTGGTTTAACATTTTCACCAACAGTTCACTTCATGATTTTCTTCTAATATTACGATTTGGTGGTGTCAGAAGGCATATTTCCATTGCCATCTTAAATAACCTCGCAAAAGTGTATATGTATGCATCACGGTTGCCAACCGTCCCGTTTTCGGCGGGACTGTCCCGGATTTAAGAGATATGTCCCGGTCCCAGTATGACACATGTCGGGAAACAAAATGTCCCGGTTTTTCTCAAGAAAAAAATTTAGACATCTCGTTGTAAAAAAATATAGAACTCTTGAAATATGTACATTTGTTTTTCAAATTCTATTTACTGATTGTCACTATATGCCGTATTTTATTTTCTACTGCGATTTACTGCAGACTGTTTCATTCATAACTAAATACAATAGGGCTATTCGCGATTCGGTGCATAAGAGCTGACAAATTTATGCAATTGCAGAAATATGCCATGGATTGTGAGCGACCTTTATTAAACTGTCATGGTAAAGCTTTTGCAAAACACTTTTTGTGCATCAGCTTTGGTTTTGTTTATGAATGCAATGCATAGCATATTTATGCTATGGATTTTCGGTATTGCAAATTTGCCAAGCCATGAAAAATGCAAATGCGTGTATTTTGTTTGTGTATTGCAAATAATTTGCAATACAAATTTGCAATGCAATGATGCTAGGCCATTTGCACCGGATCGCGAATAGCCCTAATACACAAACTGCGCAATGCGGTAATGTCGTGCATACAGCTGTTTGGTAACAATTTGGCAGCGCCGTTGAATCAGCTGATAATTTGAAAACTTTAAATGTGTAAATTCTTGAGTCTAGATGTAAAAAATATGTGTAATTTTGTCCCGGTTAAAATGAGTGAATTACACGAAAAAGTCAAAAACGCGATTGCTATTTTATTGACGAATGGATTTTAAACAAAGAGTTCTAGCCGTGGCTACTTGAAGAATACGCCATTTTTTACCAACTTCAAACTACAGTGACAACTTGTATGTAATTTCCTGAGTTTTGCACATAGTCTAGAAACTTTTTTTTATTTTAAAATTTTAAGTAAAAAATGTTCCATACATTGTGCCTTATCTCGGAAAACTTTTTAATAACGCCGTATCGCAGAATTTGGTTCAAAAATGCCCTATCGCAGCTGACGATTCAAAAACGCCCTTTCTCAGCACATTTTCAATTTATTTTCAGCTGAGATAGAGCGTTTTTGAAACGAATTCTGAGATAGAGCGTTCTTCAACAAAATTCTGAGTTAGGGTGTTTTTCAATAAAATTCTGAAATGGGGCGATTGTGGGGTGTTGGGTGATATTCGACTCAGGTGACGATATATAGAAATTAATTATATGGTGTAATTTTTATTGCAATTTTAATTTATTTTTCAAGTTATTTAAAAGTATATCATTAAGCTATCGCTTTATGAAAATTTGTATGTATCCATGAAATTTTACATTGTTTTGTTGTTCTGTGTTGTTCCAAATAAACCAATGAAATTGATGTCGTTTAATATGTTATTTTACCTACCCTCTTTCCTAACATTGTGTGTCCCGGTTTCAAGAATGCAAAAGTTGGCAATCGTAGTATGCATACAAAGATACGTAATAGCCTCAGTATATTTGAAAGGTGCCACGCCCCCTTATAAAATAGCCGAAATTTCTTCTAAGAGTATGGGATTGATTTAATATATCTCCATACCATGTTCGAGTACTCTACGTTGAACACTGCCAGAGATATGCAGTATGAAAAATCCGGTTTGTATGAGGGGTGCACGCCCCCTTTTCAAATAGCCCCAATTTTCTCCATGAGTATGGGCTTGATTTCATATACATACATGTCTCCATACGAAGTTCCAGTACTGTACCATGAACACTTCCAGAGAGAGGCAGTATGAAAAATTCGGTTTGTATGGGAGGTGCCACGCCCCTTTTCCAATAGCCTACGTTTTTATCCAAGAGTATGCGATTGATTTCGTATATCTCCATATTAAGTTCCGGAACTCTGCCATGAACACTTCCAGAGATATGCAGTGTGAAAAAAGCGGTTTGTATGGGAGATGCCACGTCCCTTTTTCCAATAGCCCCAATTTTTCTCCATGAGTATGCGATTGATTTCATATATCTCCATACCAAGTTTCAGTACTCTGTCACGAACACTTCCAGAGATTTGCATGAAAAATTCGGTTTGTATGGGAGGTGCCACGCCCCCTTTTCCAATAACCACAATTTTTCTTCATGGCCATACGATTGTTTTTGTATATATCCATACCATGTTCGAGTACTCTACCATGAACACTTTCAGAGATATGCAGTGTGAAAAATTCGGTTTATATGGGAGGTGCCACACCCCCTGCACCTAGCGGTATGAAATATACTTTACATCCGATTCTCATACCTACCATATATGCACAAAAAATTTTATAAAGATCGGTCAAGCCGTTTAGGAGGAGTTCGACCACTAACACCGTGACAAGAGATTTTTATATAGTAGACTAGATGTATTGAAACATTTTGGTCCAACATTTACACCAACAGTCCACGTTCATAATTTTCAGTGACGCATTTATCTTCTAATATTGCGGTTTGGGGGTTATCAGAAGGTATATTTCCTTCTTAAATAACTTTCGAAACGTGTATATGCATACAAAGATACGTAATAGCTTCAGTGCGGTATGCAGTATAAAAATCCTGTATGCATACAAAGATACGTAATAGCTTCAGTGCGGTATGCAGTATAAAAATCCTGTTTGCATGAGAGGTGCACTCCCTTATTCCAATAGCCCCAATTTTTTTCATGACCATGTGATTATGAAATCTGCATACCAAGTTTCAGGACTCTACCACGAACACTTCCAGAGATATGCAGTATGGAAACTTCGGTTTGTATGGGAGGTTCCACACCTCCTTTCCCAATGACCATAATTTTTCTCCATGAGTATGCGCTTCTCTTCATATATCTCCATACTATGTTCGAGTACTCTACCGTGAACACTTTTAGAGAAATGCAGTATGAAAAATTCGGTTTGTATAAGAGGTGTCACGCCCCCTGCACCTAGCGGTAGGAAATATACTTTACATCCGATTCTCATACTTACCATATATGCACAAAAAATTTCATAAAGGTTGGTCGAGCCGTTTAGGAGGAGTTCGACCACAAACACCGTGACACGAGATTTTTATATATTAGATGAGGCTAATGCTCAATAAGTTGATAATTGTTGTTCTCATTTGCAGACTACACACCAACTTCAACATTGAACAGTGAAATATATGTATTTTAATTTTACCTAAATAAACAACGATATAGTTTAATGGTCAAACATATATGGAGGATTCACAAGAGGTGTTAAGTGTCGTAATGTGTTAAAGTCTTAAAATTTTTAAACGTAAAATAACGCCTAATACCTCTTTAGGTCTTTTGTAACATAACCAAAATGTTTTTAAACTAGTAGGAAATATATTATTGGCTCTTATTATACCCAACGGATCTTTCAAATCGCTTTTAACCGTTACTTTATATTGAACAATTTTATTACGACGTCTAACACGAATTGTGAATCCCCTAAATATGCATTAAATTAAATTTGTAATTTCAGTTTTCAAATTATATCAGAAACAATCGCACCCGATATTGAAAACTGTGATAGTCCTGGCTAGTTACATTGTGATATAATCAGATGGCATAAAGACACTAAATAATTTTAAAATATGTTCACTAAAATTTTTTTAACCTAAATGTAAAGTTTTTAGGAAGTGTTTATCGAATTTAATGTAAAATTTAAATATTTTTAATAAAAGATATGAACTATTTTTAAATGTTAATACAATTGTTTTCTATATAATCCCAAATTTATGATATAAAATCCGCTCTACCAAAAAACTCAAATTGGGTAACACCGCTTCGAATTTTTACAATTGAGCAGTTGTCAAAAATCTGCCTTTTTATCAAAAAGCTGTTTACCAGGGTGTCTTTGGACTAATGATTGGTACTGACTTAAAGAATGCACACACATAAAAGATTGCAGCCTTTTCAATACTCATTCAGTGTTAAAAATTTTTTGATTTAGCACTGGTTTTTTCAATCTTGCGATGAATATGTTGATGTGTGAATTCATAACTGCTTTGAGTAAATGGAAAATTAAAAATTATAAACCTCAACCTTAAGCGAAGAATAAGTAATGAAAACTGAATAGGAAAAAATTGCTGATTTCAAATTGAAAATGATTTCACACTTACACAGCTCTGCCCTGCAGGGAAAAATTATCAATCGTTAAAAATAACCAACTTGTAGCTAGCTTTTTGGGGGGATTGCGATAAATACCTCACTTTTAATTAGCTATGACAAAGCCAACTTAAAGTGAGTTGTAAAGTCGTGTAGAAGTCATGCAGACCCAATCGGGAATTCGGTTTCTTTACAAATTTCTATTTCAAAATCCTCATACAAAAACTGCTCTGAATAAATTTTTTTCTGCACCTCAAAAATACTTCTTTAAAGTCAGGACAAATAAAATGAAGTTCGAAATTTTATATTATGATTTTGATGTTATGTCTGACGGAATTCCAATCTACTGCAGAATATGTAAAATAAAAAAATAAAAATGTAAAAAGAAAAGTCAAAAAATAACGAAATGTCTTTATTGATATTTTGTGTACAATAGAAGTTAGGTACTAGTTAGTTGACATATAATGCAGAGGTATCCAGAACTGACCTTTCTGCGGCCATCGTCCCACAAAAGTAGTTAGCTTTTTTCGATTATACAGTTAATAGTTAGTACTAGTGTTCGCGTAAATAGACTAAAGTTAGGTATAAGCTAATAGAGTCCGACCGACTAATCGGCATCGGCATCGACTAGTATCGGCACAAAATTGAGCATCGGCATCGGCAACGGCATTGACCTTTTTTCGCTGATTCTTTGGAATTTATTTCCATATGTTCTGGTGAAGCGACAGACACCAGCCAATATCAAAAAACATTTGCAGACAGCTCACACAAATTATAATTTTTTTTTTGGTTGAAGGTGTTTCACATTTTTCCATATAAAAGTATGTTCGACAATTTTCTTTTATGTGGAGGACCCTGTCAGCAAAAAAAATTACAAAAATTAACAGGATTTTATAGCACTTTAGAAATATTAACAAAAACCAACAACCACATGATCAAGTGAATTGCAGCGGAATAGCTGCGCTTGATTGTAGTTGGCTTAGCAAAGTGAAATAGTGGAAAATAAGCAACAAGAATTAACAAGACAAACTTAGCACAGTGCGTAGGCAACTGGCTGAGTCAGTGGTGATCGTCGGTTCGAATCCTACTGAAAGAAGTCTGATGAGGAAATGTGGTGATTTCCGAAATAGCTATCACTTCTACCATTTTGTCAAATTATTGTTGCTTTTCCACAATAAGTTTTCACTTAAAGAGGCCTCAAGCTCATAAAAATTGTTGAATATAATTGTTATAAGGCCATAAAATAACAAAAAAACAAATAACTTAAGGACGAGCACACCTAAAAGTTAA
>NW_023458555.1:101979038-101980124 GCF_013731165.1 Rhagoletis pomonella | reverse complement strand
TACATGCTATACATATGTATGTACACATATTCAATTAATTGTTCTCAAAATGCATGAAAACTATAGTATGCTTGCAAACAATTAATAACATTTTGTGATAAACAGTTTTACAAATGAAATTGCACTTCAAATTTGTGTTTTAATAAAGTATTAATTAAATAAATTATCGTAAATTATTATTTTAATAAATAGATATAAAAATATTTATATTTGGCAACTCTTGGACTTTTCTTCATTTGTAACAAATGATGTAAACAAAATAAAAAAATAATTGTAATTTTACAAATTTAAAGCTAACGGGCGTTCTTTACAAAAACATGTATGTTAGGGATCGAATTGCGCATATTTTTTTTACAATATCAAGTGCCCCCAAAAAGTGTTAACCCACTAAATAGCTTAAAAAACGCTTTAAAAAATTCGAAACGAGAGTGAAGTGCAGTGTTCACTTGTGATTGAAATTGAAGGCAAAATTTGTGCGGGTGTAATTAATGTTTTATTTGAAGAAATGTTGCCCCTTGTCATTAAAAATAAGCAAACCAAATACCCCCCATTCCCACTGGTGGTTACATAATTCTTGAATAGCCCCTTAATTAACATTTGCTTGTTTTGTGCACGCACGGCCAGTTAAACAGGCATGTCTGAATCAGGGAACTGCAATTATTCGTGTTTTTAAGTAATTGGTTGAATAACACTAGAAATAGTGTTAGTGGATATTATTCATTGCAGAATATTCACATATATGTACTAACACTATTTTACGCTCGGCACACAAAGCGAGAGCATGTACAATGACTATGTTCTCTGTTGATATGCATTGGTGTAGTGCTCAATTCTCTCGTTGAGCCATTAAACAAATTAGTTATACCGAAATGAGTAGGAGCACTAAGAAGCACCAATAGTTCAATTGAGTGATTTTAGTGAATTTAGTAATTTTCGTCGTTTATAGCAACAAAACATGTACAAACGACGAGAAAGCGACAGCATGCGAAGGGACACTAACACACTCTCACTTTTAGCTCACACTTGTTTATGGTGGCGACCGCATGTCGCACAGTGTTGGGAAATGAAATTGTTCCTTCAGTACGA
>NW_023458555.1:101978490-101978938 GCF_013731165.1 Rhagoletis pomonella | reverse complement strand
AGTGAAAACCTATTGTGGAAAAGCAACAATAATTTGAAAAAATGGTAGAAGTGATAGCTATTTCGGAAATCACCACATTTCCTCATCAGACTTCTTTCAGTAGGATTCGAACCGACGATCACCACTGACTCGGCCAGTTGCCTACGCACTGTGCTAAGTTTGCCTTGTTAATTCTTGTTGCTTATTTCCACTATTTCACTTTGCTAAGCAAACTACAATCAAGCGCAGCTATTCCGCTGCAATTCACTTGATCATGTGGTTGTTGGTTTTGTTGGTTTTTGTTAATATTTCTATTATTAGAATGCTTAACTTTTAGGTGTGCTCGTCCTTAAGTTATTGGTTTTTTTGTTATTTTATGGCCTTATAACAGTTATATTCAACAATTTTTATGAGCTTGAGGTCGTTTTAAGTGAAAACTTATTGTGGAAAAGCAACAATAATTTGAAAA
>NW_023458555.1:101977805-101978390 GCF_013731165.1 Rhagoletis pomonella | reverse complement strand
GCTAAGTTTGCCTTGTTAATTCTTTTTGCTTATTTCTACTATTTCACTTTGCTAAGCCAACTACAATCAAGCGCAGCTATTCCGCTGCAATTCACTTGATCATGTGGTTGTTGGTTTTGTTGGTTTTTGTTAATATTTCTATTATTAGAATGTTTAACTTTTAGGTGTGCTCGTCCTTAAGTTATTTGTTTTTTTTGTTATTTTATGGCCTTATAACAATTATATTCAACAATTCTTATGAGCTTGAGGCCGTTTTAAGTGAAGACTTATTGTGGAAAAGCAACAACAATTTGAAAAAATAGTAGAAGTGATAGCTATTTCGGAAATCACCACATTTCCTCACCAGACTTCTTTCAGTAGGATTCGAACATTAATTAGCAAAGTGAAATAGTGGGAATAAGCAACAAGAATTGTTGCTTTTCAACAATAAATTTTCAGTTAAAACCGCTTCAAGCTCATAAAAATTCTTGACTATAATTGTTATAAGGCCATAAAATAACAAAAAAAAAACAAATAACTTAAGGACGAGCACTCCTAAAAGTTAAACATTCTAATAATAGAAATATTAACAAAAACCAGCAACCA
>NW_023458555.1:101953673-101977705 GCF_013731165.1 Rhagoletis pomonella | reverse complement strand
AAGTTAAACATTCTAATAATAGAAATATTAACAAAAACCAGCAACCATATGATCAAATGAATTGCAGCGGAATAGCTGCGCTTGATTGTAGTTGGCTTAGCAAAGTGAAATAGTGGAAATAAGCAACAAGAATTAACAAGGCAAACTTAGCACAGTGCGTAGGCAACTGGCTGAGTCAGTGGTGATCGTCGGTTTGAATCCTACTGAAAGAAGTCTGATGAGGAAATGTGGTGATTTCCGAAATAGCTATCACTTCTACCATTTTTTCAAATTACTGCTGCTTTTCCACAATAAGTTTTCACTTAAAACGGCCTCAAGCTCATAAAAATGGTTGAATATGATTGTTATAAGGCCATAAAATAACAAACTAACAAAGAACATTTTTTTTTTATTTTTTCTATGAATGTTACCGCATAACTTTGGACCACGTCAACCGATTTCGATAATTCTTTTTGCATCGGAAAGGTAGTATCTCAGAGGGGTCCGAATCTGGTTTAGATCCGATCATTGGATCATGAAATATATATATACATATATATATATTTATATATATACTTATATTTTTATATGAGAATTGAAGTAGGTTTTTCTTTTGCTTAAAAATTACTTGTTAAAATACACTTTTCTTTGCTGGACATTCTTTTCCATTGTGTTGTTTTTTTATTTTATTCTTTTTATTTACACATACACAAAGTGAGATCGGAACATTACCCGCAATTGGAGAATGAAAATTGGCTTTCCGACTTAATGTTCTTTACCGATATGATGGAACATTTGAAAAACTTGAATTTGCCTCTACAAGGAGAGAATAAAAATATTTGTGATTTGTCGCAAAATATTTTATGTTTTAAAACTAAACAACGTCTTTTTATTAATGATCTCAAAAAAAGAATATTTCATCATTTTCCATGGCTTGAAAAAATATTGCACATAATTTAAAAGCAGATTTTGATAAAATATTTGCCGATTTGAAATTATTTAAATGTACGTTTGCATACTTCATAAACCCTTTTTATAAGCTTTTATAAATGATATAATTGAGGATGAATTTACAATATCCGAAATACTTCTTTTTATGAAAAGCAAATAAGAGTTGGAGTTTTTTGAATTAAAAGAATATGAGGCACTGGAAATGCAACATCAAGCTTTGGCATTGCTTGAATTCCGGCAACAAGTACCAGATTTAAAATATCCGCTGATAGGCTGACCGATTTCGGCCGAACAATTTGACCATCCGAACTGATGCGCACACTTAACCAGATTATTTGCCGACCGTATTTGTACGCAGAATTCTACTTTTAATTTCAATTTTGTAAGCAGTGAAATATTTTGATAAATTTTAATTGGCATACTCTAAACAGGTGATTTTATATGTAATTTTTTTATTTTGCACCCAATAAGTAAATTTTTAGCAGTCTATTTTGGTACTTTTCACCTCAAATCGGACGAGAAAAAACAAACATGTTTGAATTTGTCGTCACTGACGGACGTCAACGTCCGATTTCCTTTCGGTTATCGGTTTATGTGTGTGACCGCTCATATAATTACAAGTGTTTATTCATATCGCGCGAATATAGCCGATATCGGCCGAACACAAAAACAGCTCGTTGGAATTTACGCAAATCCCTAAATAGAATTTGATGCTTTCGAAGTTAAAATAGTAAAATGCGACTAATTAAACTTGTAGGAAGTAAGTAATTATTCATTTGGTCAGTGAACTGTGTCAGGATAAGACTTCGGAATTTGTTTTCTTACGTTTTCAATTGCATACTTTTGAATGCCAACAAAAGTCCTATCAGCTGTTCGTGTAACTTCCAAATTTCTGCAAATTTTCTGCGTACTAGTTTGGATATTTTTCTCTTGTGAGGGAACAGATGCCATTTCTGCGGAATTTGGCTGTTGGACATTTTTTACTGGAGATTTTAAACAAACGTACCTATTGACTGACTAACCAACATTTAACAGAACTGTTACGAACGGCTTTAACTGACATAAAACCAGAGTTTGAAAATTTGACCAAGGGATCTTTTCAATTTTCTTTAATATCTATCTTACGTACATTAAAATAATAATAAAATTAATGTTTTTTATTTCCCATAATAATTTTATTTAAAAATAAAGATTTTGCTTTTGTTGTTTTTTTGTGGCTCTATGTAGCATCTAGAATTTAAATGTGGCTCTTTTCGGCCTCGACCTTGCCCACCCCTGAAATAGGGGTATACTCTTTTTTTTTAATATAGAACAATCCTAGGGGGTGAGAGCATTACAATTCCGACTTTACTCTTTTTGGACCACCCTAATGTAAATACATACCTAGCTACCTGATTTGAGTACGAACGAGTCTGTTCGATCACCCTCGCTATAAATTGAGCACAAGCGAACACCACACACGGACACCCGCAGCTAACCCGAACATTTTTGTAACAATGAAACGGACACCAGAATGCAGGACAACAATGAAATTTACGCTGCAGGTAACTGGCCAAGAATGATAGAATACAAGATTGCGCCAATCGAGCTGAGAGCAACTGGCTGTCACGTCAAAATATACCAGAATGAGAGAGCAAGACGAACTCGACAAGAAAAAGAGGAAGCATCGAACAAAAGGCAGTGTTGCCAAGTTTTGAATTTGAAAAAGCACCAAAATTTTATTAGTGTATTTTATGGACTTTATATGAATACATAATTTTATTGTAAGGATGCCGATTCAAATTAATAAAAATCAATGTTTCTTGCACAACGGTCGATTTCTTCTGGCATGATTGAAGGTTCTGCACATATTTCGTTGTCGCTTATGATTGTCACTGTGCCATGATTTTGTTAAAATTTTTGTAAAATTGCTTACCACACTTACGATTGCTATAAATTTTGCTTCCATTTTTTTAAGATTTTCTAATTTGATGTCTTGAGATGTGCACACTCGGGTTGAAACTCGAACACCCGGGTATATTGAGCTGCAAAGCACCCGAACCCAATCAAGTATGTATGAAAAGCAATCGGGTGTTGTGGCCAGCATGTTCGTCTTGAGCTCAGTCGCTAACGAACAATACTTCTGCTCGTATACAGAGAATGATGCAAAACGGGTTTTGTTAGATGATCGAGTATACACGAAAATTATTCACCCGCTGCAGATGTCTGATACCTAGCATACAAGTTCTTATGCATTGAGTGCAAAGGAGTGTATTTTAGTACAAAACAAAATGAAATTTTATGTTCCTCAATATTTCTTGCTTAGCACCATATCGAGCCCTAACCGCCAAAATAATGTAAGCGACATTTTTTTCAAAATTTTATTTTTGATGCAGAAATATTCCTAGAGCATCTAGGTACATTTCTGCATCAAAAAGAAAATTTTGAAAAAAATGGCGCTTACGTTATTTTGGCGGTTAGGGCTCGATATAAAAAAGTGTTTTATGTAATGTACATAAACATGGGCGTAGCCAGAACGAAATTTAGGGGGGGGCCCATACAAAATAAAAAATTCAAAACCAATAACTTACTTATGTACTAAAATTTTTTTTATTATAGCTTAAAATTATTGTAACCAATAAAGGTAAATATGTTGTACAAAAACCAAATAAACAGAAGTTCACAAAAGTTGATATAAAACTATTCGTCGATTTAAATTGTTAAGTTTTTACTGAGCATGTTTATTTTACGAGGATGAAGCATCGAAAGCCTAACTCCTTCCGTGTGAGACTTTAACCCAAACTAAAATTCCTACCGTCATGTACCGTTCCCCTCGCGGTACCACCGTCAAGGATTTCGTCGGGATTATAACACTGTGTGACTGATAAGGTTATAGATTTATTCTCTTCCTCTTCTTCCGTAACCACCAAAGCGATTTTGACCAACTGACGCCTATTAGAAATGCCAAGTGAAGCCAGAATACTTTCAGAGCTGGGGCGTTGGTGTCCATTCGAACAACATGATCAAGCCAGTTGAGCCGCTGTATTTTAATACGCCACATACCAGCACGGGCATGATGAGTGATTTATAGTGTGGGTTTCGTACGTCGAGAGAGGACTTTACTCCTGAATTGCCTACTTAGTCCAAAGCAGCACTTGTTGGCAAGAGCGATTCTGCGTTGGATTTCCATGCTGACATTATTACAGGTGTTAATGCTGGTTCCCAAGTAAACGAAATTCTCTACTTCCTCGAAATTATAACTGTCAAAAGTGACGTGGGTGCCAGGCGCGAATGTGCTGATTGTTTGTTTGATGACAGGAGAGTCTTGTCGTCGTTTACCACCAGACCCATTCGCTTTGCTTCCTTGTCCAACTTGGAAAAGTCAGGACAGACTTCGCGGTTTTTCTTACCGATGATGTCAGTGTCATCGGCATAAGCCAGCAATTGTACGCTCTTGTAGTAAATTGTTCCTAAGCGGTTCAGTTCTGAAGATCTTATTATCTTCTCCAACATCAGATTAAAGAAGCCACATGAAAGAGAGCCGCCCTGTCTGAAACCCCGTCTGATGGCGAAAGGCAACAGAGCAGAGCTGGTGGTATTACTCAACGTCATTTTTCACAGGCGAAAGCGGCTTTAAAGTCGACAAATAGGTGGTGAGTGCGGATCATTTTCTCGCGGGTCTTTTCCAAGATTCGGCGTACTGTGAATACCTGGTCTATGGTAGACAATACATTCGATAAGACCTTGCAACCTATGCTTAGAAGGCTGATCCCGCGGTAGTTGGTACGCATGGCGGGGTCGCCTTTCTTGTGGATTGGGCAGAGCGCACTTGAATTCCAGTCGTCGGGCATGCACCTTATTACCTCCTTTCCATCGTAATAAAATAGCTCAGCTGACAGGCCGTCAGCTCAAACAGCTTTGGCACTTTTCTTCATAGTCAGGCGCTGGGATATCGACTCCATCGTCATCGACTGGGACCTCGAAGTGCTTCCGCTATTCAAAAGGGTCGAAAAGTGTTCCCTCCATAATCAGAGTACGTTCTGGACATCGGTCACTAGGTCGCCATGGTTGTTCATACAAGAGTCTTGAAACCTTCCGTAAGTCGCTCAACTCTCTGCTAAAAATTTCGGGTGTTTTTCCTGTCGGACAGCATTCAAGCATTTTCTCACACTCGTGATCGTACCAGTAATTAGCGGGAAATGTGGTTCCACTGCTAGCGCAAGTCGGTTTGTTGAAGAGTGCTCTCTCACAGCAGGTGTGAGGGTCGAGCGCCGAATCCATTGGCCGTCTGTTTTGATTGCAGCTTTTCGACGTTGAACTTTCCCTGCATTGTTGGGGGCCCTTTTTTTGCTTCTCCGAGGTTAGGTCGTATATTGGATGCATCAATATAGTAGTGCGAGTCGATGTTTGGCCCTCGGAGTGTACGTATGTACATCTAAAACATGGAAGCATGTCTTCCGTCTATCACAACATGCTCGATTTGGTTTCCCGTTTTTCGATGTGGAGACATCCATGTAGCTTGAGAGAACGAAAAATGACACTGAAGATGGAACAACGCCGAAACCGGTTTGTCTCCAAACCAAATTTGACAAGGGACGACGGAAAATGGTTCCACAATACATCACACTCCTACCCTGTCGGAAACACTAACAACGAAAATGAGAATAGCTTGATGGATGTTTTTATGCTAGAACCCAGTAATACATACTGCCAAGCTTCGGGCCCCGGCGAAGTGGATCATCCTCAGCCCGCCGTTTCTATGTGGAGGCTGATTTTTTCGACACTGGCACCAAAGATCCGTTCGTTGCCCACCTTGGCATTTAAATGGCCAAGCACGATTTTTATACGTGTCGGGAGCAGAGCTAATATGTACGCTCTAAGCTAAGAGAGCCTTGGATGCCTCGTCCTTCTCTTCCATCGGGGCATTGGCACATGTGAATGAGATGTTGAAGAATCTCGCTTTGATGCGGATTGTGGCTAGACTTTCGTCCACTAGAGTGAACGCCGACCTCTCTCCCACCACAAATCCAACACCGAATTGCACTCCTTTACGTGGCAACTGTAGTAGACGTCGCAAGGCTCACGCTTACCTTCCTCGCCCCGTCCCTCGCATTTCGTAGATGGAGCTGATGTCAGCCTTTATTTTCCCTAGGACTAGGAGGTGCCGGGCAGAGGCACCATCCCGATTAATCCCCAGCGCACGCGGGGTGTTACGCCCTCCCACTTTACCTCGCTCCCAAACTAGCGTTCGGTCGCTACCCAGAGTATTCATGGATATAAATATCCGGACGTAGTTAGCTGCGATTTAAACCGTAAGCACACGAATCACTTCTGGCCACTCCCAGGTGAATGGCCGTCAAAAGCTTTGCAGTACTGGAAAATGTACAAAACATAGTGGCCAAAAACGAATATCTCAACTAAACCCTGATGAACCTGTATAATAAACCAAATAGCCGGACAAAACGTTAAATGATATACATACATATGTATGTATGTATAAGTATGAGGGCGTATTGAACATTTTGAGTACGCAGATTTTTTAGGCTGGTATATTTATTTATGCTAAATATATTACTTGATTTTGTTTTGTCACACGTTAGAAGTAAACGTCTTGGCTGTTCACCCAACCGCTTAGTAAAGACACAAACCTAAAGACAAAGTAATAAACAATTGAACTATAAATTTATTTATAGTTTCCGTTCAATCAATTTTTGCTCATTGTCGACTGCAGCCAGGTTTTTACCCTTTTAAAATGGAAGTGCTTTGAAGTTAGAGATAATAACTTGATACAGAACCGGATGATCCACATATCTACTTTTCAAATCAATTTACTAATTATTTAGTTAGCGTTGGGAGTATAATTTGTTATACAGTATATATATAGGAAAAACCTTGAAATTTAGGGGGGCCTAAATTATCAAGCAAGCATGTCGTGGTAGTATTTTTGAATATCTAGGCAAAAATTTGAAAGTTAGGGGGGGGGGGGGCCCGGGCCCCCCCCCCCCCCCCCCTGCCCCTACCTGGCTACGCCCATGTACACAAATGATTTACGTACATATATTTTTACACGTTCATATGTATGTACATGCGTGTGTATGTAATATTGCATAACAAGCCAATTAACTCAATTATTTGTTTTCTTTTGTTTTGTTAACTCCGTTAAATTAACTGGTTTTATGAATTAATACGTTTATTTGTAATTTTTTATGGAATCGGCATCGGCATCGCCATCGGACGATTCTTTCCCCTTAAGCCGATTAATCGGCATCGGCATCGGTACCTGAAAAAAATTGGAACCGGTCGGACTCTATAAGCTAACGTCACTCACTGCAGGGAATGTTCTCTGTTGTTTTGACGATGGGTAATTTTTGCAAATGCTGCGTGTCACCAAAAGAAAATATGCTCAACTTCTGGATATATTCTCAAGTGATGTAATCTTTACAACTGGCCGCAGATTTTCAACTCGCAATCGTGTTGTTCCGATTAGGTTCATCGGGTGAAAGTGCTTCAATACAAAAATCGCCCAACGTTTAGTGTGGGAGATGATGGCACTTTGACTAATATTACCAAAAGAGTTTTTTCAGCAAATTTTGAAGAAATTACCAGAGTTCATTTATTGGCCTAGTGCGGAAGAGCGCCGGGAACTTGATGCTCAAACATTCAGCGATTCACCATATTGCATTGGTTATATTGACGGAAGCGGGATTAAGCTGGCCGAAAAACTCAACAAAACTCATGAGGTATATTTTTCCCGCCAACGAACATACTCCATTAAATTGCAAGTACGTGACCATAAACTACGCATATTACACACAGAAGTGGACAATCCCGGAAGCTACCACGATTCCAAAGTGTTTAAGAAATCTCACATTGGAAGAAATAGCCCGAGCTTATTTAGTGGAGAAGAGTGGATAGCGGGTGATTCAGCTTACCAGTTGACGAAACACTTGATAACGCCATATCGAAGCCATTCCACTTTATCCGATACTGAAAGGCAAGCTGAATTCAACAAAGTACACAGCCAAGATCGTGTAAGAGTGGAAAATTGTTTCGGAATCCTTAAAGAAAAATTTTTCAGCTTGAAACAAATGCGAGTTAAAATAAAAGACAAGCAGAGTCAAGCATTTTTTATAAATGGGTACTCGTCTGCTGTGTGCTGCACAATATGTTGTTGAAAGAGCGCAATTTTTTATATATTGAAAGTGAAAGTGGCGAAGCAAGCGAATACCAACACGATCGAGCTGCTCTTGTTGCACCTACACCCGAACTAAAGAGACAAGCACTGTACAATTTAATTTTTGAATAAAAGTTCGTATTTTCAAACGATTGATTTAAAAACTCTTTTATTTATTATATTAACTTCTAATTTATAACATTTTCGGTCTTTTTTAATGATTATATTTACACTTAATCTACTATATATTTAGTTATTTGATTTAATATATTTAAATTTAGTAGACTACATTTTCGGTTGTTTAATTTATTACATTTAAATTTAGTTTATTTTTATTATTATTATTAGTTTGCGTAGGAGACTGGCCGGGTCGCTAGTCTCTATACTACCTTCCCCGAGTGTGGGACTCCCATCGAAGCGTGTTAGGCTACCCACTAAAACCCAAACTCCCAACGACCGCGCAAGAATCCCGCATCTGGCACCGAAATTTTACATGTCTTCAGATGCAGGGGCGCGCTACTAGAACCTCAAGGCTGCTATTTTGTATGGGATTATGTCTACGTATCTTTCTTCCAACATTCTGCGCGAAATCAAAAAGTGTTCGCAAGAGAAGAATGTATGGCTCACGTTATCTTCGACGTCTCTACAGTAGAGACAGAACGGTAAGTCCACCCTTCCCATTCTATGAAGATATTCTCGGAAGTAACCATGACCGGTGAGGAATTGTGTCAAATAGAAATCGACTCCCCCATGCGGACTGTTAAACCATGTTTGAAGGTCGGCTATCAGGGTGTGCGTCCACCTTTTGTGCTCGCGCTTCAGTTTTGTTGCCACTGCTGGATTAGGTGCTCGCGCGCCTTTGCCGCGGCAGCTGCTCGACCTATCTCGGCACTGAGATTGTAAATCTCTTTTCGCTCGTAAGCAAGTAGCTCAATTTACATGACGCCAGAAATAACTAGAACCGCGTCCGCGGACACAGTACGGTATGCAGAAGCAATGCGTAGTGCACCTCTGCGCTGGACCGAAGACATTTGTATCCAGTATTTTTTGACTTTAAATGCGTCGGCCCATATTTCTGCCCCGTACAGGAGCACCGACTGGACTGCTGTCATCAGAAGTTTCCTACGGCATCGCTTCGGGCCGCCCACATTCGCCATCAGCCGGCTTAGAGCCACCGTGCTCTGGGCAGATTTTCGCATACTCCATGGTATTTTGTAGACCTAGAAGTTGTCATGAGTAGAGATCCGAACATCTATCCACAGACGTTGTGCATGACCTGGTTTAGCTTGAGCTGGGCTAGCTTGACGTTTCTTGCTGTTATGACGGCGGCCACTCGTCTGCGAAGGCGACTTGGAAGACGACCTCCGGCATTTCCGTGCGCAACAGACTGTCACGCGTGGTGTTCCAGAGGTCCGGGCCAAGTACAGACCCCTGTGCCGCTCCGCAGGTTATACGTCTCATTCTTTGACCTCTGACCAAAAGCCAACGGTCTCTGAGGTAGTCCTGGATCATACCTAGCAAGTATGTTGGAACCTCGAATGAGCGTTCCAAAGCCTCCAGCATGTCGTCCAATCTTGCCGAGTTTAAGGAGTTCTTGGCGTCCAGTGTGACTAGCAACACTATTGGCCGCGCCGGGTGGCAGGCTTCTTCGGCCTTATGTACCGCCTCGACTACTTCGCCAATTGATCCTATAGTTGAGCATCCCTTCCTGAAGATATGTCGTAGGGGTGAAAGGCCTCCCTCACTTTCTATGGCTGACGTCAAGCGTATTTTGAGCAGACTGTCCATCATCTTTCCTGCTGTGTCTAGCATGCAGAGTGGCCGGAAAGATGAAGGAGAGTTTGAGTCCCCTTTGCCCTTGGGTATAATCACCAGCCTCGCCTTCTTCTACTGGCTTGGGAAGACCCAGGCCCTAAGGCAGCTGTTGTACATGTTAGGTATGAGATCAGGGCTCATTTTCGCTGCTAACCTGATTGCCTCCACTTTTATGCTATCGGGGCCTGGAGCCTTGCCGGCTTTCATGCTTCGAAGGGCTAGCTCCAGCTCGTCAGCCGAAAACAGTGGTGTCTCGTCGAACACTGTATCTGCTCTTAGAGGGTGTGTGGGAAGTAGTGAATCCACTATATTTTTAACTCGGACCTCATACATCGCTTGCGATGATGTATGGAACTTTTTCATGACTATTTTGTATCCCTGGCCCCTGGGATCTCGATCCACTTCGTCACATAGCGCTTTGCAGCAGTTCCGTTTACTCTTCTGTATCTCGGCTCCAAGTGCTTTGTTAGCGCTTTTGTAGGCTGCTGCTCTAGTCAGCGCATCAGGTCTGCCACGAGCACGCGTTGCGAGTCTCCACGTTCTATAGCGGGATTTTCGCAGCTCTGCAATTCGGTCATTCCACCAGTATACTTTCTTTTTACCTGACCATGTTCTCCCTGCGGCATTGAGGCTTTGCATGCCCGGTGAATGCAGCGCATGATTTCTTCGACCAGCTTAGCACCAGACTCCCTGTTGTCGATCTCTCCCGTTGTCGGTGAAATACCTTGGGAATCTGAGTGATGTGTCGAACTTGCGAACATCGACCCTAGACGGGTTCCATCCTGGTTTCCTGCGAGGGATACTACGTGTTTGCCCTCGCGTTGTGTCAGTGACTTGGACGGTGATGTAGTTGTGGTCGCTACCACTCAGGTCTTCCATCACTCTCCATCCGTCAGCCCTTCGAAGAAGGCTTTCTGAGCCCAAGGTTATGTCAGGGATAGAGTATCCAAAAGCAGGCTTTCGATAAGGGTTGTTCAACTCCGAATGGTCAGGCCAATGCGGGCTGCCATTTCAAGGACCAGTCTTTCCCTGGTGTTTGTTTGGGGCATACCCCATTCCACGCCTCTTGCGTTGAAATCTCCAGCAACAATTATGTGGCCGGTTATATCACGCAATTCGTCTTCAAAGCCTTGGGGATTTTTCCTGAAGACAAGGACTGTGTCGGTTGGAGACAGGTAGCAGCTCACGATAGTGAATTTCGCCATTTTCACCTAGGCGTAGCAGTGTCCGACCCCGCTGCTCTCTGAGCAATGGTTGGGGTTAGCAATCCATATCGCGGCCGATGATGACAGCGTTAGCTCTTTGCTCAAGAACCAATTGGTCCAGCAGGTCATCAACGTCCCTACTCGGGAACGTGATTGGCATATTTCTGTTCATCTCCTGCCGAGTACAGGTAGCAGCTTGGGCTTTCTTTACATGCAGAGGCTATGTGGCCCTGCTGGTCACATTTGCAGCATGAACTACTTATGTCTGGGTCTTTGCATGCCGCCTTTTTTGGCCCTATCCCAGACAACGGAAACACCTTTGGATATCCGCGCGCTCTCTGACACGGCAGATAATCCAACCTACTCGCAACTTTTTCTTTTCAATAAGAGTCCGGCCGAGCAGTTCGTCGATTTCCACCACGGCCATTCTTTGTTCTCGCGAGTTTACAGCGAGGAGAGAGACGCGAAGTTGGCCATTCATCTTGTCTCCTAATTCCCCGCGTATAGCGTTCTCCACTTCTGAGGCCGTGGTTTGGCAGTCCATGCCCGGAACTTCTAGACGTAAATATCCAGTGAGAATACGGGCGTCTCCAAGCTGGCCAGTGGCAGTGAACACATTTTCCTTAAATGCTGAGTGGTCGACACAGCGGTCCATTTCGATAAGCACGCCGCCTTCGCGGGATTTCCGAACAGATCGAATTACGGTCTCCGTCTTCTCAGGTTGGAACTTACCACGTATCATTCCCAGCACCTCTGCATATGTTTTGCCTTCAGCTGGCTTAATGATTAGTTTGGCGAGACTCTTCTTTTTTCTCACCTTCTTTTTTTGCGGCTGGTCGCCTCGCGCTTATTGACCACGGGTTCACCTGGTGCTGGCCCTGGCTTGGGATTTCTGCGTTTTCCAGCCGTTTTCCATTAAGTATCTGGTACGGTTTTCTGCGCATTATTATTATTATTACCATTATTATTATTATTACCATTATTAATAATAATATTATTACTACCATTATTATTATTAGTATTTTTTTCTTTTCCGGCTCGCCTGTAGGGGAGTCGGATCTAGTTCGAGCCAGGGCCAGTTTTCCGCAGCTCGGAAAGGATAGACCCCTTCAGGTGCTGCTCTTGGAGGTAGCTTAGTATATTTAAGCTCTCCTTGATTTGGGCCATACCCGTTTTTATGTCCATGGACAGATTTTTCTGTTTGGAAACAGAACTCTGCATCTTCTTCAAGACGACCCGAATCTGGGCCAATTGCTCATCTTCAGTGCCTTCGAAAGTTTCCAAGCTTGCGGTGGCATGCTTGTCCCTGTTTGCAGCAGCTGGCGTTTGATGACGACCATCCCGGCTGCCGGGAGTTGCCGTTTGGAAACGTGTAGACTTCTGCGCCACGGCGACAGCCATGAACAGGATCTAACTGGTCTCACTCCTGGGATGCTTTTTGGAAGGCAGCATCTGTTCGCCCGGACACAGGAGATTCATCAAGCATTTATGATCTTTTAAAATGGGCCCTCGGCTCCTGCCGCTCTTGGTCTGGGACTGCTTATTGGTTGTTCGCAGCTAACCCACCGAACTAGGCCGTTCACGATCCGCCCTCTATGACCCCGCTAAGGTCCTGAGCTTAGTCCTTACCATTGTTATAATTCTTATTAGTTTTTTGTTCGTAGGAGAGGGAAATGCTTAACGAACTGGCCGGGGACATTAGTCTCTATACTATCTTCCCCGAGTGTGGGGCCCCAATGAAGCGGGTTGGGCTACCCACTAAAACCCAAACTCCCACCGCCCTCGCAAGAATCCGGCATCAGGCACCGAAATTCTGCATGTATTCAGATGCAGGAGCGCACTACTAGAGCCTCAAGGCTGCTCTTTTGCAGGGGGCGTTTCATTTGGGTGTCCTCAATAGACATCCATCTTCTCGCTTGCAGCGGAGTACGAATTTCACGTATCTCGCGACAGCTTTCCACTTGTCTGCACTGGATATCATTTCCCCAAGTATGTTGTTCGGGGTTATGTCTCCCAATCTTTCTTCCAGCATTCTGCGCGAAGTCAAGAAGTGCTCGCAAGTGAAGGATTTATGGTGTACGTTATCTTCGACGCTTCCACAGAAGTGGAAGAACGGTGAGGCCACCCTGCCCATTATATGAAGATATTCTCGGAAGTAAACATGACCGGTGAGTAACTGCGTCAGGTAGAAATCGACTTTCCCGTGCGGTCTTTTCATCCATGTTTGAAGGTCGGCTATCAGGGAGTGCGTTCATCGACCTTTTGTGCTCGCGTTTCAGTTTGTTGCCACTGATTGATTAGTTGCTCGCGTGCGCTTAACGCGGCAGCTGCTTGGCCTATCACAGCAGTGAGATTGTAAGTCTCTTTACGTTCGCAAGCAAGTAGCTCAATTGGCATGACGCCAGAAATAACTAGAACCGCGTCCACGGAGACTGTACGGTATGCAGAAGCAATGCGTAGGGCTCCTCTGCGTTGGACCGAAGACATTTGAATCCGGTATTTTTTGACTTTCTATGCGTCGGCCCATATTTCTGACCCGTACAGGAGCACCGACTGGACTGCTGTCATTAAAGTTTCCTACAGCGTGGCTTCGGGCCGCTCACGTTCGCTATGAGCCGGCTTAGAGCCACCGTGGTCTGCGCAGCTTTTTCACATACTCCGTTTGTTGTTTGGAGACAGGTAGCAACTCACCAGAGTGATTTACTCCATTTTAACCGAGACGTAGCAACGTCCGACCCCGCTTCTCTCTGCGCGATGGTTGGGGTTAGCAGTCCACATCGGGGCTGAGCCTTATTAGTCAACATGTCAGGTTTATTTTGTTTTATAGGGTTGACTGATGATGACAACGTCTGCTCCGTGTTCAAGAGCCAATTGGTCCAGATGGTCATCAGCTGCCCTACTCCGGTTCATATTGCCTTGTATAAATTTAACCATATTCGCCCAAGCTTTGTCCTAGCCTCAACAAGGGCATGCCCGAAGGCCTTGCACGCTCCCGACCCAGGCAGATGATCGGAATTTTTCTGACCATCTCCTGCCGAGCACAACTAGCAGCTTGGACTTTTTTGATATGCAGAGGCTATGTGGTCCTGCTGACAACATTTCCAGCGTGATATGCTCCTGTCTGGGCTTTTGCATGCCGCCTTTTTGTGGCCATATCCCAGACAACGAAAACACTTTTGGACATCCGCGCGCTCTCGGGTACGGCAGATAATCCCACCTACTCGCAAATTTTTCTTTTCAATGAGAGTCCGGCCTGGCAGTTCGTCAATTTGCACCACGGTCGTTCTTTGTTCTCGCGAGTTTACAGCGAGGAGAGCGACGCGAAGTTGGCCATTCATCTTATCTCCTAATTCCCCGCGTATAGCGTTATCCACTCCTGGGACCGTGATTAAGCAGTCCGTGTGCAGAACTCCTAGACGTAAATATCTAGTGAGGATACGGCGTCTCCAAGCGCTCTTTTTCGATAAGCACGCCGACTTAGGGGTTCGAATCACGGTTTCCGTCTTTCGGCCTTCAACTGGCTTAATGATGAGTTTGGCGAAACTTTTATTTGTTACCAGCATCTTTTTTTTCGGATTGTTGCCTCGCCCTTATTGGCCAGGGGTTGACCTGACGCTGGCCCTGGCTTGGGGTTTTTAGCGTATATCAACCGTTGTCCATTGATTATTTGGTGCAGTTTTCTGTACTTTTTTATTTTCCGGCTCGCCTGTAGGGGAGTCGGATCGAGGTCGCGCCGTATTTTGTGAGCTAGGGCCAGTTTTCCGCAGCTCGGAAAGTGTAGACTTATTCCGGCGTTGCTCGCGGAGAATGCTTAGTGTATTTAAGCTCTCCTCGATTTGGGCCATACCCGTTTGAATGTACATAGACACATCCGTCTGCTTGGAGACAGCACTCTGCATCTTCTTTAATACGAGCTGAATCTGGGCCAACTGCTCATCTTCAATTCCTTCGCAAGTTCCCAAGCTTGCGGTGACGTGATTCAAGCCGCTAAATTAGCACAGTCGCTTTTATGTGTCCCGAAGTTCTCTTCTCTCAAAGGAGCAGCCGATCGCGGGGGTTGTCAAAAGTCCTTATGGGATATTATGTTCAGAGACAAGACTGCGCAAAACTAGGAGTAAATATCAACTGGACCTGTGGGGCCAACTAAATGGCGACGTGTATAGAACTTACTTGAAGATCTTCCTGGGTTTTAACGGGATGGAGGCGTTTTCAGCATTAGCCCACCAGCCATTTCTCGCCAGCTCAATGTCGAACTATTCGTATACACGTTCCGGTATGCCATGAACAGGATCTAACTGGTCTCAATCCTGGGATCATTTTTGGGAGGCGGCATCTGTCCATTTTTCTATATGCCTATAACCTTCCCGGGGTAAAAACAAATAAGTGTGCAAAGTTTCGTGCGATTCCGTGTCGCGGTTCAGAAGTTATAAAGTAATAAACAAACAGACATTCACATTTATATATATAGATTATATTTTTATTTATTATATTTATATTTCATTTTCAGTTGTTTAATTTATTACATTTAATTTAAATTTATTACATTTTCGGTTTTTCAATTTATATATTTATTTTTAAGTTTGGTTTATTTATTATGTTTATATTTCATTTTAAGTTTATAGGCTAAACAACTTTCATTTCGTTCCAGTTCAATTTTTTTAAGTTGGATATCGTACTCTAATTTTTGTTTATTTTTCAGCTTATAGCGCCAGCCCTTCATATTGTTCCAGTTCAATTGTTTAAGTTGGAAATCGGTCTGTAATTTTTGTTTATTTTTCTGTTTCAAGCGCCAGCTGGTTCTCCCGCAAGCTCATCCGTTCTGTTTCCACAGCCGCCAGCTTATCTATGGAAGTACTATGTTGTCACCGCTTGACTTTCTGCCCAAATGTGCTAGCTGCAGATGAGGTTGCTGCTTCTACAGAGATGTCCTGTTGTTGTTGTTGTCAAGACTTTCCTCTTCAAAATCGCTTACATTTAGAGTGCAGGAATCGAATTCAATGGTCGATGAGTCCATTACAACTACCTCGATTTCCCTTTCACTTGAAAAAATTTCGGACAGTTGCTCGTAATGTGGACATATTTTATGCACCTTATCTGTACATCAGCGGAACCTTTAGAACTATTGCATTAAATATCTCAGACTAAAATAGATATAAGGTATACCCATCACAGTAGTTGTACCATCCACATGCTTTACTCCAGCGCCAGTAGAATTTCTCCATTCATCGGCAGTTTTCATGAGGCCCTTGAGATAACGAACTTATCATTTAAGGATGTTCCAGTTTGCGTCGATTTTCGTTTCCTCTAAAGGCGGGTGCATCGTTCGTGTCCGGACAACTTTTTATTCGATCTCACAACATTTTTGCCGGGGAGAGTGCTGAAGTAGTGTTCACCGTTCAGTTCGGTACATTTAATTTTGTTCTGAAGCAAACAGCTGATGATATTGTTGCCTACATACGATTTCGAGGGCAAAAAATACATGCAATTCCCTACAAAGGCAAACAAAGGAGAACGCGGCAAACCTAATCATCAAGTCGTTTGGACAGAAAATCTAAATCAATGTAATTCGAACAAAGAGTGTTCAGCACATTTTTGTCGCGCTCTCAGGAACGCGTAAAATTACTAACAAAAAGTGTCCGGACACGAACGGTGAATCCGTTCAGTTCAGTTTTAAATGCCCACTTTTTGTCTATTTCGAGGTGGGTTCTGCGCAAAAATACTTTTTACCCCATTTTCAAATGATTTCCCAGGGGTCTGCGGACGGTGGTCGAGGGACCAGGTATGACTTTTTACACCGCCCACTAACACAGAAACCGTGGGCAAACTACTAAACACCTTAAAATATCACCTCGACATTTCTGTGCACCTGCATATAGGTAAGCACCTTTTTTATTTCATCCATCCATTTCCTAACCTCAATATCCCTTCTACGTTTACGTTTTTCACTAGACACTGAAAGTGGAATAAAAATAAATTATAATATATGTATGTAGTTTAATTATGCGCTATTTTTTACTTACTTTCGATTATTTTTATTGTTTCTTTGTAAACAGCTGTGAATACTAGGGCTACCAATGTGAAATTCTGAATTGAGATGCCATTCGCTTAGTTTTATTTATTTTTTGTGCTGCTATTTAATTAATTTCGTATTATTTTCCAACACTACAAACAAGCAGACAACACACATACACTCTAAACAATGGTATAGGTTGGTCATAGTTGGTTTTTATAGTTCATTTTGTTATTGTTGACACAATCATAACCACATAACCCGACAACCAGCCTACCGTGGATAACCTAATTATCAAACGAAGTGCTCAAAACACTTTGATCTACTTATTTATATCTATATCTATATTAAATATACAAAGAGAAGTTCCTTTTTTTAACAGGTAAACTAGCGAACGGCTGGTCAGGTTTTCATGAAATTTTGTAATGTTACTTTTTTTTCGGTAGGTGGACCAGGGACCAATCCATTAGAAAAAATCTTATTTATGGTCCGATTTGCTTCAAATTTGGTACGTAGGCAGTGTTGTTGCTAGATTAGAATATAGGATCCTTTTTTTGCGGTAAGTGGACAAAGGACCGATCTATTCGAAAAAATCTTCTTTGTGGTCCGATTTGCTTGGAATTTGGGGCGTAGGAAGCTTTTTTTCTGATAGTTGGACCAGTAGTGCTATTCTCAAAATTGTGTACCGACCGACAATTGTTTTCGCAGTTTGCGACAATCATCGCTTGCGTTTACGAAAAGTGTATTCTGTAACTACATCGTAGCGATAAAATTCCTTTACATCTTTTTTCGACGATTGTCGATATAAAATTTGAAATGTTTCTACTGGCAATGCTTATATATTTTCAAACGCAACCAAAAATATTGAGAATGAATTGAAATATATTTTTTCCACATTTTCTCAACAGCTGCTCTAGCCGAATGGATGTGTGTTCGACCGCCAACTTGTTGGCCGTGGGTTCAAACCCTGTGACACGGACAATTTGTTTTATTTACTATTTTTTTTTAACCAATGCTAATTTAAAATTTGGTCAAAATAAAATTAGCAAATCCAAAGAATTGATGAATAATTGACTTCCAGAGTTTTTTCTTTTTATGACGACGAGAGATATTTCAAGCAAAATGAAAATTGTGTGCCAAAACTTAACCATCGACAAATGTCACAATGGCGTAAGTTGCAAGTTTTTACTCGTTTTACTGGTGGCCTATTTCTGATACTTTTTTCTTCCTCTCAATACGACTCTCAGTTTTGTGCTTACGCTCTCGCTGCTGGCACCTACTGGAAGTGGTGTTGAATAAACCTAAAATTTGTATTTTTTATTTCTAGGGATGTGCCGGATAGAGTTTGCCGGATATTCGGATTCCGGATATCCTGTAAAAAATAACAGCCGGATTCGGATATCCGATTAGATATCCGGTGGATTTGATAATAATAACTTACACAATGTTGTTATATAAGGTTTTTTTTCTGTTTAGCTAGATTATCTGCTTTTTCGATCTGAACTATCCAATACGTAATTAAGAGTACACAATTTCTCCTCCGAAATCCAAGTTACGACATAATCCTGTATTAAAAAGATAACTTCTCTATCCCCCGTAAGGTGATGTTGCAGCTTTTCTGGTTGTCATCGCACGGGTGATAATATTTCACAATTTATCAATTCATTATAACGAGTTAAACGCAAAAGGATTGCTCTTAAAGAAGAACCACTATGGATCACCGATTGGGCAATTTTTAGAGCACGTTAGTCGGCGGAATCGTGGAAATTTTAAAATATTGCAGCGCACCGAAAAAACTGATTAACAGGTCGAAAATTTTGATGAAAAATCGTTGATGTTTTCTTTGATTTGTATAAAGCTTGAAAACTGGGTTTATAAGATTTTGTCTTAAGCATGTTGAATTTTTGGTATAAAATAATAATAAACAAATTTTAGCTCTCAATATATTGTGAATACTTAAAAAAGAAATGTTCTATGCTTAAGAACGACATTAATGTTACCAATAACGAAACCAGTTCGCTATTAGTTTTAGGGTCTTAGAAAATCGAAAAAATATAGTATGGTATATTTGTGCATCTTTTTCAGCTTTCATATGACCAGTATGAGTAACATTGATGACAGCGCAACTAGCACCACATGAGTTTCAACCGTCCAGCTCTGCATCCCTTTTGCAGTAGTTCAAGAACAGTTCTGAAATTTGTACGGTGGAAGTAGCGCTTTGCCAGACTGTCTCTAAATTTTTATGCGGGGTATGTATATACATATGTACGTACATACATACGAGCACAAAACATGTTGCTTGCATATGCACAAAATAAACCACACAAACTAAATAGTGTGCTTAAACATATTTATTTAAATTTGTGCAAATTAAAATGAAGTAAAAAAGGCGAGTTTATAGAAACTTGGTAAAAATGGGTACAACGGAGTTCTGGTCGACGATTCCTCAGAGGATGGGGGCTTAGTAAACTGGCCAAGAGTAGAAAACGTTTAAGATTAGTCCTTCGAATATTTGTCATTAAAACCGACCACAAGCCTTTGGTGTATGCTTTCAAGCAACGATTGGAAAAGGCATCACCTCGGCAGCAACGGCATCTAGGGTATATCTCGCAATTTTCCACTACCATTGTCCATGTCAAAAGCGAAGAAAACGTGGTCGCAGATGCTCTGTCGAGGCTTTACGCTATCTACATGCCCACAGCAGTAAGTCTGGCTCACATCGCAGAGGCTCAGGTGACTGACCCTGAACTAACCGAGTTACTAGGTGGAAGCACTTCTTTAAAACTACGGACGGTAAGGTACGATGATAATGGGTCACTGCATTGCGATACGTCGACCGGCTGCGTGCGTCCTTATGTACCCAAAAGTTTGCGACACCAAGTTTTTTCTTCGGTCCACGCCCTCTCTCATTCGAGCGGCAAAGCAACGTTGCATCAAATACGTCAAACATATGTCTGACCGTCAATGAACAAGGATGTAATCCAGTGGTGTATAAGTTGTTTGCCGTGTCAACGTGAAAAAATCAGCAGACACAATCAACAACCGCCGGATTCGACCATGTTCATCTGGACATTGTGACCATGCTGTTACAGCGCAATTTCCGGTACTGTCTTACGATGATCGATCGGTTCTATCGTTGGCCGGAAGCCATACCATTACCAAACATTACTGCGGAAACCGTTGCGTTTTGGACACACTGGGTAGCACACCTAAAGCTATAACTACGGACCAAGGGACACAGTTGGAGTCCGCGGTTTTCAAGGAACTCGCTAAACTGATGGGAAGCAATCACATTCATACTACTGCTTATCACCCACAGTCAAATGGGTTGATCGAACGGTGGCACAAAACATTTAAAGCCGGACTCGTGTGCAACAACGAGTTGCCTTGACCTGAATTGCTACCAACCGTATTACTAGGGTTGCGTAGGTGTTTTAAGGAGTCCTTGGGAGCGTCAATAGCAGAAATGTTATATGGAGCGCAACTTCGGGTACCTAACGAATTTTTTGACGACGTCGAGTCAGACATGGGATCGACGACATTTCTAAATTTTCTTCGTAGGCATATACGCCAAATACGACCAACTCCAACGAATCACCATACCAAGGAGAAAATGTTTTTACTAAAAGGTATCGAACACTGTTCGCATGTTTTCATCCGTACGGATGCTCTGGAGCCTCCATATACCGACCCATTTGAAATCGTTCGACGGGAAAGCGATAGGGTCTGCAAGGTAAATATCAACGACAAGGAAGTAGCCATATCAGTGGATCGGCTTAAACCAACGTTCGCGATTAGAAACGACCACGACCAGAACTTTCGACACCAATCTGAAGAATCAGCGCAAACAGTCGGGAGATAACCTCGTGTACTTTTCGACCAGTCGTGACTTGGTTATTGGAGAGGGAGTACTGTGGTGAGTCTGCCAAAACAACCAGTTGGCAACACAATCGATTATCTAAATCTTCTTTGGTAAAGGTATCGAAAACTCGTCTTCATACATTTCCTGGAACACTTTCTTTTATGCATTTTTTAATTTCCGTAACTGAGGATTTTGACTTTAAAATAAAACCTATTTTTATCGGTCTAGTATGAAATATTGGGTATTATAATTGTTTCAACCGACGCATTAAAACCCACATCTAGTACTTGAACTATACGACTTAATATGTATTTCATTTATGATTTCGTAGCTTAACTCAAGAGCGGGATGGCATGCATCCTCTGGAAAAATTAGAGGCCTTCGGAACATCATCAATGTAAACGAGATCCAAGACCTTTCCCAACTTTTTCGGACAAATATTTATTTGTTTAAGGCAAAGTTCAGCCATTTCCTCCAGAAATACATTGTAGGAAGGCGTAAGCATTGCATTTACGGACTCAAGTAAAGAGACCGGCTGTGTTTATACTAATATGGCAGAATTAGGAGGGATGTATGAAAGAGTTAAATAAACATAACTCTTACCAGCCTGTACACGCATGCATTTAAATTCGGTATATTAAAAGACAGAAACACTAACTGCCTCGGATGGTATCGATGAATGCACCGCAAAAGAACACCACCGCCGATTCTGCCCTCGCGGTCGCTCCTGTTAATTTGATATTCATTTGGAAGAATTTCGGAATAAAAAATATTAGGCTTGAGCCAGGTTTAGGTCAAGGAAATAATATTATAATTGCAGTCAAAACCTTTTAAATATAAGTCAATTAATTTTGTAATCCAACCTCTAACGTTTTGATAGTAAATACTTACCCTGCTGAAGTCTAGAAAAAAGAAGTCTGATGAGGAGATGTGGTGATCTCCGAAATAGTGCTATAACTTCTACCGCTTAGACTTTGTTGCTTCTTCAATTTTTCCTAATAAACAATCGTGGTACAAAGCTCAATAAAAATATTAAAAGTAAATACTTAAATTAGACTTGCGAGTTAGTTTTTTGGATTAGAATTAAGATTAGAAATTTTAGCTACGTTGTTATTACTTTTATAAGGTTTATACTTAAACTCGCGAACAAAATGAGTTAGTAGTGAATCAAAATTTTCGGCAGCTACACCAATTTGAAAACATGAATTATCGCGATCGAATTTGAAATTAAATTTACGAATAAATACATCTTTAGTTCTAATTTTAGTTGATATGTATGACGTTATATCATCCGAAGAAGTGTCTTTAGCAAATCTAGAGACAAAGGTTGATCTTCTCGGAGGAATTACAACCAACTTTTCTTAAACAAATATGAGGAAACAAACATAAATTAAAAAAAATAGCGAATTTTCAAGAAAGAAATTAAATCCATGTATCCACCTATTTAGGTATAAGTGACGTTCTTTATCTCTTTTTTTCCAACAATATAACATTACTAGCTTTAAGTGACTTAGCATAGTTTCCGGATGCTTATCGATTACATCGATTTCTGTTCTTAAAATACCTTTTTTTCAAAACATAACTCCCTGGAAGTTATTGAAAGATTATTACAAACCCATATACCGATGCACATGTGTAGTAAACACCGTTTATGTTCCATAAATTCTTATTCACCCTCATTGCGAGAGTCGTGTCGAATGCCAGTCGTTTTTCGAGAGTCGAATCGTATCGAAAATTGCACGTCATTGCCTAAAATTTCCACTCGACTAGTGTATTAAAACGGAAAAACTTGGCAGCACTGTATAGTTTTCGACGATTTTGGTCGTTTACTTATTTCATTACGACAATAGACAATGCTACTGTTGTCTAGTCGTACAATTTAGCCTAATTTACGACCTACGCAATGAGGCTGATTAAAAACATACATTAAAACGTTTCAAAAACAAATTAAACTCTTTTGCCTTGCATGTGACATTATCCGATATCCCACTGCATGGAAATACTCTTTTGCATGCTAACTTTCAGCAGATGACCTATTGGAAAAACACAAGTATTTTTCACAATTCGATTTGTTTTTAATATTTTTATTTGAACATGGTGAACGATAGCTTGCTTTTGCAAATTTTGAACCTCCACTTCTTTCAGATTAGCCGGTTATGAGCGAATTTGATATACAATTTAAAGCATGTTAAGCTGACTTTGATAAAATTACTAAGCGAATTTTGCAAAATAGATCATTGTCTACGAATGCGAAAAAGTTAAACAAGTACAAATATTCGCTTATTACAGCCTACAATAATATTTTACCATACCTCTAATCTCAAGCAAGTGCAGAGTAAACTAGCCCGTTGCAAGGAACAGTTAGCAAAGTGCTTTACTAAATTGAATTTCCGCTTTAGAATTCTACCAGATAGCTTATCGCTAATTTGCCAATCAGGCTTAGCTGACCCTGAGCCAGAAGAAGAGTTTAGTGACGCAAAGTAAGAAGCTTCGGTACAATTCAGTCTTAAAAAAAGTACGTCACTTCCCTCTTTGGACGTTCAACAGTTACCAATTTTTTTAAAATTACAGCATTTCTTAATTTTTGAGTGGGCATCAAGTGCCTATAAGTCTAACTATGCCCTGAATCGACCAATCACTAGATCACTAATTGAGTTTAATGCTTTGGATAATATTAATTCTTTAGATTTTTGATTTAGTCGCTCTGCTTTTAAGAAATTTTTATCTTCTTACTTATGTTAAGTACTTAATTTATATTTACTCATACAATTTTCTAAATGTATTAATGGCTAGTCAGTAAGAACGTACATATGTATTGTGTCATTGACTTAATAAAGAAATACGAAATGATAGTCGAACAAAACAATCAAGTGAAAGAGCGTCAAGTGTTAGCGTTTCGATCCCGAGTAAATAGGCCAAATAGTTTTAGAGGTAGCTTTAGAGGTCACAATTTTATTAGGTACAACCAGCGTTGCCATTTTAGCCGTTTTCCGGCTAGATTTAGCCGGTATTGATAGCAACTAGCCGGAGAAAATTCGATCTAGCCGGCAGCCGATT